>NC_142063.1:198436422-198738714 GCF_059756535.1 Pantherophis guttatus | reverse complement strand
TATTGCCCCCACAAACTGGGTCCTCATTTCACCTACCTTAGAAAGGATGGAAGGCTGAGTCAACCTTGAGCCTTGGAGAGATTCGAACCAGCAGAAATTGCAGGCAGCTGTGTTAATAACAGGGTGCACTAAACCCCTGTACTATCAAGGCTCTTGATAGTTCTTCTACAGCTACAGTTCTTCTACTGTGGCTACCACTATTTCTCTACTGTTCCTCAGAAGAATACAACATGTGGACCATTCTAGGGAAAAGTGATCACTGTTGCCAGAAGATGGCCATCAGAAACTGCCAATTCTGAAACACTGAAGATGTGGTATGAATATATAATGAAAACAAATCCCTTTTGTAGCCAGTAATTCACATCCTAACAAGTGAGAATATAACCAAAGGGGTTCATTTCAGTTCATTCGTCCCTTATTAAGCAACTAAGACAGAATCCTTGTGCCATAGTTGTTAGCATTCCATGTCTGCTTGTGAGTCTGGCTTTAAGCAGGTGCCAATTCCTATTTGGGCAACCCTGAACAATGTATAAACAAACTTTTACACTTTTTATAAAAAGGTGCAAAGCTGAGCTGAAAGCTCCATTAGGAAGCCAAAAGGAATCTGCTAAGGTTTCAGGTTTTAACTCTCTTTGAAGTTCAGCAAACCTGAGACTAAATTCACCTGTCACATTATCTCCACCTGGGTCACTGAAATCCTTCAACTTTTTGTTTGCAAACAGCTTAACAGCTACTGGAGAGAGTAGTTATCAGTAAGCTTATTTCAAACAAAGATTAATGTGCGATTCAGTTTAATCATAAGGAGAATCAACAAGGAGTGACCCAGCAGGTCCAGGCCAGTAAAGCAGATTGTGTGGTGATTTATGAGGCTGTGGTTAATTGCTGCATGACGAAAGAAGTTTGGGGGAGGGAGGGAAGCAAACCAAAGTTAGAAAGAAATGAACACTATCAAAAAGGAAGTTCACTAGTATGTGTGATCAAGTGAAAAATGAAATAAAAATCAAAGGGTAAAAATAAAGAGATGCAAAGTTATCAAAATAATAAAACAAACAAAAAGACACAAACTGAACAAACACGCATATTTGGACAACTACCGTACGTATAGCTTAACAAGGAAGTCAACAAACTGGAAGTAAATTGTCAGCCGTTGCTTTTCAAAGCTTTTCTTTCTTCCATTGAATTAAATAAATCCAATTTATTAGGCAAGTATAATTTGAATTGAGAGCCATTTTGGTGTACTGGTTAAGCTATCATGCTGGAAACCAGAAGATCATGAGTTGTAGTCCTACCTTAGGCAAAAAGTCAGCTGAGTGACCTTGAGCCAATCACTTTCCTTAAGCATTAAGAAGGAGGAAACTGCAAACCACTTCTGAGAAACATTTCTGAGAAAATTGCAGGGACTTGTCTTCAAATATGACTGAACAGAACAAGAAAAAAAGCATTTTTATCAGATAAATCTTTCAATTTCAGTTTTTCATTTTCTTGAACTTACTTTGGACCATTCATAGTATCCAATTGTGAACTGCTCAAAGAATGTATGAATGTTTATGCATGGTGTCCTTGCCTCCTCCTGCTTTCTTATATGTACATTTTAGATATGGGTTGTCTTGGATGTATATACTGGAACATGTTCTTTGCTATACCACAACATATCTTCCTGTGTCTGCTGATCTTTCATAGGTATACTCACCAGGGCATTTTTGATCTACATGTTATTGGACTATCTTCATTTTACAAAGTGGATTGCTTCCCACCTTTTCCTGCACAGAGAAAAGTGCTTCTTAGAGAAACAGGCAAGAGCAAGAGGCTCCCAGTTCAGTTCTACTCCAACTGTTTCTGTGTAAAGAGGAGAAGATGGATCATTGCAGTTCCTCGTTGCATCTCCATTGAGAAACTGATGTGGTCATGAGGTGGCACCTTTGAGGAAGGGAAAAGCTTTCCCTATTTATACCGTATCCCTACCTTGGATATTACTCAGTGTAACTGCTGATGGAAGAGTTCTGTTTTAGGATTCCTGCTGATTCCCATGCTGATTCCCATGCTGAATCCTATTTCTAGTTCAGATCTAGAGTTTTGAGAAAGCTCATACACACCTTTACACCAAGAAATTGATTAAAGTCTGCTTGGAGCAGAAGAAAGTAAAAGGAGGGGAGGAGAGGGTTGAAGGCAGAAGCCAAGAAGAGAAGAATTCTTATGGAGATTGAAGACTAACGGTTGTTCTGAGACGAGAGGTAAGGAAAAGCAGAAGCAACTATGGGTAGGAAGATCAATGAAAGGGAGGGTAAAGTAAAAGGGAAAAGGAGAGAAGAACCAACAAAGAAAGGAACCAGAACAAGGCCTAGTCACCACAGAAGATAAGAGTGTTGGGTTTAATTTTCATCAGATATTACACCTGTATTTCTCCCTCAGCCCAGCAAATAGAGCCCCACATCTGTTTAGTCTCGTATTGCTTCCAACATGTATACATTTTTTATTTCACAAAATAAAATCAAACATTTTATGCACTGTTATGCTTAAATTGTTTTTATAGCTATAATGAGTATTTAGTCCCTCACATTACAGGAAAAAAAGAAGGACTGAGGGCACAATTAAACAAGCTAATCCTTTAATGAAGATTATATTTATATGTTAAGAGAAGAGAACATTAATTAATAAATTGTATTTGAAACCAGTTTGTGAAAAGGATCTTGGAACAAATAGGTCATCAGTGTTTACATTGTTTACAGTGTTTACACCACAAGTTTATATTGCATCAATAGAAATACAGTTTCTAAATAATGGAGAACCAACCCTGCTTTGGTCAAATGATACCATCAGTACTGTGTTCAGGCAAACTGGAACATGTTTATAGAAGGGGAATGAGGAAAACCAGGGAACTAAAATTCAAGGCCTAACAGGATAAATTAAAGGATTTGGAAACTTTCAATCTTGGAAAGACTGTGTGCATGTGAAATATGAAAGTATTTTAGATATCTAAAATGATGTCATACAGAGGAAGATCAAAACTAACACAGAATACTGGATTTGAGCTATAGGAAGGCAGATTCCAACAGAAGGGTAGTCAGGCAAAGGGAACTTTCCTAACAGAGCAGTTTGACAGTGGAACCAATTATTGCTAGATTTTAATCGCTGTCAAACTCACGATGTCACGGCGGCATCACGTGACATATCGGGACTTCCCCCCCTTCACTAAACGGCGTGGGCGTGGCTGGCGCGTGAGGCATCCAGCCCGCGGACTGCGAGTTTGACAGCCCTGTTTTAAAGCATCTTTCAGTCAATTGAATGGGAGGAAGGAGGTTTGAAATCTTCCAGATCATTGTGTCCATATCTCTTCTCTACTAGCCATTCAGAAGCCAATGTTCTTACCCAATCAGCTTCCAAACTTCTCAGAATAACAGAGTTGGAAGTGACCTAGTTCAACCCCCTGCTAAAGTGGGAAACCGTATAACATTTCGGACAAATGGTTGTCCAATCTTTTCTTTAAAAACTGTCAGTGTTGGAGCATCCACAACTTTTGAAGGCAAGGGGCTCCACTGATTAATTGTTCTCACTGTCAGGAAATTTTTCCTTATTTCTACCGGTAGGTTGCAGAACCTAGGTAAGTTTCCACTGCTTCTTCTCAAGCCTTCAGGTACTTAGAAGAATAGGTTAAACCACTCTTCTCTCTCTCTCTCTCTCTCTCTCTCTCTCTCTCTCTCTCTCTCTCTCTCTCTCTCTCTCTCTCTCTCTCTCTCTCCCTCCCTCCCTCCCTCCCTCCCTCCCTCTCTCCTTCTCCCTCTCCCTCTCTCCTTCCCCCCCCTCTCTCCCTCCCCCCATCCTTTGTGTGGTCTGTACATACTTAATACTACCAGAAGTGTTTCTCCTTGATTTTAACTGTACAAGCAGTGGCGAAGCAGCTATCTGTGGAGGATGCTTTAATTGGAACTGTTGCACTGGACTTGCTAGTTTCAAGGGCCCCTTCATGTAGGAGGGTTTAAATTGGGTTGCATTCATTGGATAGCATTTTTGCAAGCTTTTCTTCCATAAGCAACGAACATCATACAATATTTGTAAATTTGACCTCCCCTGTTTCTTTCTACTTTGAATAGAGATCTCCTTTGCTCCAATCAGTTTCACCCTGATATGTCTCAATCAATGTCTGTGGATTCAAGGTCAGCCTGCCAAGGACTGATCTCAGTAGGGGGAAACAAAAAGTCCTTTATGTATTATATAAGCTGGGCAAGATTAGCCACCCATTTGCAAGTCTGTCAAGATAACATAGTTAATTACATTTGAGCAGTTAGATAGTGATCATCATCACTCCTAGTGGTAGGGAGCACATTCCCAGAGTGCCAACAACTTTATGTACAGAATGGACTACTGAGTAATAATATGGATATGTCATTAGGGTAAGAAAACTCAGAAGTTTATGGAAATGAACACACATTTGGAAGTTGGTTGGGTAAGAAAAGCAACAAATAGGGGTTCTGAAATATGCCAGTTGGCTAATAAGTAGTAAAGAGGAGACATGGGTCACAATGGTCTGGAAGATTTCAAGTCTCCTTCCTCCCAAACAAACTGACAAGCAGGAGAAGGTAGCTGTGAGAAGGTAAAGTGTGCAGAAAAGACCAGAAACTCATCACCTGGGGAGAGATTTGAGTTCACACCGAAAGCAAAAGGAATGAATCTCCATCTGTACTGTATTGATATATCTTAGAGTAATCTAGGGTTTAGCAAAGTTTTGAAAGGGAACATTGATTTGCTGAACCTGATCCCATGGCCTTGTTGAACCGGATTAATGAATCAAAGCCATGACTCACTTTGATTCAACTGAACTTGAATCAAGGGGGCTGTGAAGTGGTTTGCAGACTTGTGGGCTTTTCTGCTGCTTCTGGAATAATTCCAAGCTATATACGTTGTGGGAATATCTCTTCCATATTTGGACAAGGCTGAGGGGAAGTGGAGTGATGAGCTAGGCTTTCTGATATTGGCATGGGTAACACCCCAGTGACTGTTACCACTTAGTTAAACTCCTTTAATCTCATGGGGAGATCGTCTGCATGATTGGGGGCTTACAGGCACTGCATTTTTCAGAATGGATAATATGGGAAGGTACAAATGCTACTTTCTCAAGCCTCTGTGGCCTTGCGTTTCACTTGGTTAACTTACCATTGCTGGCACCACCAAGAGGTAGGTGACAAGTTTTAATATCTCATTCAGTATCTCCTCAGCTGCCACCACAGGACAACAATACTTATTTTTTAATGATTTTTGAAAATTTTAAGTGGAGTAGGATATTTTTTGTATAAATGTTCAGGTTAGGAACAAACCATTCTGGAGAAAATCTATATGGTCACTAAGAGTCAACGCCAACTTGATGGCACATCATCGATCAAGCTCTCATTTTTTCTCTATGGATGTAGAGAAAAGGATACAAGAAACGGGACTGTCACCCACTCAGGTCTTAGATAATTAGGAAAAAGAAGAGTATTATTAGTGGAATGAACACCAGGGACATTCCTG
Source organism: Pantherophis guttatus (assembly GCF_059756535.1). Classification (NCBI taxonomy): domain Eukaryota; kingdom Metazoa; phylum Chordata; class Lepidosauria; order Squamata; family Colubridae; genus Pantherophis; species Pantherophis guttatus. The sequence goes on along the minus strand of NC_142063.1, from coordinate 198,733,212 downwards.
TGCTTCCTTGTATGTATGAGTCTCACCTCCAGCATCCCTGGGTCTCCTACCCCGAAGAGAGGAACCTGTAGGAGGTTCTTGCTCACAATTGTTTAAGAGTGAATGGAGTCTCTAATGCAGCAATACCTTTTATTTTCACTTCAATAAAGAAGAGTAGAGGTCCTTTACAGACGTCCCTGACTAATACAATGGGAGTGTATAAGAGATGACCACACTGAGCCCAAGGGAGGGGACAAATGTATCATCAGTCATGATGCCCTGTCCTTTGACTCTTATCTACTGCCAATTTACTTTGATCATTAGTAGCTCAGATTCTTGTAGAGACCTTAAGCTTGCAATCAATCTTTATACTCATTTGAACTGCCTGAATCTCCTTATTTCCTCGGCACTTGACAGGGAGGTCTGGGAAGACAGGAAAGAGCAGATGGAGAAGGTCTTCTCTCTTTTGGTCACCATTGAAAATGGTTGGTCATCAACATCTGGACAGTTAAAAGTTCCTTACCTTTGCAATCTAGGAACCAATGTTTTTCCTCCACTATGTAACATAATAACAAACTAGTTCCTGAAATTTTGGAAATTAAACCCTGAAGGAATCCTGAAGAAAGAGCAGTCCTGCTAAATTTAATAGGGCATATTCCCTAGTTCATACAGATTGGAGGTCAACCAACTCTTTATAAGCTCCTTAGCAACTTCCTTTGCCAGGAAGCTAAACAGGATATGGGAGTGGCATTTCAAATTATTTTTTGCAGCCTTAATGCTTGGCAACCTGTAGCATGTCAAATGTTTTTGCTTTAATATGAAATGCAATAATACCTGATTTGGTTTTCTTAGAGATGAAGCAGTAGAAACAATATAGGAGGCACAATATAAAGCTGGCAAGGAATGCAGACTTCCTCTAACCTAGTCTCAACATCTGTTGTGCTCACCATGATGTGTGGAGATGCTGTTGAATGGATCCTTTGGGAAGATGTCTGGATTGAAGCTCTGATTTGCTGTTTATTGCTAATCCCTCTATGCTTTATATTTTGTTACCTGTTGTGGTCTGCCAGCAGCCTGCGGAGCTGGCAGCGGAATCGGACAGTGAGGAGGTTGGGGAGGAACATGGGCCAGTCTTGGAGTCTGGGGAAAGCCTGGACAAGGGCTCTGCGTTGGAGGCAGAGATGAGGCCAGGGCCATCTGGGAGTGATGCACGGACTCCGGAGCCTCCAGAGTTGGACAGCAGAGAGGCAGAAGAACAGGAGGAGCCTGTTCCTAGTATGTGCATGCGCAGAGCTGCCAGAAGGCACAAACAGTTAAAACAAAAGGGATAACTTGGGAGTAAGGCCTGGAGATGATTGGCCCATCCCATAAGGCTTAAAAGAGGAGCAAAGGTATCTCTGTTTGATTCTGGAATCTGTGTGGCTTTGCCAAGTAGGTCTTTGGCAGAGTGTCAAGAGAGATAAAGGTTGGTGACTTCTCCCAAAGGACTTTTTTCAACTAATTGGGACTCAGCTGTGAATGAACGTAATTTACAGCTGTTGCAATAAAAGAGGTTTTTGGGACTTCTCGTGTGTTTTAATGACTCAGGAAGCCTAGGTCACAACGTTACCAACCTCAACAAGATTTTTACTGCTATTCTTCTTCTTGTTATTTTATTGATCATCTTTCTGTGTGATTTGGAGCACTCTTCCAGCAGCACAACACACGCGATAGTACCACAACCTCAAAATATGTGAAGCTTCTAAAAGTACACAAAAGAGCAGCAGCAAAAAATGTAGCTCAGCAACACTATGACTTACGAAGGCATTTGCTGAAACTAAGTCCGTTGGAAAGCAAAGGAAGTTGGCTTAACCAGGTTTCCTTTGGTAGGCTGTTGTGCTTCATACCAACATGAAAGCCTGCCATTCAGAAATATTTGGGAAGACAGTAAAGATGATATCTATATACAATATCAATGTTAGGATGAATGGTGGTGAACCTGGATCTCCTTGTTGATATTTGATACTTGTCAAAAATACCATAACAGAAAAAATTGGCAGAGAATAGATAGAAACATTTGTAGCCCTTGTTCCCTTTCAATATTCAATCCATTTAGGGCAGTAATGGAGACCCTGATGGACTTGGCAAGCCAAACATTCAAAAAATGCCTAATTTGACTCTGCTGGCGTCTCACATCCCCTCACCCCTGAACAAAAGTAAAACAAGTCTTTACATATTCATTTACTTAAAAAATGCAGTCTATTCAATTAGTTATGAAATACAGTAAAACAAACTCATTTGGGGAGACTCTGGAGGCCACATATGAACAGCCTTCTCACATGACTTCCGCAGGATCTGGAGGCTGCACAAGGAGCCACACCATTCTGGGGTGGTCTCCGCAGCCTTCAAAAATCACACAGGAACAGGGTGTGCTTTTGAGAATAGTTGTCAGGTGTTGGTGAATGCTGATGTATCACTCTAAATATCATGGTATGTCATCTTTGACATATCATAGGTTCACCATCCCTGATTTAGGGTTTTCTAGAAGGTAGTGTATATGCACAATAATTGGTTGATGTGCTCTGTAATCCAGCCTTCTGAAATAGCTGAATAGGTCACATAATTCTGCAGTGACTGATAGCTTTTTGAGATATTTTCAAAGACCACATATGATACTATGCATGTCAAAAAGTAACATAGAATTGAATCAAATAGAATTCTTTATTGGCCAAGTGTGATTGGACACACAAGGAATTTGTCTTTGGTGCATATACTCTCAGTTAATGGTGAAATCCAATTTTTTTTTACTACCGGTTCTGTGGGTGTGGCTTGATGGGCATGGTGTGGCTTGGTGAGCATGGCTTGGTGGGCGTGGCAGGGGAAGGATACTGCAAAATCCCCATTCCCTCCCCATTCCTGGGGGAAGGATATTGCAAAATCTCCATTCCCACCAGTGGTGAAATCCAAATTTTTTTACTACCGGTTCTGTGGGCACGGCTTGGTAGGCGTGTTGTGGCTTGGTTGGTGTGGCAGAGGAAGGATACTGCAAAATTTCCATTCCCTCCCCACTCCTGGGGGAAGGATATTGTAAAATCTCCATTCCCATCCCACTCTGGGGCCAGCCAGAGGTGGTATTTGCTGGTTCTTCGAACTACTCAAAATTTCTGCTACCAGTTCTCTGAACTGCTCAAAATTTCCACTACCAGTTCTCCAGAACCTGTCAAAACCTGCTGGATTTCACCCCTTATTCCCACCCCACTCTGGGGCCAGCCAGAGGTGGTATTTGCTGGTTTTCCAAACTACTCAAAATTTCCGCTACCGGTTCTCCAGAACCTGCTGGATTTCACCCCTGCTCTCAGTGTACATAAAAAGACAAGATACATTCGTCAAGAATCATAAGGTACAACACTTAGTAATAGTGATAGGGTACAAATAAGCAATCATGTCATACTATGAAATCAATACCAATATAAATCATAAGGATACAAGCAACAAAGTTACAGTCATGCAGTCATAAGATAAGCCATTGGATTTAATTTTGTTTTAAATGCATTTTAATGTTTGTATCGGATGTTTCTTAATCTTGGCTGTTCACCGCCCCGAGTCCTTCGGGAGAGGGGGCGGTATAAAAATTAAATAAATAAATAAATAAATAAATAAATAAATAAATAAATAAATAAATAAATGGGAGGAGTTGGGTGATAGGAACGATGAAAAGACTAATAGTAATAGTAATGCAGCCTAGTGTGAATAGTTTGACAATGTTGAGGGAATTATTTGTTTAGCAGAGTGATGGGATTCAGGAAAAAAACTGTTCTTGTGTCTAGTTGTCTTGGTGTGCAGTGCTCTGTAGCATCGTTTTGAGGGTAGGAGTTGAAACAGTTTATGTCCAGGATGCTAGGGGTCTATAAATATTTTCACAGCCCTCTTTTTGACTCATGCAGTATACAGGTCCTCAATGGAAGGCAGGTTGGTAGTAAAATGTTAAAAAAGCCTGAATGAAGGTGGATGGATCCTGTCTAGAAGGTGGGAGAGGAAGAGTTGCTAATTATATATAAGAAAAGAAATCAGTGAAAAGAATCCAAGATTATCATCTCACTGTGATTCCTTGGAGCAACATCTATTGCTTTTTCTGAATTAAAAGGTGACCATGGGAATTTTGGAGGCTTCTCGCTACCTATAAAATTTTTTATAGGTTTTTAAATTTTGGCCCGTGTAGTAAACAAGTACATGCATGTTCCTGTTCAAAAGTTAACTCATGGAGAGAAGTTTACTTTGTATAATTGGGCACAGAAAACCTACCAGATCATCAACTAGACTAACAAAACACACAGGCTATGTTCACTTAGGCGAGGCATCAGTGCTATTAAGACTTAACACGCTGGCATGGTTCATACACAGAGGTGGGTTTCAGCAGGTTCTGACCAGTTCTGGAGAACCAGTAGCAGAAATTTTGAGTAGTTTGGAGAACCAGTAAATACCAACTGTGACTGGCCCCACCCCATCTATTCTCTGCCTCCTGAGTCCCAGCTGATCGGGAGGAAATGGGGATTTTGCAGTAACCTTCCCCTGGAGTGGGGAAGGAATGGAGATTTTATAGTATCCTTCCCCTGCCACTCCCACCAAGCCACACCCACAGAACCGGTAGTAAAAAATTTTGAAACCCACCACTGTTCACACACCATGCTAAATCAGTGGCTGGGTTTCCACTATGCGCTAAGTCACAAACTACTCAATTCATTTTAGCTTAATTTAGCAAGTTGTGGACCCAGCTGATATTAATTTGGTTGTAGGTTTATTGGAGTCTAATGTTAAGAACAACAATTTCAAAACTACTCAAATCCTCTTGTATAGTTCTTGAAGAACCTGCATTTAAGGTGATAACTGCAGGAGCAGATTGGACAGGAATTGTCGAGCTAAGGCTCCCGAAACCAGACCCGAAATTCCAGTTATAAAATTTTCCTTGCTCAGTAGCAACCGATGCATAAGGGTGGCACAAGATGAGGTGTCAGATAGCAAGTCTCATGTGCTCAAGCCCAGAACAACCAAAAACACTGCTTTTTTGGAAGCATGTGATGGGGAATAACTATATAATGAATATGCGAAACACTTTGGAGTTTGGAGGTTGGTACTTTTCTACCTACGCATCAGAGATACTTTGATCCTTACATAGCATTGCTTTGTGCTTAACCACTTATTAAAGTCTAGACGCAACATTAAAAGCATGTAAATTGGTTCCAGACCTTTCCAGTCAAATCTTTAGCTTGAGTTAGAGATGGATTGGCGAATCTCTTGTGTAATTAAAACTGACTGTTAAAGGCGTTTTTTTAAAAAAGCTTAATTGGTAGCACTTTCTTTGTGAGCCAGTGAGTTAACAATTTTGCTGGATCATTGAAATGAGTTCCTGGATATCAAATCAGAACTTAAGTGTAGTTTTATTATGGGTAGATATGCAATTATGGTCTACTCTGGTGGTCTTCCCTACTCCAGTATCTCTCCTAGTTTAGATTCATGTTTTCACCACAGCCCAAGTAAGTTCTGATTTTCCTTTTAAAAATACATTTTTCAGACTTAAAACTGCCATTATTTTCACTTTTCAAATTATGAAATCTTATACTATGCCAAACTGGTGTTTTTTTTCCTTGCAAGTTATAGATATAAAATACTACGTTCTTCATTCACTAGAGTGGTCTAATGCATGTCATAGCTTTCACCAAACTAATGTATACTGACCTTTCTGGCAGGGGATTCTGGGTGCTGAAATTCCAACACATCTGAATGGAAACAGATTGGGAATATTTGCTGCTAATTAACCTTTCTGATCATTCATAATCTTTTCTGACTGTATTGAAGCAGACTCGGTAAAGGTAAAGGTTCCCCTCACACATATGTGCTAGTCATTCCCGACTCTAGGGGGCGGTGCTCATTTTCATTTCAAAGCCGAAGAGCCAGCGCTGTCGGAAGACGCCTCCGTGGTCATGTGGCCGGCATGACTAAACGTCAAAGGCGCACGGAACGCTGTTACCTTCCCACCAAAGGTGGTCCCTATTTTTCTACTTGCATTTTTTTACGTGCTTTCGAACTGCTAGGTTGGCAGAAGCTGAGACAAGTAGCGGATTAACAAGTAAAAAGCAGACTAACAATGCTGCAAATAAAATAGGTCAATAACTGAAGTCATTTTTCATCTTATTAATAGTCCTTTGCCTTCCAGCTCCAGCTTATCTGAGTCCCACTGCTCCTTGGTCAGCCAGGTGAGTTTCCATTTGACCATGGGAAAGTGCAGACCTATACCAATCCTGGAACCTTCTAGGATTTATAGATAAAACAAAAATGTCCCCTTTGTCTGAGTGAAATTGCACCAAAAGTCCTGTCCTTTTCCCCCCCTCATCCCTCAACAGGACAAGGACAGCAGAGCAGGACAAGAAGTTTTAAAAAAGGGAAGCTTATCAAAGAGCTGATCAACTTACAATTAAGGAGACATTTCATGTTCAGTGAGAACAATTAATTAGTGGAACAGCCACCCAGGAGTTGTGAATGCTCCATTACTAGAGTTTTTTAAAGAAGAGATTGGACAGCCATTTGTCTGGAATGCTGCAAGGTCTCCTGCTTGAGCAGGGGGTTGGTCCAAGGTCCTTTCCAACTGTAATTCTCTAAAACTGCAACCTTTTATTTAGCTATTTAGATAATTTATAAGCCACCCTTCTCACATTGGTGAGCAGCTGCACAGCTTACATATGGTTAAAAACATGAAACAGAGAAACTCCACAATGAATGTAGAAATACCCTATGTGAAATAACTGAGATCAACCACAGCATATTCGCCTTCAAATCATGTCATTCTAGATGGGCTCAGTACTTGTGCGACATTACTAGCCTTAATTCTTGAATCAGAAGATGTTTTTCTAATATTTGGACCAGTCAATTGCATCGGCATAATTTGCATACATATTCATGGTTAACCTGTATGTTTATCTTGGGTTTATTGGCTTAGCCTAATTATCTGGGTTCACACAACACCCTCAGCTATAAACTAACCATATGGTCTGTGTTTACATGCTAGTTTATATTCTAGGCCAAAATACATCTGGTTAATTTGTGGTTCAATATGTCACATGAATATCACCATTGAGTAAGGAGAAAGAAGTGGAAAGAAAAAGCAAATACATATGTATTTAATTTATATGCAGATGAAAAATATCTCTATGGACACAACATCTACAACCTTAGAATTATATTTATAAAGCCTTTGTAGACTGTGGAGACTCAATGCCACACTTGGTGTACTCCAGATGAAATATCCTGGAAGCAGGGGTGGGCTTCAAAAATTTTAGCAAGGGGTTCTTTTCCCGGTTGCTTAGGTGGGCATGGCCATAGTGGGCATGGCCTAATCAGCCTCCTGCACCATGGTGGGAGGGGTGTTTTTGCCCTCCCTGAGCTCCGGAGGCTTTCCTCAAGTCTCTGGGAGGGCGAAAACATCCTCCCCAGGCTCCAGAGGCCCTCTGAAAGCCAGAAACAGGCCCATTTCAGACCTTCCCGAACTTCCAGTAGGCCCATTTTTTGCCCTCCCTGAGCCTCCGCGTATGCCTTGCACTTACCTGCATCCAACACAGGCTGTGTGGGGACTCCTGGGGGGGAGGGAGGGCGGGGTCAGCCAGGAGTGGGATTTGGGGGTTCTCCAAACTGCACAGAATCTTAGCTCGAGGTTCTGCTGAACCCCTGCGAACTCCCAGCAGCCCACCCCTGCCTGGAAGGATGGTTGTCAGCTTTTGCTTAAAAAGGAGAACTCATCATCTCCCTCAGTAAGTGATTCCCTGTTGAATAATTGTTAGTACATTTTTGCTAGCATGAAATCAGATTTCGGTGTTGCTTATAACTTTGACCAATTCAAACTAATCAAAGTTAGATAGGCTTAAATATTCTCCACTATTAGTAGGAGTTTACATTGTTCCCTTTTCATACTTATTTTGATGATGACTCTATTTATATGCTGGTTAGTTCTACTGCTCTTGCTTGGTCAAGCTACTCTCTAAAGTGGTGAATCTAGGTTGTCATGTTAAAAAAAGATCTCCATTGCTAGGGTTACATTTGGTCTGATTAACTTCATCCAGCCTTAGAGAATAGTATTGCATTGAGTTATAAGCATGTCTTCCAAGGCTCTGTAAGTTTGAAGTTACAGGTGAAGAGCCAATTTTAGGACTCCTTTAGAACTCCTTGCTCAGCTGGAATAATGAAGGGGAAAGTGTCACCTGGCTACACAAATCAATGGTGAGCTTTTAATGGTGGTAACAATGATCTGTGTCAGCAGGAGAAAGGAAGGGACATCCTGTGTTGCACTGCTTCCTTAGGTATTCATCTGAAAATACCATACACATATTCTATGGGATTGAGACAACTATCAACCTATTATTTTCATGCTTGTTCTTCTGTACTGAATCTCTATACAGTACATTATAATTAACAATGGGAGTTATGAAACTTCCTTCTGCAAATGATCAAGGAAGAGTGCGGTGAAAGATATAGATCAGTTATCTAAGACAGCATTTGGAAACTGTGAAGACTCTTATCAGGGTTCTCTGCAGCCAAGAGGTGCTCACTGAGATAACAGGCCAGTTGAGGATTTCATTCATTACAGCAAATAATTGATGAAATTAATAAAAGTGTGACTATTTAAAGGGGGTGAAGTCTAAGAAGTATAGGAAGGGATGAAGCCTGATCAAGTTCTGCTTGGCTTAATTTCTTATTCTTCCAATGGTAAATTCATTTTGACCCATTCCTGCAGCAATTTGTAAAAAAAAAAAAGTTTGAACATTTCGGGGCATTGGGGAAGACATTTCTCATGCTCATTATTTACAAGTAACTCTGTGTGCGTTTGTGTGTTGTATACTGTTTCCTAACATACATGTTTTATGCACTTTCAGAAGTTGCATAGTAGATTGCTAAATGCACATACTACCAGTGGTCAAATCCAGATTTTTTTACTACTGGTTCTGTGGACGTGGCTTGGTGGGTGTGGCTTGGTGAGCATGTCAGGGGAAGGATACTGCAAAATCTCCATTCCCACCCTACTCCAGGGGAAGGATACTGCAAAATCTCCATTCCCACCCTACTCCAGGGGAAGGATACTGCAAAATCTCCATTCCCACCTCACTCTGGGGCCAGCCAGAGGTGGTATTTGCCAGTTCTCCAAACTACTCAAAATTTCCACTACCGGTTCTCCAAACTGCTCAAAATTTCTGGTACCAGTTCTTCAGAACCTACCAGAACCTGCTGGATTTCACCCCTGGTGATACCCCTTCTCTCATTTCCTCCCATAAGAACCCTATGGGTAGATTGGTGAGGGGGGGGGAAAGAGACTGGCTCAAAGTCATTCAGTGAGTTTCCATTAGAATATTTAAATCATGATTTTCCTGGGTCACTTCTATATATTAATCCCAATATCAAAATGTAATCCTTTGGGTTTAAAGAAGACACGCTGTTGTGCAATTCATCTGTGGACATACCAGCTTTGCAATACCAGCCTGGAAGTGCAGAGTCTAGCACAATGGGGGCACTGGAAATACATTGTTGTAATAACTGTGGGTGTTATTTTGTGATGCCATTCATGGTTTTCTATCAGTTTTTGGTGGCACATGTCTTCAAAGCTGGTGGAGGCTTCATAGTATAGCTGGTTCTATCATCAGCTACAGCTTCTAGTTTTCTTGGCTGGATATCACTATGGCATAGGGTTTCTTTCACAATGTCTTTTTCGTGCTTGTGTTGTTGACCTTGAGGTCTCTTCCTAGGTTCCAGTATACTATAGACCACAGCAACTGGTAAGGCATATGTCATCAATTCTGATTATGTGTCCCACCATCTTATCTGTGCTATGGTAATAAGGGACTCATTCCTGGTGGCCTCCATACGATCTAAGACCTCCAAGTTGGAGGCATGATCTTGACGATGAATGCTGAGAATGGAGCAGAGAGTGTTTATGTGAAATTTCTCCAGTTGCTTGATTTTCCTTTCAGTACAGAGCTCTCTCCATGTAGGAGAGAAGGGATAACCACAACTTTGTAGACATTCAGCTTTGTGGAGATACAGATGATGTGTTGTGTTGACTGAACTTCCCCAGTGCCTGGCTGCTCTTGCTGATCCTGGACTCAATTTCTTTGTCCAAAGACTATTGCTTGAGGTGATAATTTCCAAAATATTTGAAACTGTTTCAGCTGGGCATCCTCAACAATGATTTTTTGGTTCTACAGGTTTGCTATTTGGCACCTACCACTTGCATCTAAAGACCCTAGAAATTTGATTGTCTTTTTTTTTTTTCTTCATCCCCTGCTTCATAGTTTGTTTGTAAGTTATGGTGATTTAAGATTCTGTTGCCAAGAGTCACAGATGTATATAAATCTTTTCTCTGTGTAAGAAAAATAACACTTAGAAAATCAGTATGGATGGGTTAGTAGCAGTGGTGGGTTTCAAATTTTTTTACTACCGGTTCTGTGGGTGTGGCTTGGTGGGCGTGGCATTGCTTGGTGGGCATGGCAGGGGAAGGATACTGAAAATCTCCATTCCCTCCTGATCAGCGGGACAGAGAATAGATGGGGGCAGGGCCAGTCAGAATTTTTACTACTGGTTCTCTGAACTACTCAAAATTTCCGCTACCGGTTCTCCAGAACTGGTCAGAACCTGCTGAAATCCACCTCTGGTTAGTACATGGCATTATGCCATTCCGATTTGTTTTAGGGTGATTGTGATTGAGAAACATGGTTTATAGCTTAGTGTTATATGTGAGCCCAGACAATTATACATTTTTGATAAACCATGGATAAACAGTTTGTGATGTATGAGTCAGACCTATATCTTTGAGAGGAAGTTAGTCGGTCTCCCAACACTGCTGTTTCAATCAGACAAAGTTCTCCTTTGTCACAGGTAATTTTGTCCCATGAATTTATTTCCAGAAAGCTTTTTGTGTGTGTGACTAAATGAAAAGGGACAATTCTATTTTGGAGGAGGGCAGCTAATAGAACTAATAGAGACATAACATGAGAGGATTGTCAAGTAAGGGATATATTCAGATATAAAGCGGGAGAAGAAGAGCATGGTGCATTTGAAAGGATTAGTACATTCAACTTGGAAACTTACCTGTGGGCAACATTGGTTTATATAGACATTACATTTTCATGGACCCTCAGTTATCCCGGGAACGCTTCTATGAGGTGCCTTTTGACAGGTTGTAACCATTTATTAACATGTACACAACACATGTATTCCTCTGGCCATCAATGTCTTTTGAAGAGTTGTAGGATGTGTGGCTCCAGAGCAGTGGTGAAATCCAAATTTTTTTACTACCAGTTCTGTGGGCATGGCTTGGTGGCCATGGCAGGGGAAGGATACTGCAAAATCTCCATTCCTATCCCACTCCAGGGGGAAGGATACTGCAAAATCTCCATTCCCTTCTCACTCCTGGGGGAAGGATATTGCAAAATCTCCATTCCCACCCCACTCTGGGGCCAGCCAGAGGTGGTATTTGCCGGTTCTCCGAACTACTCAAAATTTCCGCTTCTGGTTCTCCAGAACCTGTTAGAACCTGTTGGATTTAACCTCTGCTCCAGAGCTCTGGCAGCTTAGTGGAGAAAGCCATATTAAAGAAAGAGGGGCAGAGTCTAAGGCCTGTTCCCTTTGATAACACCCCATTCATGTTGCCTTGTGCTCATGAAAGCTTCTTCTTCCAGCCCCTTCTTTCAAATGTGTGTGTCCTTTGTTGAACAATTTTGAGCCCCAGGAGTGGCAATTGCAGTGGGTGATGGGCGTGCCGAGAGATTTTCTAAGCATATTTGGCTGTCCATTGAAATATGCATCGTGTAGTGATCCCATTATCATTAAGCCATGAGGTTCTTTGCATGTGTGCAATGCCACCGTTTTGCCACTTGGACTCACATTCATTTCCTTAAACCGTATTGTCAGCCGTACGCACCTTTGGCCGGCCCAGCAGCTGCCTCTGTAGTTATAATCCCATTCAAAACTCTTCCATTATGGTGCTAATATATTTATAAGAGAACTAGGCACCTGAGATTAAAGTCTGATGTTTCTGCTTGAAAATGCAACAGAGTCAAAATAATTCCACAGACCCCTTATTAGTTAGTTACGGCCAGTTGCTTTTGTATCGGAGCCAAGCTGACTGAAATAGAATTAGCAATTAATGCCAAGCATGCTTTTTGGTGCTTGGAAAAACGCACAACAAAACCCCTTGGAATCGTCGGCCCCAATCTTATCCTTGTCAGCTCTTTCTTATTATGTCGAGTGGGCAGATCTGCAAGGCTTTTGTGAGTTTTTGCTCTTACATGGTAATATGGCAGACGCTGCAGGAATATCCTAACAAGGGTGGGCAGGAATCCAGAAAGCAGGCGCTCTTTGCTGATCTCTCCTAGTTGTATCATCTACTAAACTTTAAGCCTGATTTTAAAAATGCTTCTCTCCGCACTGCGATGCAATAGTCATCTAATCCACCAAATACAGGACAAAAAAGCAATGAGCTTAAATCACAGAGAAGTCAGTTTTAGGCCATGAAATAGGAAGAATGCAAAGAACAGGTCAGCAAAAATTGACAAAGCAATTTTGATAATCTTCTCCTTTGAACGTTTTAAAGAAAATGCTGGCGTCCGTGAGGGTATTTTTGATGTAAGGCAGCATGTCTTGTGGGTAATTCTTTTCATAAAGACCAGTGTGCCTGCACACCTACGAGTGGAAGCCGTCATGTCCACTTTCCTGACTGATGAGAGGCTAAAATGCTGGGTGAGAATCAGTTTAGTCTTAATGGGTTAAGCTGATGGAGGTGTTCAGTGCTATTGTTAACAAGTGGCTGCCTGGGAGTGGAAAAGAGGAAAATGTGGTCTGTTTTCCTCGTTTGGTGTTTGCAACCAACCCTGGATATGGGATAGAGTGGGGGGACTACAGAGAGGATAAAGATGGAGGGGAAGATTGACTGTTTCCTAATATGATTTGATTGCTTACAGTATTTGTACCTTATGACTATCATTAAGTGTTGTACCTTATGATTCTTGATGAATGTATCTTTCCTTTATGTACACTGAGAGCATATGCACCAAGACAAATTCCTTGTGTGTCCAATCACACTTGGCCAATAAAAAATTCTATTCTATTCTATTCTATTCTATTCTATTCTATTCTATTCTATTCTATTCTATTCTATTCTATTCTATTCTATTCTATTCTATGATAATGGAAAAGAGGAAGTAATATAGGAGCTGGAAGCTGGGAGAAAGTTGTGCTGGAGAATAAAAGACTGGAAATCTCCCTCCACCTGATCGGTCTTAACTCAAGAACTAGGTAATCAGATTGCTGGAGGCTGCAGGTTCAGAGCCTGTCTCTAATAAAACCAGATGAAAGGACAGACCTGGCATGTATTACTGAAACCTGACGGGATGAAAAAAGTGTATGTGCATCTCTCTCTCTCTGTGTGTATGGTTCTCCCTTGTGGTGGTCTGTCCAGTCAGGTTTAGTATCTTGCAACAGTCCTGACCTAGAGGCAGGGAAAGTGGTGTGGCAATTCTTCACCAGGAGACCTTAGATGCTGTGCTGAATAATTGGCTGCTGTTGGCCAGTTATGGGGCCAAACTTGTAATGCTGGGCCAAACTTGGGATGTTGCTGATGTACCATGGCCTTAGCTATATGGCAGCCACCCTCCCCTTGATTATCTGGATTCAGATACGGGCATGGGGCAAAAACCTTATTGGTTGTTCTCATTGATAACCAGAATCAGGACTTGGATGAAGGTAGCTGAACCATCCTTGCCTCCTCTTTCAATTCTGTACTGTCAATTATAGTATCCTTCCTGACAACCTGTTATATTTATAACATAGAAGAAGGAAGGAAGGAAGGAAGGAAGGAAGGAAGGAAGGAAGGAAGGAAGGAAGGAAGGAAGGAAGGAAGGAAAGGAAGTCAGTCAATCTGCTGAATTTACCAAATAGGTTGGGGGGAATCCAGTCAGCCATTCCTCCCCTGCCAAAGTTAGCAGAGAAACTTCTCAGGAAGCAGCAAGAAAAAAAGGGAGCATTGTTCTAAAGGGCGGGGTGGGAATTCCACCCTTTGCCTTTCAAATTTTGCCACCTCCCTTCTTACTGTTTGCTAGCACATCTCTGGGTGATTTTTGTTTTGGCGGGATGCCAAGTTCGCTCCACATCCAGTTGCCCACGATGACTTGTTCTGTGCCCACCTAGCGCCCCCTAGCCAGACACACCAACATGGTTGCGTCCACTTATCCATGCCCACCCAGCTGCCTCAAGTCAGCCACCCTGAGTCATCTGCCCCTAGTGGGCTGCACCTAATCCTTTGCGTCGATCTGGCCACACCAACTCACCCATGCCCACCTAGCGGCACTCCGATGGCCATGCTTATTCAGTCACACCCACTTGGCTGCAGTGAGTCATCAAAGACCCCTTTGTAAGCAGTTCCCTGTAACCCCTCTCTAAGCAGTTTACACAGCCAGCTATTGCCCTCACCCAGCTGGGTCCTCATTTTACCAACCTCAGAAGGATATAATGCTGAATCAATCTTGAGTCGGTCAGGATCAAATTGCTGGCAGTGGGCTTGCAGCTGGCAGTGGTTAGAATGTAGCTTGCAATACTACATTCTAACCACTGTGCCATCATGGCTCTTCAACTCTTTTGATGTTGAATGATGTCAACACCAAACAGCAAAATTTAATTTAAATTAAACCAGAAGTAAAATCAATTACTATTAAATTAATTAAGGTCAGTTAAGGATAATTTAGATTCCTCTAAAATCTAGGAGTCTGAAAAGTTGGTGGCAAGCTTACATATCTTGGCCTCGGCTACATTCCTCTTGGCCAATCCAGAGGAAGGAGTCCCAAAATTTGTTTGACTTATTCTGTTTGATGTGGCTCTTTCCTGAGGCATTGCTTGGGTCTCTTGAGTTGGGTTGGGTGAGCTTGAGATGCCAAAGGAGCATTTTTTCCTTCAAACTCTGGAAATAAATAGAAATATCTGGGGGTTGGAAAATTGGGAGAGTTGTCTTGTGGTTATTTACCGGTCCAAGGATAAAATGTCTGGTACCAAACTCTTCTTTGTAATACAAAGGAATTCTCTTGTTTGGAAATAAATGTAAGGACATTTCCTTTTCTTTAAAAGTACTGGGGAAGTTACATCCAAGAACTGGACCTTTATTTTGTTTCTGAGAGCTTAAAATAAAGCAATATCAAGAAATATATATATCAAGAAACTCAGGGCTGTGGATTAATATTTCTGTTAAAAATGCATGAACTTTGATTAACTAGAGCAGACATTACAGTCCCTGCAGGACTGACCTCACTTCCCCATGCCAGGATTCCCATCTATCCTTATCAGCTCGTCTGAATATTAATGCCTTTGAGAGAGACCAGTCTTATGATCTTACCAGAATTACAATATAGCCGTGATGGTGAATCTACGGCACGCATGCCAGAGGTGGCATGCAGAGCCCTCTCTGTGGGCACATGTGTTGGCCACCTGGTCTTCGGGCTTCTGGCGCACACATGCACGTCAGCCAGCTGGTCTTCGCATGCACTGGAGTGCTGGAAACCCAAAGACCAGCTGGCCGGCGTGCATGTGTGCGCCAAAAACCTGAAGACCAGGCAGCCAGCACACGTACGCGCACCAGCCAGCTGGTCTTCAGGTTTTCGGGACTCCCGCACACGTGCTTCATTTTGGGCACTCGGTGCCAAAAAGGTTCGCCATCACTGCAATATAGTAACATTTTCCCCTAGCTATATTCTCCTTTTTTATCTAGAAGCCTATGGCTGGGTTTTAATATTCAGGAGTTGGCCATTCTTTCTGTTTCATTTTGTTATGCCCCATGTGCACCACTACACATTGTCAAAAGATGTTTCCTCTATCTTGCCCCATTCAAAGCTCTGGTCTCAGCCATTGTACAGGGAATATTATTGAACACATTTAGTGATGCCAAGGAGTGGCTGGAATAGAGGTGAGCACTGCAGGGATACCAAATGGGTTAGAATAGAATAACAGAGCTGGAAAGGACTTGGAGGTCTTCTAGTCCAATCCCCTGCTTAGGCAGGAAACCCTACACCACTTCAGACAAATGATTATCCATCATTTTAAAAACTTCCAGTGTTGAAGCATTCACAACTTCTGGACACTGATTAATTGTTCTAACTGTCAGGAAATTTCTCCTTAGTTCTAAGCTGCTTCTCTCCTTGATTAGTTTCCACCCATTCCTTCTTGTCCTACCCTCAGGTGCTTTGGAGAATAGCTTGACTCCCTCTTCTTTGTGGCAGCCCCTGAGATATTGGAACATTGCTATCATGTCTCCCCTAATCCTTTTCATTAAACTAGTTAATATGTTAGACTTGGGCTTTTTATTTATTTAGCGTAGGGTGATGTTACATTAGCCAGGAGATTGCAATGCTAATGTAGAGATGTAGTTTGGCTGTCTAAGAGTGCTAGCCTTGTTTCGTTTGTGCTCACGCACTTTCCAAGGTGTGCCACAGGGGGCGAGCTAGCTTCCCATCAGAAAAAAAAAATGAGCGGCTTTCCTACATTGTCATTTGGGGCCCTCTCCCTCCTCTGAAGCTGCCTCACAAATGGGCGTCACAGTCAGGAAGGTCCAGAGCCATCTAACTGCCTGCACGAAGCACCAGCTTGTCTCTCTACTGAAGTGGTATCTATTTCTCTACTCACCTAAAACATGCTTTCGAATTGCAAGGTGGTCAGAAGCTGAGGCAAGTGATGGGAGCTCACCCTGCCATGCAGTGCTAGGACTTGAACCATCTCCAGCATCAAGCCACTGAGCCACCATGCCTCTACACTTGGGCTTTGAAAAGGTGGAGACAAAAGTATAAGTTGCAGCGGCAATACTGATGGGCCAATAAATGTCCTGTTCATCTTCTGATTCCCATATTACTTCCTTTCACTGTGGTTTCTATACTTTTGGCTCTCTCTTGGCTATGAATGACCCCTTCTTACTTTTAAACTTCTTTCATTACAAGTCATCGCCCCTTTTCTTAGTATTCCAGTTCAGTGAATATAATTTATAGACCAAAAGCATAAAACCCCCTACCTAACCTTTTCCCTCTCCCCTCTCATTGCAAACAAAGGGAAAAGGGGATACCATACCTCAGAGTGAATTATTCTTTGGAAAAAGAAGTGAAGGAATTTGCATTGCAACTTCACTTTTGAATGGTGCATGCTTGAAAGTAAAGTTGGTAATTTTTGAGAGATGCTGACTATATGGCCCAAGGCTTCTGCTGCTTTGATGGGAAGCCATTGAGAAGATGTTGCAAAGATTTCTCTATTGCTCTGGCTGGAGGGAACAGAAATCAGAACATCTGGCAGTAGCTCTTATGTTTTAGCAAGAGCAGTGCTTTACAAGACCGTAAATAGATAGAAGGCCAAGGGTGAAATTCAAAATTTTTCCCTACCGGTTCTGTGGGCGTAGCTTGGCAGGTATGGCAGGGGAAGGATACTGCAAAATCCCCATTCCCTCCCCACTCCTGGGGGAAGGATATTGCAAAATCTCCATTCCCACCCCATTCTGGGGCCAGCCAGAGGTAGTATTTGCCGGTTCTCCAAACTACTCAAAATTTCCGCTTCCGGTTCTCCAGAACCTGTTAGAACCTGCTGGATTTCACCCCTGTAGAAGACCCTATCACAAATGTTTAAGACCTAGGGTGCATTTGCACATGCTTAACCTGATTACTGAATTAACTGGATGGAATTAATAAATAAATGTGCTGTGGGGGAAGTTTTGATTGGGTCACATTGATGAACATGTATTTTCAATTTTTTAAAATGTGAATAAGACATACATTACTGTAATGGGGCAACACGATAAGAATGAGGTTAAAGGACTCATCTATTTTTAGCTGATTATACCAGGCACATTGAGTATGTTTGTTGGATTTTGGGTTTAAAGTTTTTGTTAACCAATCAGATCACCTTTCCCTAACAGAAAGACGATATAGATTCCATAAATCAATAAATGTTTGGAAAGGGTACGCAGGGAAGTAGTACCACCAGTGTACTATGGGCATGCTTTTTCTTTTTTTGTTAGAAATAATAATCTTTTCCTGAGAAGAATACTGCATACCATAGTTTTTACTGCAGAGCTGCCTTCTGCATTGTGATGTAGATTCTCACCGTAAATCCTATTGGCCTCAACCAGTATTGACATTGGTCAAGGACCACTGTGGATTTAATCTATAAAGATGAATGTATTTATATCAATTTCTATAGAGTCACAAAACTTAATAAGCTAGTTGTATTTTTTTAAATTTCTTGACCATCTCATAGACTTGTTGATGAGCAAAGTGAAGGAGGGAAGAGTACTCCAAATCCAGAGTCTAATAGCTCCTGTTTTCCTTTCCTCTCTTTATCCTCTTTTCTTATTTTTTATTTACACTCTGGGAGTCTTCAACATCACATACTTTTATCCTCACTACAACAAGGCAAAGGGGTACATAGAACTGAAGCTAGTGACTGGTCCAGAGTCCATCATCTATTAGATCATGAGTATAGTGCTAGTCCTGGAGGGCTCATATTTTTTGTCACTATCATTTTCAAGGGGAAGCGATATTAATCTATTGCAACAAAGATTAAAAGTGGCCCATTCACTGAACATGGGTCTAAAGTCAGTGGTGGGATTCAAATAATTTAACAACCGATTGTCTGCCATAATGACTGGCTGGGTGGGCGTGGCCATGATGGACATGGCCAGGGGGTCTGACAGGCAGCACTCGGCCTCCTACACCCCCCTGGGAGCAAAAGTGGACCTGGGGGGGGCATTGCCCCTTGCGCCCCATTTTGGGCCTAGTAGGCCTCCCTGCAGCTTCCTGGGAGCAAAAACGGGACATGTGGGGACTTCTGGAAGGGGTGGGGTGCAAAGGGGCGATGCCAGCCAGTAATTTAACAACTGGCTTGGCTGAAGTGGTGTGAACCGGTTGAATCCTACCACTATCTAAAGTGTTTATAATATATCTTTCTACACTTCTTGCAATACCTGAAGAGGAAGTACATAAAAACCAATGCCAAAATATATCTCCTTTAAGATGCTACATAGTATTATTTTGATCATTACATGACCATCAGCTTTTAGCTGACCAAATCTACATCCCCAAAGCTAAAGTCTGAAGATCTGTATATCTGTGACTTCTTTTTTGAACTTACTCCAAGTCAATGTGTTGCGTTTAACTGGGTTTTAATAAAATCAGGGCAATTCTCTTTCTGATAGGGAGAACAACTGAAACTTAAGGAGATGGCTAAAATTCATGACCCATTCTGTTTGGAGGAACCGCCACAGGAATAGTAATGTTTAATATAGACTAATAATGCCGAATTGGAAAAATTACTTTCAGCCCCTTTGGTTCTGTTATTGCTACTCCTAAATTTCCCTGAATAGATCGCCAAAAAAAGTAATTAAAAAAAAAAGACTGCAATGGAGTATGTGATCACTTATTTAGTTAGTTATTTGTTCATTTGCATTCTCTTTAGGCTCTTGCTCTTGGATCAAAAATTACATTTTCAAAGGGCCTTTTTTTGTGTGTGAAATTATAACACTTTATGATGATTAGTGTAGGACTTGTGAGTTATAATGTGCCTACAGGCACATTTGGTACATTTTGTTTAATGAATAGCCATGCAGCTTGTTTTGTCATTCAGCACTAATCATAACAAATATATATATATATTTACATCTTTTATACATCTGTTATGTTCCTTTTAGTTTGGAAAATGTTGTATAAATAAAATGCTTTATTTCACTTTGAAATACCCCTAAGTGCAACGCGATATTCATCTTCTAGGGGTAGAGGTTTGAGCCTGCTCAGTAGGTGTTCTTATTTTCAACAGAAAAGTTACAGTCATTTCTTTCAAACTTGCAAAATTATATAAACTTGAGTAGAGAAAACAGGATCTTTCTGGCTTTCCCAATCTTATTCTCAGGGGTGGGTTCTAAAATTTTTTACTACCGGTTCTGTGGGTGTGGCTTATTTTGTGGGCATGGCTTGATGGTCATGTGACAATTCTTTAGGATTTAGCAGAGGTACTGGTCTACCAGGCTTTTAACTGCTTGCAGAGCTGTACCGGTCTACCCATTTGTTTTTGGAGCACCGGGCTACCCATTTGTTTTTGGAGGCACCGGGCTACCCATTTGTTTTTGGAGGCACCGGTCTACCCATTTGTTTTTGGAGGCACCGGTCTACCCATTTGTTTTTTGAGCGCACCGGTCTACCACCACACTGCCTTTTAACACTGATCAGCTGTAGGGCGGCCCTTTGAAGCCCCGCGACAAGAGTTTAAACAGTTTTTTTCCTTCTAGCCGATCAGCTGGGACTCGGGAGGCAGCGAATAGATTGGGAGCGGGACCAAATAAAAGTTAAGAATAATGCGGGGTGGGGGGTGGGAGGGCCCAGCTCCCGAACAAAGAGAACCGGTTCGGTGACATCATATTGTCACCACTACCGGCTTGGCCGAACCAGGCCGAACCGGGAGGAACCCACCACTGCTTATTCTCCACATGTTCAGCCTCAGTTGGAAAGAATCTCCCATTTCCATAGGGTGCTATTTACAAATGGACTTTAATCTTGATTAGTACAAAAACCTGGTTACATATGACCTTTCAGGCACATGGACTCCACTGTCTGATCACAGGTACTCGCACAAAGGATTCCTTTCACGGGTTCTAGGCAGGGGTGGGGTCTACTTACTACCAGTTCGCATCGCGCTCACTTCGCCCGCACACACTCTTCTGTGCATGCGCAGATCAACTTTGATAACATCTGGGTCAGTGGGCGGAGCCTCCTGCCAGTTTTACTACTGGTTCTTGCGAACCGGTCCGAACCGGGGGCAACCCACCACTGGTTCTAGGTACAGCAGAAATGCAGATCGCCAAGAACCCAAATGTGTTGGTCCCCGAAGCTACCATCAAAGTAGCATTATTAATGCAACAGGAGGAGAAAATTATTTAATGAACAAGTAATTCATTTTTAATTAAAATTATATATACAGTAAATTAAACCCAAATTAGCTTTTGTCTCTGAGAGCCAATTTGGTGTGGTGGTTAAGGTATCAGGTTAGAAGCCATGAGTTCTAGTCCTGCTTTAGACACACAGCCAGATGGATGACCCTGGGCCAATCGCTTTTTTTCAGATCAAGAAAGCTGCAGGGACTTGTGATTTTGTCTTAGCAGAAAGCGCTACTTTCTGAAGCCTGAACTGAAACATTCAAACTGGCAAGTGGTTAGAAGATTGTAGAGCCAGTTTGGTGCTGTGGTTAAGACACCAGACTAGAAACTGAGAGACCATGACTTCTAGTCCTACCTTGGATACAAAGACAGGTAGGTGACATCATGCTAGTCAGTGGTGGGATTCAAATAATTTAACAACTGGTTCTCTGCCCTAATGACCAGCTGGGTGGGCGTGGCCATGGTGGGCGTGGCCAGGGGGTAACAGGCAGCACTCGGCCTCCTGCACCCCCCTGGACCTAGTAAGCCTCTCTGAAGCCTCCTGGGAGTGAAAATGGGCCACAGGAGGGGGGGACTTGCCCCTCCCCGCCGGTGCCCTGTTTTGGGCCTAGGAGGCCTCCCTGAAGGTTCCTGGGAGTGAAAACAGCTGTGTGGGGCACCACACACACACCCCTCGGCGCCCTGTTTTGGGCCTAGGAGTTCTCCCTGAAGACTCCTGGAAGTGGTGGGGAGGGGAGGGGTGGAGCCAGCCAGCAATTTAACTACTGGTTTGCCTGAACCGGCTGAATCCCATCACTGATGCTAGTCATTTTCTCTCAGTCCCAGAAGGAGGCCGTGGTTTGAAAAATCTTTTCAAGAATACTGCAGGGAATTGTCCAGGCAGCCTCTGAGAATCAGAATGGAAGGGAAGGGCGGGGGGGGGGGAAGGTTGTCAACTATTTTTATGAATGTAACCCTAGTGGCCCACTCAAAGCTCAACTGTACCTGTCGTTCCAGGTAACGTTGTGCACCCCTGATGTAGAGGCTAAGAACAGGGACAACTGACTCCCCCATATCAAGGACAGGGGCAACCAATCTGGATCTTTCTGCATGAAAGGCATATCTGGATAGAGTTTATTATATGACAAAGGTCTTTAGAAAGTTCATTTCAAGGGAAGTTTAGACAGACTTATCAGATCATTCCCTCCATGCATTTTCTAGTTTTCACTGGTAAGGAACTACAAAATAAAAGGAGAAAGGACATCACACAGAGCACAATCATTGCATCCTCAGGGTTTCAGATTCAGTCTGATCATTAAAGGATCTCAGGAAGCACAGCTGAAGAGAAATCTCCACTTGAAATGGCAGGAGACTTCGTGGGCAGTTCTAAGCCCAAAGAACCAACAACACTGGGTAGCGTAACAAACTTTCATATGCTCCCTATTCTGACATTTCCGACAGGCATATTTCAAAGCCACCTTCTGTTTCATATCTGGCACATGATACCATAGCAGTTCCATACTATGTAGGTAAAGGTTTCTCCTGTGCAGTCATGCCCGACTCCAGGGTGAGTGGTGCTTATCTCTGTTTCTTAGCTGAGGGAGCCAGTGTTGTCTAAAAATATTTCCATGGTCATGTGGCCAGCAAGATTATATTCCGAGGTACATAGAACTGTTACCTTCTCACTTAAGTGGTACCTATTTATCTACTTGCATTTGCATGCTTTTGAACTGCTAATTGGGCAGGAACTGGGGCGAATAATGGGAGCTCACCCTGTCATGCGGTGCTCAGGTTTCCAGCTGACAAGCTCAGCGTCTTTAATTACTGAGCTATTGCACTCCCTTATAGCAATTCTAAAAGTGTGTATTATGTGTGAATGATGTTGATATATATTTAGGATATCATCAAATGTAAGCCTCTTGAGTTGCACATCCCTAAGTATCCGAGAAGGGAAGGGAAAGTCTGCTTTAAAATAAGCTGATATCATGATGGATATGCCCCAGAGGTGGGTTTCAGCAGGTTCTGACCAGTTCTGGAGAACCGGTAGCAGAAATTTTAAGTAGTTTGGAGAACCAGTAAATACCACCTCTGACTGGCCCCGCCCCCATCTATTCTCTGCCTCCCGAGTCCCAGCTGATCGGGAGGAAATGGGGATTTTGCAGTAACCTTCCTCTGGAGTGGGGAGGGAATGGAGATTTTACAGTATCTTTCCCCTGCCACACCTACCAAGCCATGCCACACCCACCAAGCCACACCCACAGAACCGGGAGTAAAAGAGGTTGAAACCCACCACTGATATGCCCATGAAGTTTTTGACCACAATATGGCATTGGTTTGCTGAAACATGGGGAACTTCTCCATCTAGCCTGCGATTGACCTTGCTTAGTTTTTTCAACATCCGCCAAACTCAGCTAGCTACTGCCATATAATTGGGCTGCCATGGAAGGCAAAGCCAAATTGCACTGAGAACTCATGTTTGTTATAAATGCCAACTCAATGGAACTCAGAATGGAACCAGTGAGAATCAAGAGGGAGATATGTGTATGCTCTGGGGAGATTGAACACTAGGGAAAAATAAAAATAGATAAAATGAATAAATCAGTAAATAAAGTGGCAACACACCAGCCTTTTCAAATTGCAGTCTAGCAAAGTCTGATGTTGCTGAGTAGCCGTGGAATATAATAAAATGGCAGTTAGAAGAGAAATCTGTAGGAGGAGAGCAGGAGAAGATATACTGCAATATTTCGGGACAAGTCTCACTTGTATGTACTATAAATAAGAAGAAAATATTCTGCATGACAGCAGCAAGAAAGATCTTAAGGGACAAAACCTTTCCACAGAGGCTTACTATTGTGAAGGCAGTATATCTTGCACTGTTCAGATCAATTCCTTTGAAAAAGTGAAATAGTACTTTAAATAAAAGCAAAAGGACAGACGACCTTGTAGAAGAAGTTAATTGGAAACGAAATGTGAAGTTTTTCATTGAAAGCTGGATTTTTCTCCAAAGATATTTGATTTATACACACAACACATGACATTGTTCATTTATATTATGGATATTCAAAGAATGAAGTAATGACTTGATCTGGAGCTTTTGAAAT
This sequence comes from Pantherophis guttatus, assembly GCF_059756535.1. NCBI lineage: Eukaryota > Metazoa > Chordata > Lepidosauria > Squamata > Colubridae > Pantherophis > Pantherophis guttatus. The sequence continues at coordinate 198,709,197 of NC_142063.1, read as the reverse complement.
GACCAAGCTATAGTTTTTACTTAAATCTAGAAGAATAGAAGTTTAAACAGAGTTTTATCCATTCCACTGACTCAGGAAACACAAATAGCCCTTCCTTCCTTCTTTCCTCCCTCCCTCCCTCCCTTTCTCCCTCCCTCTCCTCCATCTCCCTTCCCTTCCCTTGTTTTTCAGCCAAATAGGATCTTAGTTAGATCTTTAAAATGGGGCCAAACATGCCAAATTTCATAAAAGTGACTCAGAAATCTTTAAGTTCCATTAAAATCCTTTCCCTTCCCTTCCCTTCCCTTGTTTTTCAGCCAAATAGGATCTTAGTTAGATCTTTAAAATGGGGCCAAACATGCCAAATTTCATAAAAGTGACTCAGAAATCTTTAAGTTCCATTAAAATCCGATTTTTGAAAAAAGTCTCTATCATGGTTTCTTGGGGACTAACTCTATAGCTACAATAGACCTTGTGCCAAATTTCAGAAAAGTCATTCAAGGATTGTTTATGCAAAAGAGTGGCCACTAAGGAAAATGGAGCCGATGGTTGAGGACTGAGCACACCCATTTTGAAATTATTTTTTGGGGAGGGGGGAATGTAATTTGCAAACAAATGGATGCCCAACAGTTGTCAATGTGCTTTAAAAACAACATATAAACAATTCAAGCAAACAATTGTTCTAGTACAATTAGAAAGTTGATGGTTTTGTTTTGATATTTGTATGAAAAGAAAACAAGCCTCCAAAGAATATTGTGTTGGATATAATTATCCCTTTTGAAATAAATGGGACACGTTAGACATGACTTAAACTGACAGATTTCAATGGGTTTTCTCTGCATTATGAAATCTGGATCTTTTCCAGATGGAGGAGACTGACTATATGTATCAAGTCAAGGAGCAGAATGTCTTCCCATTCAGTGTGGTTTGCTTCCATATCCCTTCGATGTCTAATCAGTAGCAAATTAATTCAATACTCACACTGGCCCAGTGAATCAGAAAATTTAGTGCTGAGTATAGTTTGGATGGTAGATTATTCTCAGCAGGGCATCAATGTCCCTCCCTTCCCCCTTCCCACAAAGTCACAAATAGGGCCAAAACTAATAGTGATGGTATAATGAAAGAAAGAATGTGCTTCTGGCAAATTTAGCTTTCCAATTCCATTTTAATACAGATCTGTAAAAAAAACAGGCATTGATCATCCTTTGGAAGTATTTCTCTAGCTCCCCCTTTTTTAAAGTTTATGCTACTGTGGGATTGAGGGACTTTGAAATATTATTTGCTTTAACCTCATGGAGTGTTAGAAAAACTGCTATACATAAAGAATGTCTGTTCCATAGTTCTGTCTGTCTGTCTGTCTGTCTGTCTGTCTGTCTGTCTGTCTGTCTGTCTGTCTATCTATCTATCTATCTATCTATCTATCTATCTATCTATCTATCTATCTATCTATCATCTGCCTGCCCATCCATCTCTCTCTCGCTCTCTCTCTCCCTCCTCCCCTCTCTCCAGGTATCCTTCCTCCCTCCCTCCCTCCCTCCCTCCCCTTCCTTCCTCCCTCCCTCCCTCCCTCCCTTCCCTCTTTCATCTATCTATCTATCTATCTATCTATCTATCTATCTATCTATCTATCTATCATCTGCCTGCCTGCCTGCCTGCCCATCCATCCATCTCTCTCTCTCTCTCTCTCTCTCTCTCTCTCTCTCTCTCTCTCTCTCTCCTCCCCTCTCTCCAGGTATCCTTCCTCCCTCCCTCCCTTCCTCCCTCCCTCCCTCCCTTCCCTCTTTCATCTATCTATCTATCTATCTATATCATCTATCTATCTCTACAGATATCCATCCATCCATCCATCCATCCATCCATCCTCTATCATTTATCATTTATCATTTATCATCTATCATCTATCTATCTAATCTTGTGTGTCAAATTGTGAACCATTTCAGGTATTCCCTTGTTTTGAAAGATGATGATGATGATGATGATGATTTTGTAGTCTCCTGAGATTTGTGTATGTGTATATGTGTGCAGACACCCACATCCATGCCATTTAATGAGACTGGAAGATTGCACACTTGACAACTAAAAAAACCAATGAGGCCAGAATGACTCACTGACAGTTCCCTAAACAAAAGGCAGCATTTTCCTGAAATAGCCATAAAACAGAAAGCCTAACCACTAAACAGAATAAAACAAATTGCCTTCCAAATAACAAACTAACGATCTATTAACCATATATTCAACATTATTGAATGCGTGAATAAAGTAATGAAAAAAATGTACCTAAGTTTAAAGCTAATGAAAATAAGGTTATGAGAGTAACTCTAGGATCCATCCTTTTCTTATACAGCCTACAGGCATGGTACCAAGAAACATTTGCAATTAGGATATAGGCAAGGGAAAAGTTTGGATTTTTTTTTGAAATAAAGAACCATGCCTTCTGGAACTTGTTATGTTACTCAAGATACATAAACCAGCAGACCACTTCTAAGATGCTCTGTTTCTAGCACTAACTTTGAATCATTAGCTACATCTCTGGATTACGATCTGCCTAATGAAAGCAATGGGGTGTGGGCCCATCACAGCTAAATTGCCACAAGAATATTCTAGGAAGTGTACTGTATTATGGGAAAGGCAGGCACTGTATAAAGAGTTCACACTGAAGCAGCAGTGAAGGTGAGCACTCAGGTAATACTTTGGAGTTAATGATAGGTTTAGCTCTCTAGCCATTTGGTACACCTAGGAAACCCAATCTTCTGTTGCTTCTAAACGGTATGGTAAACTCTTCCCTGGGTTTTTTCATTAAAACAGACACAGGCAACAAGAAAATAAACAGACCAGAAGATTCCACTGTTAAGCTAACCGATAAATGAACATGACTGACTTATGCCCGTTCATGTTGATCATTTTTTATGCTTCTGGGTTGATTTACTAATATTCCAAGAACAGCAAAAATGGCCAGGCGATATTTCCTTTTTTCCAGGTTTTGCCTTTTTCAATTTTGGCAGTCAAGAACAGTGGAGTATTCTAAAGGTCCTGGAGGCAGGAGTGATTCCAAATGTGATTTATCTGTAGGAAACCACAAGAATGTAAGAACACTCTGAATTGCTTTTTTAAGTTTAACTGGGACTTTATTGTTGCTGTTGATAATAATAATTTATTAAATTTAAATGCCACTCAACAGCCGTATTTTTCTTTTTTTTGGATCAGTGAAAAAGCAACAAATTTATTTTCCCAAACTCTCTGGATGATGACTTGTTCTGAAGGTTGTGATGGGTATACTTTTACTTTATAGTAAATTTTAGAATGAGACCAGATATCGTTTGTGAGGTTATCCAACAGAATAGTGGCTGCCTTCTAAGTAATAGTTTAGCCAAAAGGAATAATAAAAATCAAAGATATGGACAACCTAATATATCTGAAAAGACTATTAGTGAACTCGTGCAAGAAAGAGAGCTAATAGCAATTCCAGATTTCTTGCCTGTAGTTAATTATCTCAAACAATTAAAACTCTTGAAGCCAGCATCCTGTAGGGATTGCTTCCTTCTCTAACTACGGGAGAGTTCAAACTAATTGGAGTGCATTGTTAATAGGACTAGTATTAGTTTTATTATTATTATTTTTAAAAAAACAAACCCTCCAAGGTTTCTTGGAAGAGCAAGGGCAATAACTTTTTTTCTCCAAAAAGGAAGAAAATGAAGTGGGAATAGGAGAGGGAAGAGAGAAAGAGATCCCAGATAATTTTTTGGCAATAAATCAGCTATATAACCTTGGCAAAAAAAAAAAAAAAATGGCTGAATTCATTATCTCCAAATAGTGGAAAATATTATAAATGGCAGTAAATGAAATAAATGAAATAAATGGGTGTTTCCACTGTAATGTGCTGTTCTCTGAGCCACCCAGAAAGAGCACAGTTGAGCTTGGTGGGTGGGTGGGTATTAGTTAAAGTGCAAACTCATGTTCCTAGGCTTAAATGTTGGTATGTGTATGTGGGATGCTTTTACTGTAAAGGAATACACACATAGATGGAGAAGTTGGACAAAATACAGAGTAGGGAAATCTTCTATCCTTCATTACTGTATTTCTATAGTTGCCATTCCTTAAAGGTTGAAAGACATTGGATGACTCAAGAGACAACCAGTAGGCAAGGGAAAGAATGGAAAAAGTTGCATTGATTGATTGATGACAATAAATGCTAAGATGACAATAAATGCAGCATTTAAAGTCAGAAAAAAATTAAAAGACATTCAGGTAAGAAAGTTTAAGTTGAACATCTGCAACGGCTTCCTTGTAGAGAAGCATTTCTCAACTTGGCAGATTGGTTGAGGGTTGCAACTCTTCAGAATTCAAAAACAGCAGCCACACAAAGCTGTCTTCAATCAACTGAGTTCAGTAGGACTTACTTCTGGGGGTATGTGCATAGAATCCCCTGGCTGGATGCTGATCAAAGCATGAAAGGGAAGCAAAACTGGTTCCTTGAAAATTTTTTTAAAAAACAGGACAGATCAGCCAACTGAAAACACAGGTTTTATCCTCTGGTGTTGCATAATACAGCCATTAAAAAATCCATTTGCACAGTGATGGAAAGAGGTACGTCAAATATGGAACTGCTTTTTCTTTCCAAGTTGACTGCATATTTGTTCAGAACCTAAGTAATGTATTGATGTGGGTTTTTCTCTTTTATATGCTTCCATGTTAAATATGGAAAGTCACTGTTTAACAACCTCATTTATTCTGTTTTGGAATCGTGAAGAAGATTCTGCTCCAATCCAAAGACAAAACTAATTTTACAAAAAAAAAAGGGGGTGGTCTCATTAAGGCAGATAATTGACATGACTAAAAGTAGTTTTAAAGGAAAAATAAAGCTACAGTACAACACTATGAATATAGTAGTGGAATCCTGTTTTAAAAAGATTTTTGAAATGCTGTATCCATCTATAAAAAAAATTCCAAGGACATTCATTTGAGCAGTGTTAGGGAATTCTTAGCTATTTTTTTTTTAGCCAAGATTGTGATGGACCTTACAGCTAATGAATGATAATTACTCCCACTGCTCCATTAGAATTGATTGGTTGGGACATGGTCCTTTGCAATATTGCATACTATGACATCAGAGTAGGAGAACCAATGGAAACTAGTGGTTATGATCTGCTGACTCACCAAATGGATAACTGACTTATAGTTCCATTAGCAAAAAAACAACAACGTAATACCGTTCAAAGCTTATAATATGTCATTAATGTTAGAGAAATCCTTGAAAACACAAAGAGCATCAAGAGGAAGGGTAAGGCAATCCTGAAGAGAACTAGTTCACGGAAATTTATCTCAGAATACAAAAGAGGCTATATAGTGTCCTAAATTATTTCACTGAAATAAAAGCTCACTGGAAGAAGGTAACTCAGGGAGAAACTTATTGGACTTTCCAGATACAGTTGGATCTCAACTCTTGATAATCTCCATTCATTGGCCATGGCGAAAGGGGCTGACACATTTTGGCATTCAATCACAACTGGAAGGGTCTAAACTACCTAACTTCTGGAGGAACTTATCAGTTTCAGTATATTTGGAAGCCATTTATTTTTCTTGTGCCAGACTGCTATGGATTCCTGCAGTTGAACAGAAGGCAAAATCAAATTGACCTATCATAAAGATGAAATTTAGCAGCCTTGGAGATCTAAGTTGGCAGATTCTCAGCTATTTGGGTAGAAATATAGTACACTATAACTTGGTACCCGCCTCCCCTTAAGCAGACATGAATTTGATACAGCAGCTCTTTGTCCTTCGGAAGTAAAACCATTTGAGATACAAAATATTTTCTTGGCTGTTCTTGAAATGAAATCAGAAACTTGTGGAAATAATAATGATATCTCTTACTAGGATTAAAATAGTGAAGAGAGAGAAGGATTAGATCAACAGATGCCTTTAAGAAAAGTATTTAAAAGTATTTTTATGAAAGACATAGCACACATGTACAAGTCACATTGTACAAATTGCTGGGTACAGCATCTTTTCAACACGTTAATCCTTGCAAAGAAAAGATATTCATTCTGATATATATATAATTGGCCCATCATAGATGCTCCTCAGAATCATAGTTCTGAGCCAAGTATTATCTGCCAAGAAAAGAATCCAAGGGAGACAGTGTTTTTCCAGTTGAATGTTGTGAAAATGGTGGACAGATAAATTACTAAGAAATTGGAAAGGTAGTATATTAGGAAAATAAACTACTAAGAAATTAACCAACGTAGAAGGATGCAGTCCAATTTTTTGCGAATAAACCTTTTAGATGCAAATGTAGGATTAGTTTTGCTAAAATTACAAATTAGGTACACATGCACAGGCAAGTATATATGGTTCCTTTCCATGCCCTGTAGCTAACTGTAATCCTCTGAATCGTTTGAGAGGATTTCCATATTTGAAAGAAAGCTTTCCCAATCAGTCTCTTTTTTTGTAATGTTTTCAATTATGATTTCATACAGAGACCTCCAAGAACACTAGGAGTGTTTATGTCCCCTCTTTTAATAAATGTATGTCTACTTAATATACCCTCATATATGTATGGCATAAGTCTGGTGCAATGCCTGATCAAGAAGCCCAATGCAAATGTGTAGCAGCAAGTTTCAATCAAAGTGTTAACTATTATAGGAAGTAAAGATTAGTTCCCAGATGATGAAGAACAGGTAGAAAAACAACAGATGTAGCCTTCTCTGATAGCAATGAAAAAAACCATTCCTATTCACAGAAAGGGGAATAAAAAGAAAAGAAAGAAGGCTCTGCCTTAAGAGTCTGTAGAGATTCTCAGTCATCCAGGTCATAGTTGTCCCAAAGGTGCTTTTTCAGGAGGCAATAGCAATAGCACTTAGACCTATATACGACTTCACAGTGCTTTACAGCCCACTCTAAATGGTTTACAGAGTCAGCCTATTGCCCTCAATAATCTGGGTCCTCATTTTACCCACCTTGGAAGGATGGAAAGCTGAGTCAACCTTGAGCCTGGTGAGATTCGATCTGCTAAATTGCAGGCAGCTGGCAGTCAGCAGAAGTAGCCTGCAGTACCGCATTCTAACTACTGCGCCACCGTGGCTCAGTGGATCCATTCCCCACTATCCTGTCAGAGCTGAAGCAGCTTCTTGGATGAGAAGTGAAATGTCTTCAAAATTAAAAACAAGAAAGTCCAGTTGCCTCCTGAAAAAGCACCTTTGGGACGGCTCTGCCTTAAGGTCCTTTGACATATGCTGGTTATATAGTTCAGCGGCTGGAATTCTTGTTTCCTCATCCTTTTCTTCTGAAGAAATCTTGCTTAAGAGGCACTGGGAGAATAGAGCTCAGAAAAAGAGTTACACTCAGTCTAAGGCTGAGAATATGATATAGTGCTGTGGGCCCGCGTTGTTGTACTTGCTAATCTTTACTGGATAAGTATTGCTTCATAACTGGGCATCATAAAGATTAGCTGCAGTGATTTCTTCATATCACAAAGCCTCATCTGCTAATTTCCTTAGACCTTACAAAACTGGTTTTGTTCAAATACAATAGTACTTTGAAATATTAGTTATTGATGTTCCCCAAAAACAGGGATAATTTCTTTAGCATCCTGTTTCCATAGTGGCCCCATAGAGATGAATGAGCAGCCTACAGCCATGACATCATGGATGCAAGAATATTGCCTGTTGGAATCCTATCAAACTAGTATCTAGAGACTTATCAATTCTGGAAGCAAATGATAGTTCTGATGTGAAAATCTTAACCTTTCCCTTTTGTCCCTCACTTTTCGACTATCCAAATACAGTCACCATCATGGGCACTGACAGCCAATTTTACAGATTAATTATATGATATGATTACTATGCCTGGCCTGAATTTCTTGCCATTCATCTTATCTGATGAACTTCGGTTCTAGTATTCCGGGGTGGGGTGGGGTGGGGTGGGAATATGCCTCTTGTACTTGTAGCAGAGGTGGGTTTCAGCAGGTTCCGACCAGTTCTGGAGAACCGGTAGCGGAAATTTTGAGTAGTTTGGAGAACCGGTAGTAAAAATTCTGACTGGCCCCGCCCCCAACTATTCTCTGCCTCCTAAATCCCAGCTGATTGGGAGGAAATGGGGATTTTGCAATAACCTTCCCCTGGATTGGGGAGGGAATGGAGATTTTACAGTATCCTTCCCCAGCCATGCCCACCAAGCCACACCTGCAGAACCGGTAGTAAAAAAATTTGAAACCCACCACTGATTTGTAGCTATCTATAGTTTTTCCCACAATTATTTTGGTTCACAACCTGAAGCTTAAATATTGTAGTCTTTTGTCCTAGGGAATCATTCTACCCTCCAAATATGACAATAGATCTTCAACAGACCTTGAAGATATATGCAGCGCTGACATTTTAGTTTTGTAATTGAGCGGGAACTAATGTGTCAGCCCAGTTAAGCCTTATAGTGTATAACAGACTACCTATTAGGTCATTGTTTCAAATATAGTTCCTTACCAGATATACTTGAAAGGTTCTTAAAAATTCAGGAAAAATATTCAAAAATATTTGAATATTTGAAGAGCCTTGGTGGCGCAGCAGACTAAAGTGCTATTAAGTAGCACCAGCTGCCTGCAATTTCTGCAAGTTCAAATCTCACCAGGCTCAAGGTTGACTCAGCCTTCCATCCTTTCGAGGTAGGTAAAATGAGGACCCGGATTGTGGGGGCAATAAGCTGACTTTGTATAAAAAAAGAACACCACTTGGGGGGGGAGGGCAAAAAGCCCTACTAAGCAGGTATATACAAAAGTATGAAGGCTATTGCTTAACGCATTGTAAGCCCCCCTGAGTCTCTGGAAAAGGGTGGCATATAAATCGAACCAATCAATCAATCAATCAATCAATCAATCAATCAATAAATAAAGTATCTACCTTGAATATTGCTCATATTGAACTTCATAGCACAGACATTCAGACCTGACCACAGGAAATGTTTTATGACATTTTGTACTTTTGTTGCCTTATGATGCACAGCTTCACCCAGTTAAAAAGTTATACACAAATATGATAATTTTAGTAGTATATAATTCAGTGGTGAAATCCAATTTTTGTTACTATCGGTTCTGTGGGCATGGCTTGGTGGTTGTGGTGTGGCTTGGTGGTCGTGGGCATGGCAGGGGAAGGATACTGTAAAATCTCCATTCTCACCCCACTTTGGGGCCAGCCAGAGGTGATATTTGCCGGTTCTCTGAACTGCTCAAAATTTCCGCTACCGGTTCTCCAGAACCTGTCAGAACCTGCTGGATTTCACCCCTGATATAATTGGACAAGGAGTTCTGTTCATGCTAATTTGGGTTGATCCAAAATGCTGGCAGGGATCATGCATGACCATCAAAGGCTCCTGGTAGGTTTTTCATTTTCCCATGCTGAGTAACCAATCAGGAAATCCCTGATGCGGTTGTACATCACTGCATACCACTGATCTAGGAAAGTGCTTTGGACAGCCCACTTTCACTCAGCCCCTAATATTTTATGAAAAATGAGGAACAATAAGCTTGTAGCATTGTTGTAAGAATTACAAGCAAATAATGCAGGTAACACGTTTGAAAACTTAAAGACACAATGACATCTTTGCTTTTCTTGTTGACATGTCTGTGTGATACTCTTGTGTTTTGAGGACAAATATACTCAGGGCGATGCGGTGAATCATATACTATCGTATACACATACAAATCATCATAATTCATTAATATAACAATGGTGAAGGATTCAAGAAGGAATCATCTATTAGAAGATTGAAAAATTCAAACAGCTTAATATACTCAGCCATGCTGGAAAATTTTGCTGTCATGTTCTCACAGTTGCAAGGCAAAAAGCGGCCAATGGCATAGGTAAAAATAGTTCTAGTTCTGCTAGAAGAAAAAAATATATGCCGTTCACCATCTCTTCTGCAAGAGGGGTCTAATTAAAACAGCATATATTTATCTCTATAAAAATTACAGTACGATAGGATATAGTTCACCAACTCTAGTAGGAGGGAGAAAATGTCACCAGTCAGTGCGACAATCTTTTTCCCCCTTCGAGTTTCTCTTTTCCTTCCAACTCCTGTATTTGATCTATGATGTTAACATTTGCATGAAGTTTATCTCAGTTCATTCTGGGGTTACGGTGCTCCACCTTAAAATATGGCTGAAGGCCAACAGTCAAAGGTGTGAGAGAGTTCCTTTAAAAAAAAGTATTTCTTTTTAACAATACATTATTGCTGATATTTTAGGAGGATGCGGCCAATATTTTTTTTAAAATATGAAGTACTTCTCTGAAGAAAGAGACAATTGGACCCCCAGCATTCAATGGAAGCAACTGTGCCTTTGTTGAGTTGTAAGCTAATAGCATATCATTTATTTATCCACTCAAAACTTTTATGAGAAGCTCAAGAAAATGAAGTACTCCAATGTATGCTGCACTACTATATTATGGAATATTATTCCCTGCAGAGGTGGTGAGAGCCATTGGCTGTGATGGTTTTTTAAAAAAGGCATTAGACAGATTTGTAAGGAGCATAAATCAGTCAACATTACTAGTTTGCAAGTGCTTATTACTGGCCATAGATCCAGATAGCACAAAAACATAATATAATACACATGATAAAAAGCTGTACATTCGTGCTTGGCCTGCTTTGCTATTAACACAGCACAACATCTATAGCAGTGATGGCAAACTTTTTTTTCCTCGGGTGCTGAAAGCAAAAGTGCAATAGCACGTGTGCATGTGCCCACACCCGTAATTCAATGCCCCCCTGTGCCCCGCCTCCCTGCACATGCACACGTGACCCCATCACGCTCCCCTGTGCATGCAAGCACGACCCCCGCACCCTGTTTTGGGCCTAGCAGGCCGCCCTGAAGCCTCCAAAGGCCAGAAACAGCCCATTTCCTGACTTCCGGTGGGCCCGGTAGGTCCGTTTTTCACCCTCCCCAGGCTCCAGAGGCTTTCTTGGAGCCTGGGAAGGGTGAAAACAGCCTCCCTCCCCCCTCCCCCCAGAGGCCCTCCGGAGGCTGAAAACGCCCTCCCAGAGCCTCCGCATGAGCCCTGTACTTACCTGGCATCCAAAACGGGCCACGTGGAGACTTCTAGGAGGGGAAGGGTGACATGGGTGGGGCCATCTGAAAATCAGCTGGCTGGCACGTGCATGCGCACTAGAGCTGAGCTAGAGCAATGGCTTGTGTGCCTGCAAATATGGCTCTGCATGCCACCTGTGGCATGCGTGCCATAGGTTCGCCATCACGGATCTATAGACTACAATTACAAACTTAGCAACAGCATGAGGTATTTTAGGATCTTCATTACCTCAAAGAAGCTATGGATAAAATTATTCTGTCTGTCCAGGAAAGAGGCTAAAAAGAGGTGTTGCTAGCTCATAATTAATATCTTAATTAAAAATTATAGTAAAGTAAAACAGGAATCAGTGATTCCATTGTCTTGTCTTTACAATGGCGAAGCCTTTCAAGCACAGAGGCTGAATTCACCCTCTAGCCCTGCTAGAAGCAAGATATTGAATGGCAATAGTGTCAAGTCAAGATACAGTGATGATTGAAAATAAATTCAAATGGCTCATTTGCATTCCAGGTGGTAGTTATGGAAGGTTAAAAAGAACCTCACATGTTTAGAGGGTATATATTTTGGAATGCCAACTGTTAAAGTGTCCACATAGATGAGAACTTATAGTCCTTGGCTATCAATTTTTTTTTTAAATTTGATTTATATGCCGCCCTTCTCCGGAGACTCGGGGCTTACAATGCGTTAAGCAATAGCCTTCATACTTTTGTATATTTATACAGTCAGCTTATTGCCCCCACAAACTGAGTCCTCAATTTACCTACCTTAGAAAGGATGGAAGGCTGAGTCAACCTTGAACCTGGTGAGATTCAAACTTACAGTAATTGCAGACAGCTGGTGTTAATCACAATGCTATCAGTCTGCTGAGCCACCAGGCCCTAGTTTTGAAGACTTACCTAAGGCATGACATTCTAAGCTTGCGCACAATCTCTTGATAGTGAGATGGGCGGCATATAACTTTAAAAAGCAAATACAATTTAATAAATAAATATCACAGACTTCCATTTTTTATTTTATTTTTAAAAAAAACCATATACAGCCTGACTATTTTTCTATCCTGAATCCCCCAGATATCAATATCAGCATCTGAGAATCTGAGGCTGTGTGGAATGAAATCTAGAGTGGAGATCTGTTCCTCCCCTTGTTCCATATATGGGATCTAGTTTGACTACTGTTAAATCTTTTTCCAAGGTTGTGATGAAACACATTGTTCGATGCTCCTGGAACTCCATCCCCTAATGTGGTGTTGGTTGTCATGCTCTTTGCCTATTGCACTATGTCTGTTGCCTTAGGCAGCTACAGTACCTCAATCTGACTAGGTGGCTCAGTGACTAAGACACTGAGCTTGTTGATCAGAAAGGTCGGCGATTCGAATCCCTAGTACAGGTCTCCTGCGTGAGCAGGGGGTTGGACTAGATGACCTCCAAGGTCCCTTCCAACTCTGTTATTATTACTTATCTGTCCAAAGAGAGGGTCTGTCTAAGAATTAGTGGTTTAAAAAAATGCCTCTATTCTTTTTATTAACTTAGGCAGGAAGAGGTGGATTATTTTCTCTGGTTTTATTCACTTTCCAGAATGAAGAAAGATTTCCTCTTTATATGAAATTGCTTCTTTCTGGCCTTCAGTCCATTTTAAGTAAATGTAGCATTTCAACTTTCTAGTTATTTAAAAATGTGTATGTGTTTAGTTAGAGATAGGATCAAACCAACGCCCTAAACTGCGCTGAGACACTCTCCCAAATTAATTACCCAGGTTGCAGCTGCACGATCTTGCTCAAGAGGTGAGTAATAATTTTGTTTAATATTAAATGACTGATCGCTGAAAAATGCTTCTCTGCCTCTGGTATAAATCAGGCAAACGGGAACATGCTTTGGATACAGAGGGAAAGTTCCATAATGGCAAGAAAGAAAACGATTCATGCAATCAGGTTGTTGTATATATAAGGCAGGCGGGTGGGAAGGTATTACAATGAATTTAATAATAAAATTAGTTGTAATAGAAAGACTTATTTAGGCTTTATTTACAGTGGTCTGACAGTATTTAGAAAATACACATCATTCAGGTGGTTAAAAAAAATAGATACTAGGACAGAAGTTTTCAAATATTGTGCTTCTGACCCCTTTAATAATTATCAGTTAAATGAATTGTCTCCCTGCCAACCCCAATAATTTTACCAGTATGATAGATGCCATATTGGAATATTTCCATATTCCCTCTATATCCAGAATCTGGCATGGCCTTGGTTAACTGACGGGGATCCCTTCCCAAAAGGAAGAAACAATGTGGGGGAGGGGGATTTAGGCAAAAAATTCTTCACCATGACAAAGATTACAGGATCACTTCTCCTATGATACTCTACATCTATCTGCTTCTACTGTTATCTCTACTACCATTATATAGGGAGATATTTAGATACTTTAAATATTTAAAGCCGTGACTTGCAAAACAGCCTCAGTACAATGGAATTCTGGCAGACTAATGGCCTTTGGAAACCATCCGTGGGACCTTATATTAGCTAATTGTTTTCTTGCTGTCCATGCACTTTGCCTTGCGTAACTCCCTCATGGTGAGTAACATGTCTTTCACCAAATCATGCCATTATTCCCTTCTTATCTCTTACTTGTCACAGATGTGTGCCTAGTGATGTGAAGCAGCTCTCACTTTCCAGTAAGGACATTGTTGTTACTGAACGCACTTGACTCAGAACTCTGTGGCTTCATTATAAAGACTTGGCTGTAAAAGTGCTGACAGAAGAATAAACCACGGTTATTTAAGCCATCTAGGAGAGACATCTGTAGTATGATGCCATGGGAAATCACCCAATGGAATTGGAGAAGGCTGCGGTTCTGATGTAGTGATATTAGGATGCTCAAAGTTTTCTGCTCAGACCAGCTCCAACTGAAGACTCAGGAAAGTATCTCGACTTTGAGTAAGCAGAGTGGGTAGGACCGAATCAAGACAACCAATCTAGTCTGCTCCAGTTATCCCAATGGGATCTCAAATGAATTTGCAGGGCCGGCTGCTCTAAGATATGTGGATGTAACCAAGCACTCTCTCTTTATTTCACTCTCTCACTCTCTCCTGAATACAAAATGACTTGTACAAATGCTGAATTATCAGACGAAGGACAGGATGAAGCTGAGCAAATGAATCCCCGAGGAGGAGAAGAAGACCTGTAAGTTTATCACACAGTGTTCCGTCTATTCCAAATGGAGTTGTAGAGAAGAAACCAGTCCTGGGGTGGCCTTGAATCCATATTGGCAACTTGGCAGGCATCAGCTGCAACCTCTTTGCTAGAGGCATAAACTAACCATGGTTATTCATGCCTCCAATAAAACCTGGGATTGATTGCAGTTGGGGAAAGAAATAGGTAGTTTTCTAAATATTATTTAACTACCCGTTTCATCAGATTCAATCGGCGTTGCCAGTGATGAGAAAAGCTGTGTGTTCGCTCAACATCTGGAGAACCGCAAGTTCCTTACCATGGATTAGAGTGGTGTGTTATAATAATATTTTTCCTTTGAGTCTGTGACTGTACTGAAGGGGTGGTGTTAGCCAATTCAACATAACCATCTAGTCAGGAATGGTATTTACTTACTTCGCTACCGGTTTGCAAATGTGAGCATGTGGGCAGAGCCGCCGCTACCGGTTTGATAGAACTGGCTGAATACCAACACTGCATCTAGTACATAATTGGAATGCATGCATATATAGTATTTGTGTTAAATTCCCTTGTATTAACAACTGTTGCTTCACTGGAAACATCATCTGTCCTTCATGTAACTCTCATTTCAGCTAGTATTAGAGTTTAGGCTTGGCATTTTCTTCCCCCCACCTCTGACATTCTGAGCTCCTGCAAGAAAATTGGGAAGGCTTTTCATAGTAGTCAGTGCTTCTGCTGATTGCTAGTGGGCCTATACAGTTGTTCACAGAAACAGGATATTCTCTGTGTCTGTCTTCTCCCAAGAAAACATTGAGTTGTGTTCCCTTTATACAACTTATGTTCTTCATTTTTTGCAAGGACTGCATGTTAGGCACAAGGCCAACAGGCATTGTTCTGCCCTATTCTCCTTGATCTAAACAGACCATGAACATCTGCACAGAATCAAAACAGTTTGCATGGGAACAATTATTTAGTCCAAATTCTCAGATAAGATGAAACCTAGGGATTTCCCAATTTAATGTTTACTCTCATGGCTACTTATACTACAGAATGCTGTCCATTCCCTTCTGCACATGTTGCATATTTTATGCTAGCAAATAAAGTACATTTATTGCCTATGGCCTTTATAGATCTTTCATCAGACCCTTTCAAATGACTCTCATACATAAAGGAACATACAATGGCAAAGACATAACTAATAACTCATCATAGTTTAATAAATGCAATGGCTACCTAGAAAAAGGAAATGAGTTAGTATGTCTCATTTACATGTTTTGCCTCAGGGGAAAACATTCTGCTGGATTAAATAGAAAGCTGCCTCAATGTAATATGCATACATACTCAGACACGATCTATATGTACACCTATACACAGCATAGGATTACAAGCAATTTAAAGGAGAAGTTGGTTACTTTTGAACTGTTGTACAAATTAAAGGAAGCAGGTGTAGGGCCGTGGAATTTTTTTTTCAAATTATGACTCTTGATGATATCCGCATGGCTCAAAATCCACAGATTTATGCTATTTTATCTGGCAAAAGTAGAAGTCTCTTCATGTGAGATGTGGGGTCTCATTCACCCCAACGCCACAAAATACAGATCGGCCATTTGAAAGTCGAGTCTCACCAATAACAGTTCCTGCTAAATCTGAACTATGTTTGGAAAATTCTTCCAAGTATCATTGCTTGGAAGGCCCTTTCGGCACTAAAATCTGCTGGTGCCCTTAAGTGAACATCTGGAATTCAACCCTCCCTAATGAGAGCCCACTGAATGGCTGGGAATTTAAGGGGTTATAGTTCCAACACATTTGGAGGGCATTTTTATATCAGCAGCAGAAGGATGACTGATTCTATTAAAAACAAAACACAAAACTTCAAGGCCTCAGCTTCTTTGGAAATTTATAGTGTTCCATATGAATTCCTCTTTTCTCTGTTGGGAAACAATAGAAACATTTTCTCTTCAACTTGACTTCAAGAAATCATGTGGTTCTTGGAGTACCACACCCATGTACATTCTTCCCTTATAGCAAAATAAAGTTTAAAAGCTTCATCCATGAAGCATGTGTTAGATTATTGAATGGCTCATTGTTGGAAAGCCAATGTTTTGATTTAGCAGGGCTGTATAATTAATGTATGCTTAATACAACCATTCAGTGTAGCTGTAGATGCCATCCCAGCTCCAGTTAAAAAACGATTCTCTTGTCATGCGAGAAATAAATGAATTACAGTTACTCTGAAGAGGGCTGTCGTTGCATTTCAGGTATGTATCAGCAGAATGTATTTTGATCTTTTCCAAAACTGGGGCACAGTTTCAGTCTCCCCTCCCCTTGTCTACATACCCAGGAAGCTAGAATGGGTTTAAGGGAGAGGTGCCTTGCAAGGCCCATGGTTTGCTCTTTTCCAGGCCATGTTCCAGCTTCTGTAGTTGGTCCCTTTGGGAAATCTATAATTTAGTGGCAGAGAACTGTGTTTTAAGCAAAGAATTCCAGGGCTAATTCCTAGCAGTTCCACTTTAATAATACCTTGGGTACTGGGTCTGAGAGAAGATCTGGGAGAAGGATCTAGGTATCCTAGTAGATCATCACTTAAGTATGAACCAGCAGTGTGCTGCAGCTGCAAAAATGCCAATCAGCAGAGAGATGGCATTAAGATCACAAGAGATGATAGGACTGTTTTATGCTGCATTAGTGAGGTAACCCTTGGAATATTGCACCCAGTTCTGGTCACCATGATACAAAGAGATGCTGAGACCCTGGAAATAGTGCAGAGAAGAGCAACAAAGATGATTAGGGGTCTGAAGTTTAAGGAAATGATGAATAGTTGAGGGAGCTAGATATGTCTACCCTATTGAAGAGAAGGGTTTTTTTTGGGGGGGTCATCATATGATGACCAGTACTTCCAATACTTGAGGGGTTATCACAGAGAAGAGGGGATTGACTTATTTTCCAAAGCACCTGAAGGCAGGACAAGAAGTAACAGTTGGAAGATCATTAAAGAAAGATCCAACCTGGAACTAAGGAGAAATTGTTTGTGCAAACAATTAATCAGAGGAACAGCTTGTCTTTCGGAGCTGTGGGTTTTCCATGATTGGAGATTTTCAAAAATCGATTGGACAATCACTTGACCAGGGTAGTATAAATTTCCTGCCTTGAGCAGGGAGTTGGGCAAGAAGATCTCCGAGGCCTCTTCCAGCCCTATGGTTCTATAGTCTTCTGGAAGCCCAACATATCCTGAATTCAGATTATTGTGTAAAAATATAGAAGGGTAATATGATTAAATAAGATGTGTAGACAAGGAGGTGGCGCATTTATGAGATGCTCAAACCCAACTGATTGTAGCAATTCATCATTTCAGCTTGACACAGAACTCCTAAGTATATTTTAGCAACATTAAGACTTCACCATGCTAGGTGGGGAATTTTGGGAGTTGAAATCCAGAAGTCTTAAAATTGCCAAGGTTGGATATCCCTGTTTTAGAACTTTCTCAGTTTATGAGTGCCGCAGAAAAGCAGTGCAATGTTGGGTTCAAAATGGGTTAGTGGCACATTGTTCTGCCACAGGACAGCCACAGAAGTCTTGCTTTGGATTTTCTTCGAAAGTGGGTCTCTGGCTGACCCTGACAGCAGCAGCAACAACTCAGGTGGCAGCAGGAACAATTCAGAGCAATTCAGGTTTTAACTGAAAATCAAACCTCAAAACCCTTAGAAGGATCGTTTGTTCTAATGCTCCGTGTGTGGCCATCTTTGCTTTATTTTTCAGCTTTTCCTAAAATAATAATAGTAATAGCTTCCTGAATTAATCTGGAATTGACCTTTCCCATCCCCCAAGTTGGTCATCGTTTGACTTTGTGTGCCGCTAATGCTTCTGCTACTGTACTTCAGGATCTTGTCTCCAATCTTCTTTTTCCTGATTAGATCTCTGTAAAGATATTAATCAGTGTCATCCAAACAGCAACTCCCTGCCTCAAAGCACACCCCACTCAATATCTACTGGGAAGTTGGCACAGCCCCATTCAGCTGTAAGGTCAAGATTACATGTGAAGCATAAATGCCATATGTTACAAATTTACTCTTGGCATGCCTTCTCCTACATACACATGTGTCTGGAGAGCAAAACTCCAAGGTTCAGGTTGTTAAGCTTTGGGGAGATTGAAACTAGAGTTACAGAAAGTTGCCTGGAGTGAATTCAGCTTCCTTTGTCTTTTTGCTTTATTTGTTTAATTTAATTGCTCATGTTGTCTTCGTAGAAATCAAGATAGACTTAGACTTAGAGTAACTTTATTGTCACTTTGAATGTACACTAATCAGCATACATTAAAGTGAAATTTCATTACCTACAACTCTCAAAGGGTCTAATATATATTATGCAAACATGACAAAATAAATAAATAAAAACAAAATTATGCATGTACCCATATATATTATATGACACAGAGAAACAACACAGTTTAGTTTGGATGTATACATGTACATGGTGAGAAAAACGAATCTTGCGGGTTTACCAGATGGATGGCATAGGGAATAAAGTTGTTACAGAATCTGGTAGTCCTGCTAAAAATACTTTGAAACCTCCTCCCAGAGGGGAGCAACAGAAACAGACCATGAAGTGGGTGTGTGGTGTCTCTAACAATGTTTTGAGCTCTAAGCACATAGTGTTCATAGATAAGTAAATGAAGCATAGTTTGTACTGTGTCGTTCATCAGAACAAGTGTTTATGCCACCCTTAGTGAGCAAATGTACCCTTTCAAGGTTTTCTCAAAATAAGCAGCGGTTTCAGTATAGTAGTTGGAATGTAGAGTATTTGCTGGAAGTTCCTTGCCTACTGTCTCCTTTTGTACCAACTGTATATGGGCATGAGGTATTGAGTAAAATGTTTTTGTGAATCTTCTCTGTTGGCAGGTTCCAGAGGCTCTTCTCACGTGGTGATAGACACAATGGCAGTAGCAGTTCTCTAAGTAGCATTGCATGGTCACATTACCTAAAATTCTAGTTTTAACAAGGATCCCTGTGTTGCCTTGTCCCAGTGCTTTATGGGAAATTGAAATGCTGGCTAACGAGAGTCCAACATTCTTGGAGATTAGAAGCTAAGGGCTGACCCCAGTTCCACTTGTCATATTGGAGACTTTCAAATTGTAATTTCCGTCAGATATATATGAAATGAGGTTCATGAAGTAGACTTTTTAATCTGAGAAGTTTTATTTGTAGAACTAGTCTTTACCTCATCAGATCTTCTGCTGATGTCAGCTATTGAATTGAGTGATGACAAGCAGACTTTCATAGCACAGATCAAATAACTACCTTTGGCCAAAGCCTGTTTTGATGTATAGAACAATTCTGGGATCCTAGAGTTCTGGCAGCCATTTGTAGGGGCTTATTTACTACCATTCAAATTTTTCCTTGTTTATCAAGTTACTTTTTGAAGTAATTTAATGTAGAAATATATAATTTCAGGTGCAAATAATTGATATTATTTCTACTGGAAATTATGAAGCATTTCATTTGGGCTACCAGGAGTCTTTGACTGTACAGTATATGCTATATTGTTTTTCTTGTTTTCGTGTATTGTAAAAAAGCTTGTCATTAGACAGTGTGGGCTCTACATAGAAAAAAGATTTTTATTGCTCAGCTACAGTGCATAACTGTGTCTTCTTCAGAACACATTACAGCTTTATCACTCTATCGAAGATCGCTGTTAAGAAGAATACCGTTTTGATATCTTGCTGTCATTTCTAAAGGAAATGAACAAATCTCTTTATGGGTCTAAATGAGAAATATTTTTTTTTAATGTGGGTGAAAAGGAAAGATAATGGTAAATCTCCTCTGTGCATCCAATCCCCATAACAAGTGACAATCAAAAGGACTGAACTCCACATGGGATTCTGTTTATTGATTACCCTAAAGTAGGAATAGTCAACCTGTTGCTCTCTAAAGTGTAGCACTTTGATTCCCATCAGTCACGGACTTCATGGCCAGTGTCCAGGACTCAGGGAATTGTAGTGTAAAACATCTGAAGGACAACAGGTTGCTTGCTAGTGAGCTACAATGTGTGATGGAATATAGGGTATGTGTGCATGGTTTCTGGTTCTCCTAGAAGGAATGCTTCACATGTGATAACTTATCACAGGACCTACAGTATAGCAGGTCAGAGCAAGAGACTCTGTAAACCCCAGAAAAAAAAAGGGGGGTGAATAAGGGCTTATGTGGATTTTGGGAAGCTAATTAATTATCAGCTCAGCTCCTGTCTTTGTTCTAGTGAAAATACTTTGGAGATAGTTTCGCAGCATTTCCTGTGGAGATGCAGAATTTGCAATTGGTAGGAACTCCAGCTTTATCCTACTCACTGACTTCTCCTTTCCTCCTGCAGTCAAAGTGTTGGAATGGTTTGCCACCATCTCCACAACATACCCAATTGTCCTGAAGAATAGTTTTCTCCTCCCTACTACTTGGGCTGCTTGAGGTTTTTTAAAATGCCTGTGGAGATTCTCAATCATTCAGCTCCTGGTTTTCCCAAAGATGCTTTCCCAAAAGGCAACTGGACTTTCTTGGGTTTTTTTTCATTGAAAACATTTCGCTTCTTGATGAATGTATCTTGTCTTTTTATGTACACTGAGAGCATACGCATCAAAGACAAATTCCTTGTGAGTCCAATCACACTTGGCTAATAAAAAAATCCTATTCTATTCTATTCTATTCTATTCTATTCTATTCTATTCTATTCTATTCTATTCTATTCTATTCTATTCTATTCTATTCTATAAGCTTCTTCAGTTCTGAAGAACTGAACTGAAGAAGCTTCTTGGATGAGAAGCCAAATGTTTTCAAGCAAAAAAACCCCAAGAAAATCCAGTTGCCTTTTGGAAAAGCACCTTTGTGAATTTTTAAAAGCTTTTCTTTTCTTGCAGTGAAAACTAAATATTGTGCATTGAAGGAAGAGCAAGACTGGAAGGTACCAACCGGCTGCTATTTTTGCATCCTCCCGTTGACCAGTTACAGAAACATGGAGGGATGGGACACAACAGAAAAGTACTTACTCAGCACTGCATAACTAGTAAAGAGAGTATGAGGGGGATAACAATGGTTGTGTGAAAGTGCCCTAATTATATTTACTTATTAACAGAAGTGTGACAAGAGTGACAGCTGATGAAACAAGTGTTGCAATTCAACTGTATCTATCATACCTGTGAGTGACTTTGCGATACAAGAAGAAAGAGCAGAGTCTTATGACGTCACCGTGCAGATTTCATCAGGTTGGTATCATTGAGGCTAATTGTGGTTGCTTATGGGTATACTTACATATAACTCACTACAACCATGTATACATTGAAAATAATGCTCAGATAAAGGTTGTCTTTATTTTAATGGAGTCGGGGAGTTGGTGGCCATAATAAATCGGCTGTGATGTGGTGATGGTGCTGAATACAGATAACCGTAATAACGAAACTGTCAACAGCAGAACATTTGCACCAATTATGCAGAGTGAGCAGAGCCATGCTATGTATGTAACCTCTCAATTAGACAAAGTCAAGCCAGCCACCTCAGGCCTCAAATCAGGTGGGTGGATTGTAGCGGGATTGCAATTAGCACTCTGGTCACTGCTGGTAAAGAGGAGCTGGTTTTGCCACAGGCAGCAAAATATCTTGCAGTATTTAAAGTGTAAAGAAAAGGGACCCATGAACAAGTCGCCTCTTAAATCAGGGTTTTTGAAACAGTGGCATGTAGTCTACTAGTGGTCTGTAGAGGTCCACGAGGTGGTTCATTGCAGCCTCCCAACTGCAATCTGCTTGCCAGACTTTGATCTGCCATTCAGTTCCCACTTGCCTAAATTGACCGCCAGTCATCTATCAATGACCAGTGCCTGAAAATTAGTTTGCTGAAATGTACAGAGCCGAGGTGGCACAGTGGTTAGAGTGCAGTACTGCAGTCTAGTTCTACTGCCTGCAATTTGGCAGTTCAAATCTCACCAGGCTCAAGGTTGACTCAGCCTTCCATCAGGACCCAAATTGTTGGGGGCAAGATGCTGACTCTGCTTAGAGTGGGCTGTAAAGCACTGTGAAGCGGTATATAAGTCTAAGTCCTATTGCTATTGCTATTGCTACAGATGGCAAAGCAAGTAGCAACTGGTGTACCAAAATTCAGAAAATGAACAATCACAAACAGATCTTGTGTGCCATCACTGGTTACAAGTCTGCTAAGAGGAACTACGATCTTGCACAAGCAACCCAAAATGAAACACACCAATAGGAAAGGTGATGATGAAAAGCTAAAAGTGGGATTTTATTAGGCTGGAGTTCTGCTCGGGTTATTGTAGCCAGAGTGCTGTATAAGAAAGTTCTTGACCAGCAAATTTGTGATGAGAGTTATTATCATGTATGAGATGCATAATATGATTGAATAAATATTTACTTCTGAAGTTATTCAATTTTGATGCAAAAATTAGTTTTAGAAGGCCTTTAAACATGAAGGGATAGGAAGGCCAAAAGAAAACTGCTGGGAACGAATATTTATGTTACTGGGTAGTTTCTGGACTTCTTGAACACATATTTAATGTCAGCAATTGCAGAAAGTTAGATAAACACTCATTTAAGGACAGGTGACGCTTGAAGAATTTGGAAAGAAATGGATTCTGTTTCCCACTTCTACCAAGATGATGGTGAAGCTTTATTAGTTGTACTGTGACAATGTTGGCTTACATGGAGGACAGGACAAAGAAAAATCAGGAATGTGTGGAGTTATTCTCTACTTTGAGAGTGTATGTGCTAGCTCAACATTGTGTTATTTATTTCCCTTCACTGGATAATAGCAGGTGAAGAAGGATATAATGTATTCAGTGTAAAAGCTTTGCATCTAGACACTTATCGAAAGCAATGTCAATTGCTCATTAATCTGAAGGTGCTTTACTATTGATTTTATACCATGCTTCTTTCTGGACATCCATCATATATACATTAAACAACGACCTAGATGCAGACTGCAATCTTTTACCTACTTAACTAGAGATTCACTAAGGAGCAAGCCCCTACATCTGAATAGACATGCTCAGCGAATTATGAAGTAAGTGATCCCGTTTTGATGAGAATTCTGCCTCTTCTGCTTGTTCTTCTGGCGTGCTATCTGCTGTCACCAACATCGTCTTCTTTCTGCCCAGACTTTTCCATCCAATTCCTGACAACTTCTTGAGCTGCAGCTCTGGTTCACTTGGGAAGCTGCTGCTAAGTGACAGGGAAAATCAATTCCCAACTAGTCATGATCAGAGCAATCCAAGAATAAAGGGGAGTTGCCACATTCAGTGCAGGGCCAATTGCTGTACTGACAGAAATGTGGACCGCCAGAATAAGGCTAGTAGCAAGGGAGACCAGCAGCACTATTGACTTCATTCCTACGGGACATTCAGACGAATACTGGTGGAGACAGCAGTTTTGGAAATGACAAGGATCTCAAGCACATCCTTAGGGTTTTATGGATGAGTTCTTACTGAATAACCAGATTCTACTGATACGTCTGCCTTTGAATGATTAATAATTCTTTCTGACTACAATCTGGAAGTGCCAGATTTCACTAAAATCCTGATGGAAAAATCTTGACATTTGCTCAGTGTTCTTTTACTTCACAAACTACCTCTCAACCTAAGTCAACTAGTAATTTGTTTTCTTCTAAGAAGAACTGACTTTTTTTTAAAAAAATATATGTTTCTTCCCTAAAACTTGTGGGTGTTGCAAAATTATCCTTAGGTCATTGCTGCCAACTTATGCTTTGAGGTTTGTTTGCTGTGCAAATTTGGATGTTAAGACTTGGCTAGTCTTAACATCCCACTTTTTCCCCCCTGTCCTCAGTTTTTAATTATTTTTAATGCAAGTGATCAAATGTGGAAAGTCCAAAAATGATAATTACAAATACCAAAATTTCTAACTGTCTCCAATTACTCATAAAGTCTGAGTAAACAGGCATCTAATTCATAATCAGACATGATATGTTCTACTCTTTGACTTCAGGACATTTATTCAGATGTACAAAATCTTTAGCGCTTCCTTAACTCTCAGGACCCTAGATTTTCAAATGAATCTGATTGTCTAAGTTAGTAGTGATAGTGATAATGAGATGTATAAATTTGATTAACTACTGTAAATGAATAAATTGCCCATGTGGCCTTATCTGCTCTTAGTAATATTAACAGAGAATGAAATCAGATTGGCCATATTTGTGATCATAACAAATCTGGATTTCTTGATTAACTGTAATTACTTCAGATAAGCAAGTGGAAAAATTCAGGCTTGGAATAATGCAACAAATGTCAGAAAAACAACTGAAACAGTGAAGCCACAAAGAGTTCAAAAAAAGTCTGCCTCAAAAATACATATTCCAGTAACATCATAATGAGCATAGCACCAAAGGATATATTATATTAGGACAGAGGAAGGGAAGGGAGGATTGCTTTTACATCAAAAAGGAAACCTGGAACATTTACCTCAATGCTGACCTGGACCTCAACCAACCCATGAAATTCCTTTAACATCTTTCAGTTTTTCTCAGTGTAAATAAAATCCTAGACCTGTCGAATCAAACACTGATCTAATGTGCATTTTATTTTTCCTTTTTCTATCCTGATCTTCTCCAACCAGAATTTGCAATAGGACCCCATCTGATCTGAAGTATGATTGAATTTTAATTTAAGGAGCCTTATCGAAAAGGTAGAAAGCAAAAGAAAATTATTTCCTGAATTCCCCATTGACTCTTTCAGCCAAACACAACTTGCTAGGTTGGATATTTAGAAAGAGAACCCAGCTGCATAAGAAATAGACATGTCTAGTGAAATGAAGCATATATGAATTGGAAGGATTTTGGAGGAATTTGTCACTCAAAATTATGTTTCCTTTTGCAAAATAAAGGCAATTCTTGAGATCAACATTAACAAAGGAGCTGCCATTATTCTTTTCTTTAGAATAGATTCCTGAATGCTACTGGGTGATTTGCTATGATAGCCTGTATTGTTAACTACCAATAAATAATAATAATGATCTTAAATAATAACTGGCACCATTTTCTTGTGCCTAATAATTCCTGACATTACACAGTGTTGCTATAATAATGCCTAGAGGAGACTCAGCATGGTATTTCAATAATATACTACTATTGAGTTTTGCCACACTTTCTTCCAGCAGATCTGGCAGCTCATGCAGACACTGAGAACAACATAGAGCAAGAGAGACCAAAGCCATAGGGTGTTTTACGACTAAAGCTAGGAAAAGAACTGTTATATCCACTCCACCACCATTCCCTCATCTACAAATACAGAACTGGATGCAGTGTTCCAAGTGTGGACCTTAGTAAGACCTTAGTAAGAATACTGCATCCAGTTCAGGTCACCACAGTATAAAAAAGATGTTGAGACTCTGGGAAGAGTGTAGAGAAGAGCAATAAGAATGATTAGGGGGCTGGAGGCTAAAATATATGAAGAACGGTTTCAGGAGTTGAGTATGTCTAATCCAGGGGTGTCAAACTCAAGGCTCGGGGCCTGGATCTGGCCTGCGGGGTGCTTAGACCTGACCTGCGGGGCAGCCCTGGAAACAGTGAAGGACTGGCCCATGGTGCCTCTGCCAGTGAAAATGGAGCTTGTGAGGGCCGTGCGTGGCCCCCCTGAGCTCCATTTTTGCTGGCAGAGGGTTTCAGGAGGCCGTAGCAGCAAACAATAGAGCTTGGGAGCCCGTTTTCGCTATCAGAGTGGTTTAGTCACCACAGGTGGCCCCCAACATGAGTGATGTCATGCTGGCCATGCCCCCTGGCCATGCCTCCACCCCCCCTGAGGTCAAACACAACCCTGATGCAGCCCTCAGTAAAATCGAGTTTGACACCCCTGGCCTAATCTAATGAAAAGAAGGACTATGGGAGACATGATACCAGTGTTCTGATATTTGAGGAGCTCCTACTAAGATGAGGAGGTCAAACTATTTTCCAAAGCACCAAAAGGCAAAACAAGAAACAATGGCTGGAAACTAACCAAGGAGAGAAGCAACCTAGAACTAAGCAGAAATTCCCTAATAGTGAAGGCAATCAACCAATGGAATAGCTCCAACATTGGAGGTTTTTAAAAAGTGACTGGATGATCATTTGTCTGAAATAGTATAGGGCCATGATGGCGAACCTATGGCACGCGTGCCAGAGGTGGCACGCAGAGGCCTCTCTGTGGGCACACGCACCATCGTCAGCTGCTCTTCTGGTTTCTGAAAAATGGCCTGAAAATGGCTGAAAAATGGCCAGAAAACAGCTAAAAAAAATGACCAGAAAATAGCCTCCCAAACAGGCTAAAAATGGCTGGAAAATGGTCCACAAAATGGAAAATGTCCAAAAAAAGGCCCCCAAATGGCCTGAAAATGCCTCAAAAAATGGCAAAAAAAAAAAAAAAAAACCTAAGCCATTTTTTTGGGCCAAAAAAAGCCTGGAAACTGCCCCAAAACGGCCTCAAAACAGCCTGAAAATGGTCCCAAAAACAGCCAAAAAACCAGCGTGTGTGTTCCGGCACTTGGCACGCGCACATGCATACACGTTCCGGTTTGGGCACTTGGTGCCAAAAAGGTTCGCCACCACTGGTATAGGGTCTCCTGCTTGAGCAGGGGTCCCTCTGAGGTCCCTTCCAATTCTTTTATTCTATATTTAGTGTTTTGAAAAAAGCCTGTAATCAAATACACATGGAAGTTGTTCAGAGAAACAGTGGACCAAAGGACCACTTCACCTTCATTCCTCCCAAAAGACAAGTAGTACTCATTTTTTTTCTGATTTTCATTTTTGGAATTGAATTCATAAAACACTAGTCATGTGTGTGCTCTCAATAGTTTGTTTATTGTGGCTTTACATGAGAACCATAGACAATTCATTCAAAGGGCTATGTGAAATGTTACATTTGCTTTAAATGTTTATTTTGGCTTCCCAGAGTAAACTGATGGCAAAATCCTGTGTACTAGCCCCACCTTAGTTATATTTGTGGAATTTCCATATTTAACCACAAAATATTCTACAATTATACCCATGCTATGTTGTTTTATTGTCAACAAACACATCAGCACAACTCAGCTTTGGTGGATAGCTTGAAACAGGACATTGGTTTCACAGAGTCTTCTAGCTTTTCTGTATAATAGCTGGCAGTGAGGCTGGCTGGGCATTTAGTGCTTGAAACAAAGCAGTCCATGTGTCCTTCCTACTTCCTCTCTTTGATAGTTAGTGGTTGGCTTGTTGATTGATTGAATCATATAAATGTATATGCTTTGTCTATTCTCTTCCCTCTTCTGCATTCTTAACCACAGGCTGATTGTCCTAAGCATGTAATGGGCTGACAACTAAAGTAGAACTAGAAACAGTAGTGAATGCACAAGAGGGGTGCTGTTTATTAAATTGTGTAGCAGATCTAAACTGACACATTGCTTTTTTAAAAAAACTGAAGATGGGCCATACGTCTGCAAAGAATGGTTTGTGTTTATAAGTTGAAAGATTTCTGCATATTCATTTCCTACTAAATTGGACATAAAATATTAGAGAGAATTGTTTTAAGTCTCACTTTCTTGGATCAATTCTGGTTTTGTGTGCGTGTGTGTGCACCTGACCCATTGCCCACACAGTTTCAGGAATCATGAAATCATAATGACTAACAGCTTTTTCCACTGTTGAAACAGTGAAAATCACAAACATCTCAAAAACAAAACAGAAAAGTGAACAGAGTTGAAAATAATTAGTCTACTTTCTCCAAATGTCAACAGGAAGATACAAAATATATTCCAAACTGGATATTGACACAGGCAACATATTCCAATATCTTAAGAGAACATCTCTTAAAACATCTTGTTCGTTATATCTGTATTCTGCCTTTTGCTTGGAATTCAACTCATACCTTAAGTTAGTTCATTATATGTATATCTCTTGTTTATTACATCCATATTCTGTTTTTCCTTGAGAACTCAAGTCAATACACACAGAAGTCTCCATTTCATCTGCAAACAGGATGATTTATTAATGTAAAATAGGACTGAAAGATATTAGTTGGTGCAGAAAGGTTCATGATCTAGTAGGAATTTGAATTTGTCTAATTATTCCATCAGACTTGTTTCTTTTTATGGGAACACATATTAGCCTTCTTCTGCAATTTGCAAAGTAAAGATTCCATTGACAACTCTCCACAATAACCAAGATCCCAGGGGTGAAAAGAGCTTAATAAATAGTGTTGTGGAAGGCGTGAAGTTCCCATGATCTGAAAGAAACAGGAAAACATCCCTCCCAGGAAATTGACCTCTGCTGATTACATCTAGCTTAAGGAAATTAACCAACTAAACTGGAAAGGATCAAGTGATTAAAATTGGGAAATTGCCACTGGACTGGGGTGTCTGCTCCAGGATATCTCCAACCACATGGCAATTGAAGGACAGGAAGCAATTGTTCCAGAATTTGTCCATATTTCTCTGTGCAATTTTGGCTGAGACAGAGCAGAGGCAAACAACACGAACAAGCCCCTGACTGAGGCATACACCAAGTATCTTTCTATCAAACTTGATAATGTCAGAGAACCCCTTAGCAGTCTGAACACCAAAAGCCACATAAGGCAGATGACTGTCACAAGGAAAATCAGCCCTTGCCTCCTCAGGTTCTGATGACATTTGATCAGCTTTTGAAGACATTTGCTGCCCTGGTTTCCTGTGGATTTTTGTTGCTTTCTGCAGTCTATTGATTGCCATTTTTTCGGTAAAGAGACCAGATACCAATCTTAAAATTTATCAATAAGCAAGCTAGCTAATTGGATGGCTAGTTAAATTACAGCCTTATATTTACCATAAACAAGAAGATGACATCATTGTTTTAGAACATAACATGTTTTAGTAAAGCAGACAATTAAGTAACAGAAAATACACTTGTGTGCCACAAAATCCTTTGCATTGGTTTAGCACTCTAAAATAGGTTTATATGGCTCTCGTTCGCCATTTTATTTTACTGGCTAGTCATTCATTTTTTTGTGATATCTTTTCTGAGATTATCACAGTTTTTCCCTGGGATTTTGTATATATGTAGATGTATAATTTGTTGTTGTCCTTAGACTTGGTGATCATAGAAATGACCATCCATTCTATGCTTATGAATAAATTAAATAAGTTTCAATTATAATATAGACCCTTTGGGGATCCACATCTTTACTGTCCCTCATTATTAAAACTATTTCTACCATCTGTTCCAAAATTATTCCTGCTCTAAATGCTTGCTTAGGTGTCTTGCTCAAGGATAGAATAGCTAAACTGGAAATCTAACAAGATGAAACATGGTATTAGCAAATCTTGAGGCTATGTGTAGCTTTAGGCAAAAGTCATTAATCACTTATAGGTGTTGATTAATCCTGAAGATTACTTGCAACTAAGTGGCTGGTCATATTCATATCAATTGGATCTTGAATTCTTTTGATTGAATTTAAATTCAAGTCTCAAGAAGCGCCTAGAATTACCATAAACATATCGCTTGCTTGTTTTATTTCACCGTGTAACAAAAACAAAAATGCTTTCTCTTCTTTTTATTAAAGTGTTAATATATTTATTATATATTTAGAGACCATTAGGAAACTGTCTTCTAAGCTTTGATTATTGGTTTTGAGTCTGACCAATATTTTTGATAGCGAACTGCAGTGGCTGTTCAGGATTTCAACTTGAACTTTAGACAAATCTTCAGATATTCATACATCAAGGAGGTCCTGGCTGATGAAACAAGTTGGTTAGTCTTTGCAAAGTTATAACATAAAACAAATGCTATCGCCGTGCTATACCATTTCAAACTGTAGTATGGGAGGAATATCAAGACAAGAACTTTTCTACTACTAAAGTCATCAAGAAAGTCACTTGGTTTCCCAGTGGTGCTGTCCAGGTTGGCTTGGTCTCAAGACGGCTTTTCATGGGATTTGCCGGTCCATTTTCATTTTTATTTCCCAATAAACCTTGATGTTAACCTAGTACTGACCCAGCACAGACATGTGCCTGAGTATATGAACAGAGTAACAGAATAAACTGGTTTTTGCCAACCAGGTGCACTTCAGATGTGTTGGATTATGGCTCTCCAAATTCCAGCATTGCAAATTGCTGAAAAATACTGTCCAATTTACTATCTTTGCAAATACCTGTAGAGCAATATTCCAGTTTAGAGGCTCCCCCCCCAAGAGAATAGGTTATATAATATTTCTGACTGTTGATATTTGAAACTTCTGATATCTGTATACATCTCCCCCAGTTATATAACTCTTCAAGAACAGCAGCATTGTAATCTCTTGTTTAAAAAAAGTTCTTTGTATACAACAGGCCACAGTTCATGCTACTCTGAATTTGAGTGGCAAGTGGAATGACCAAATTCAGATAGAAGGAACAGAAGGAACGTGCATCCAAAATGCAAATATTATCTAGGAATTCTGGGAGTTATAATCCAGTACTTCTGACAGGCGTCCAAAAGGGAAGACTGAATTTGGCAATGCCGATTTTTCCATGGACCTTTGAGGACACTTCTTACTGACCACAAAGCCATGGAAAGGCAGCTGCCAGATGTCAGTGCTTGTTTGCTCTCTAGTTATTTGATCATTTCCATTGTGCCCATCTTCAAAAAACTGAAGGCACTGTATAATTAACCAAAAGTAAATCCAACCTCAAATCAACATAGAAAAATATTCAGTCCCAAAAACAGTTGGAGTTTCCCATCTACATCAATATGAGCTCTCCAGCCTTGCAAAAGGCACAAGTAAGGAGAGGATGCTTGATTCCATAGACTTTCACAGCACCATATATATGCTATCACAGAGAAGCTGGGTCTCTGGACCACCACTCACATGAATGTGGTGCTCTTAGCAGACTTTGGGAAAGGACAACACATCCTATTTTAGTTGGATCAAAGCAATAATATAAATTGGATAATATTTAAGCAAACATCAACTAGAACAACAATAGTAAAGTTAATCAACAAATCAGCTTCTTTAGCTACTAGGCCAGGGGTGTCAAACACATGTCGTCACGTTGTTGTCATGTGACATATAATGACTTTTCCCCCTTTGCTAAAATGGGGGGTGGGTGTGGCCAGCACATGACGCATCCAACCTACGGGCCACGAGTTTGACACCCCTGTACTAGGCTATTGTGATTGGCTTGATGGGTCCAAAGCCGTTAAAGGCACACTTGCTTAGATCAAAAAAATATTTCATAAAATGACTTTTAGTATGCAATTGAGTGCCCAATGCTCAAGGGTCTCTCCGTCTGTATGGCATTCACTAGTTTATTGTGTTTATAAGGAATTAGTTATATTTATCCGATTGATAGGCCATTAGATTTATTAACATAGGAAAAATACTTGGGGATTTAAGGTGAAAACTATACAAAAAACATTTAAAAATACATAAGAAGGAGAAAATGAAAGCAAAATTTGTTGATTATGTAAAGCCTGCATTTTAGGGTACCAGTGTTCTAAGATAATTTTAAATTAATTAAATGCTTTTTTAAAAAAAGAAATGCAATGAGTATTATTTCAAAGCCACCAAGTCGCAACAAACAATATGCTAGAATCCTTCCTACACAGCAGGTGATGATAATGGCCCTGAGCTTCAGGAGTGGCCTTGGCCTGACTTATTTTGCATCTGGCTGCTCCATATGTGTAAGGACACCAGTCATTCCTGTTAAAGAAACAGCTAAAAAGAAAAAAAACATTACCTAGAAATTAAAAGCAAAGTGTGGTATGAAATAGCAAAGGAATGTTTGTTCTATAATCTCTAAATTAGAGTGTTAGATTTAGATAACAATCTCTATCGTTTTTGTTCTCCCCTTGAGAGATTTCTAAGGTTTTTCTTTCTCTCTACAGAATGGAAACACCAATTGGCAGAATTCTCTTCAGATATTCCTATTTTTCTGCCAGTACCTCAAAGAGCACATGCCTGGAAGAACTGTGGAGAATTCAAAATAGCGATGGGGCAGAAAATGCAGGCAGGCAGGCAGGCAGGCATTAGAATAGAAATGTTATTCAAAAATCTCTGCCCACAAACAGGTAAGAGAATTTTGAGAGATGGCGCACAGACGACTTTACAACGCTGACTATCGAGCTGGAAAACTCCTTTGCATTTTATTTTTTCACAATCCTAATTGTCATAATGCCGTTAGAAGTGGGATAATCGTTCTAGTTAGCCCATTTTCTTTCTTTCTATGCTAATATTTTAGCCAAAGGGTTTGTTTTAAAAAAAGAAATCAATGTATGAATGTTTTAAAAATGGAATATTGTAAATGAATAAACAAAGACATAAATATATAAACAAAGGGAAGCTCTACATTGAAAAAGAGCCTTGGTAGTACAGTGGTCTAAAGCACCCTGTTATTAAGAACAGCTGCCTGCAATTACTGCAGGGTTCGAATCTCGCCAAGGCTCAAGGTTGACTCAGCCTTCCATCCTTTCTAAGGTAGGTAAATTGAGGACCCAGTTGTGGGGGCAATAAGCTGACTTTGTATAAATATACAAAAGAATGAAGGCTATTGCTTAGCACATTGTAAGCCGCCCTGAGTCTCCAGAGAAGGGCGGCATATAAATCAAATTAAAAAAAAAAAACTCTTCATGTATGATGGGGATTCTTAAACGTTATGATAACACAAGGCTTACAACAATACATCATTTTGTATGAAGTCACTGTCCCTCAAATAAAATATTTGAGTTCAATAAAGTTAAGATCTGATGAGAAATAAATATACTGCTTTTTAAAGAAGGTATAACTTTTATCATACTTTCTAGGGTTACCTTTACTTTCTTCAGCACAACTGATAGATTGATCATCTTCATTTTTTTTTCTTACCATCTAATGAAACATTTCACCTGAAAGACTATCCATACTGAACAGTGGATAAAAATACTAAACCTCAAGTATGCATACACTCTCACTGCCATTCAAAAGAACTACTAATTTACTATAGCAAATCTCCATGGAAGTTACCAACTGGCAGGAAAACCAAGCTAATCACAGTGGTTCTCCAGTAAGATGGATGAGTCCAGCAGATGGCCAAGACTACAGTATGATCCAGACTTCCCCAGGCAAAGTGATGTGAGTTTTTTGACTGCAAAATCTAATCAGCTACTTTTAAATAATTGTAACCCATAAGTTACTGGGGAGCCTCTGGGTTCATGACCCTCAGTTTGAGAATCTCTGACTTCTGACATTGCCATGTATACCGATGCTGCCATTCTGTCCCTCAATTCATTTTGCTTTATAGACCATGATTATGATTTTATTAAGACGATATGGTATATTCTTAAGAGTAGCTTTTCATTCTTTTTCTAATCAAATATATCAAATATATGCAATGGGCTTTCAGAGGCAGACTTGGTTCTTACTGAAGATATTTTGCTAGGCATGTAAACTGTGATACGATAAGGAATTAAATATTTTAATTGCAAAGGAAGGACCTTCCCAATCTAGTAAAATGTTGCTAATGTACAGTTGTACATTTCAGCTTTAATTTAAAAACAAATGCAAACTGGATTTGGTAAAAGACTCAAAAGGCAATATAAAATTAGCTAAAGCTGCAGCTGGTGCCTTAAAAATATTTGGCAGAACTCCCTGGAAAGCCACATTTGAACATGTTTTAATATATATTGCAATGCAGACAAGAATAATTATCCACTCTTGAAGTTCTCCAAGAGAGAGAAGCATATTGCTAATGCCTTTTGAAAGAAAACATCATGAACTGCCAGATAAGAATATTATGACATTTTCCAATTTCTGTACCATGCCCTACTTGATGGCTTCATGTGAAGGACCAAAACAATGTTACTACAAATAACTATACATTTTGACACATTCATAGGCTAACGCATAAACTGGGAATCCAATGCATTTTCATTCGAATGTGTGTCCTACCGAGTTTAAAAAGATGGCCTCCCTTATAAATGGGTATATCAGCCTTCCCCATCTGGCAGCTTAATTATGAAGCAGCCTTCCTCAAGCAACTAACACTTGCAATTATTTCAAATAAGCTGATTGGATTTGTGCAGGCAAAGTGGGAGGGCTCCCTCTTTGCCTAGGCAAGCTTGGCTCAATCCAAGGGTCAATACATCTGTACAGTGGTGGGATTCAGCCTGTTCGCACCACTTCGGGAGAACCGGTTGTTAACTTTCTGAGCAGTTTGGTGAACTGGTTGTTGGAAGAAATCATTAGGGCAGAGAACCGGTTGTTAAATATTTGAATCCCACCACTGCATCTGTAGGATACTAGGTAGGGGCTGGCTGGCATATGTGGTTTATGAGACAGATTTGCTCGATGGGAAAATCTGAGTCATTCTGGAAAAAAGAGTACCCATTTTTTAAAAAATATCAATTGGATGATGTCAAGCTCCTCTTGGCTTATGTTCTAAAAAGAAACAGAGGTAAGACCTGCTCTCATGTCATCACTGTCAGTTTGCAGAAAATCTTGTAGCACATAATTCGGTAAACACTATGCTGCCAATTGTTGGTTTTCCAGATTCCTCACGTTCCACTCTGTTTGGTCAGATTTAAAGAAGATGAGCTTGAACAAACAGCCATACAATGGAACATGAAAAAATAAAGGGAAAGGGCATAAAATATTTAGTATTTATTCACATTCCACCATGTCTCCAATGCCAGAAGAAGAAACACCTGCATTGAGACCTGAGCCCAAAAATTGAACCCAAATCTCCATTGTACCTCATAGATCGTAATAACAACTGTAAATCAGAGATGGGTTTCAGCAGGTTCTGACCAGCTCTGGAGAACCGGTAGCAGAAATTTTGAGTAGTTCAGAGAACCGGTAGTAAAAATTCTGACTGGCCCTGCCCCCATCTATTCTCTGCCTCTGAGTCCCAGCTGATCAGGAGGAAATGGAGATTTTACAGTATCCTTCCCCTGCCACGCCAACCAAGCCATGCCACACCCACCAAGCCACACCCACAGAACTGGTAGTAAAAAAATTTGAAACCCACCACTGCTGTAGATGCAGAATACTACAGATTCAACACATTCGTAGGAAGCTGGATAAAGTGCTGATGTTCTGTGGGATACAATGGAACTGTTTCTGTTCCTTCATCGTCAATTTTAGTATTTGTTGTTGTAGCATAACAGCTCTTAAACATTCGCTCATTAAATGGCTAGCAATCCATTTACATTTTACATGCCAAATTATTCATGTTAGATTCCCCACAGCCCCAATGATTTATACCAATGACAGTACTGCACTCCATTTTTCTTTTATTTTCAGAAGACAGTATTCAAAATGTGACCTTCAAGTTAAAGAGGCCATCAATATATATAGATTAGACAATTTAGACAATTCCGATCATACTGACCTATGGATAGTGAAATTCATGTTTCATGAGTAGCTGAGTTCCCATTCAGATCACCCGACTCACATCATGGCTATGCTGAGAGCACTAATTGGTCCATAAGAAAAAAACAAGACCTTTGGACTTTTCTGCCCTGATCTCACAGCAGAAAACTCCAAAGGTGGAAGTAGGAGGGAATGGAAGGAGAAGGAGTGGAAGGAGTGGAAGTAGAAAGAGACGAGTAGAAGTAAAATAGAAGTAGAGAGAAGAGGAGGAAGAAGAGAAGGGAAAGAGAGAGAAAGAATTCTAAAGGGGAAATTGAGAATAACACTAAGGTGGAGTGAAGAAAGAGCTTTGAAGTGAAGAATGAAGTGAAAAGGATAAAATCAGAATCAGAACAGAGTTGGAAGGGACCTTCGAGGTCTTCTAGTCCAGCACCCTGCACAAGTAAGAGACCCTATACCATTTCAGACAAGTGACATCCAGCAATGAAGCATCCACAACTTCTGAAGGCAAGCTGTTCCACTAGTTAATTGGCCTCACTATTAGGAAGTTTCTCCTTAATTCCAGGTTGCTTCTCTCCTTGATTAGTTTCCATCCATTGTTACTTGTCCTGCTCTCTGGTGCTTTGGAAAATAAATAGGCCCCCTCCTCATTGTGGCAGCCTCTCAAATACTGGAATACTGCTATAATGCCCCCCCCAGTCCTTCTTTCTCTAGACTTGCCAAATTCTGCAACTGTTCTTCATATGTTTTACTCTCCAGGCCTTTAATCACCTTAGTTGCTCTTCTTTGCACTTTTTCCAAAGTGTCAACATCTTTTTTGTAATGTGGTGACCGAAACTGGATACAGTATTCCAGATGTGGCCTTGCTAAGGCTTTATAAAGCAGTACTAATATTTCACATGATTTTGATTCTATGTCTCTGTTTATACAAAAAAAGAATTGTATTAGCTTGTTTGGCTGCTGTTGCATACTACTGACTCATGTTTAAGTGATTGTCCACTAGGACTCCAAGGTCCCTCTCACAGTAACTATTTTTGAGCCAGGTTTCACCTAATCTGTATTTGTAGCTTTGGTTTTTCCTGCCCAGGTATAAAACCTTGCTTTGCTCCACATTAAATTTCATTTGTTGGATAGGGCCCATTGTTCAAATCTGTTGCATCTTCTGAAGACTGCCCATCAATTGGGAAGACCAGGGAAGTTAGTCTCTGTATAAAATATGCAAGAAAAGGGAAAGGAAGAAGCCTGATCTAGGAAGGAATATGGCAGATCAAACAGTTTAGAAAACATTTGGAAGAACACAGTGATTAGCAGAGCCCAGAGAGACTTTCACAACAGCCACAATCAGCAAGATTTATTATTAATTTATTTTAAGCATTTTTAAGTATCCACCAACAAACTTCCAGAAAGGCTGACATGAAGATAATATGAACACTAATATGCCATTAAAAAGAGTAAACTATTTTAAAACAGAGCAGTGCTGATAGTTTCACATGCTTCAGGTTTGCTCTAATTATTTTTTGTCAGAAAAGAAATAAAACTCCCTTTTTACAACTCTTGTAATCCCTTAATTCAGGATAGAGTTAGGGCAACTGGGTGGAGCTGGGCATTTCCTGGCCAGATGCCCTTCTTGACACCACGTGGAGTTCACAACAGTTATTTTTTCTTTGCACCCTACGAGAGAAACATCTGCCACTACCTAGGATTGATCTCTCAATATTCCGAGTGGGAGGCAAGTGTCTTCACCATTAGGCTACCTGCTGCTCTTGTCACAGAAGAAATAGCAGGTGGAAATGGAAGCTCTGACTGGAGCGCCGCGGCGCCAAACCGGTAATTGGGTATTTATTCATAACCCACTCTGAAATCAAGAAGGCTACTGGATTAGTTTATCTATGATGTTTTTTAAAAAATAAATTAAAAATCCAATAAATAAACAATAAAGATTTCTTGCTCCCTAGTCTTCTAAATGACATGGCACAAGAAGAAAACAAAAAAGAGATGGAGTAGGGCATTTTAAATAAATTTAGCTGCTGTCAGTTCCTAATTAGAAGCAGTTGGAACAGAAAAGTTTTAGGATACAGAGGAGCCAAAGGGAATATTTTTAATAGCTATTTTATAGTCCAGTTACTAATTAGTGTTACAGCCAAGGTTATTATTATTATTTTTGTGTGTCTCAGAGTTCTGTGATTCTTGGTGTCTATGTTTGCAATCCAGCAAGGAGAAGCAAAGTTCCATACTCAGAAAAAAAAAACATTTTAATCCACCAAGGACATCAGTTCAAGAGAAGAAACTGGAGATAGTCATGCAGATGATGATTTGGCAAAGGCACCAAAATGTCATCTATAGACAAGGATGGCCATTTCTACAACTCATTTTACATTATTCATTGCTGCCATTCCATTGGTTGATTAACCAACCATACTTTTGGACATGTTTCATTTCTGCATTTTTATCCAGTACTTATTTTGAGTGCTGGTGAAGCTAGAGTTGCATTGATAGAAACATTTCACTGCTAGTGGTATATTAATGATGAGTTTCCATGAAAGTATCCCCTTTCAAGATAGAATCACATGGGGGGAGGGGAAAATACAGGTAAGGGGGGGGAGGAAGGCAAAGAAGATCAAGTGACAAAGAATATATCAGAACATTGCAAACACTTCTAGCTAACATTGAGATGCAGATGTGAAAGTACAGTGTCGTCATCATCATCATCATCATCATCATCATCATCATCATCATCATCTTGTATAATGGACATTTATATCTTTGGTTTAATACCTGTTAACCTTCTCAATCTGTTGCTTCCTAAGTAGGTTGGGATTGAAATATTCAGAATACTTGACCAATATGGCCATGGAGTAAGGTTAATTCTTTTTAATGCCTTTCGGTGTGGTACTAGGGTATACTAGAATCAGAAGACATCGCCACTGGGAAAGGATCATTGTGGCTGGAATAGTTAATATACCTTATAATTTTGCAGACAAATGGCAATTATTATTTCAAAATATTACGAATTGCCTTATTATGAAGCAGAGAAAAGCTTCAAATGCCATACTACTACTACTACTACCCTGTTTCCCCGAAAATAAGGCATCCCCTGATAATAAGCCCAATTGGGCTTTTGAGCACATGCACTAAAAAAAGTCTCCTCCCCAAAAAATAAGCCCTCCCTGAAAATATTTAAATGCAGAGCTGGAAATCAGGTAAGACTGCAAGAGGAGCCCCATCTTGCTCTACATGCCCCAAAATAATATGACCTCCCCGAAAATAAGTCCAAACGCTTATTTCGGGGTTCAAAAAAATATAAGACGGTCTTATTTTCGGGGAAACACAGTACTATCGACATCTCATTGCATGTTTTGCTGGCCTATCTTTCTTTTCATTATAAGGAGCAGTCTCTTTACTCCCATACGATGGAGCAGAGTTAGGATAAAAATCTTCGGCATAAGCCAGAAAGTGAATAGATATTTTAGAAAATATGACTAGTGCGAGATGCGAGATTCATTTTGGAGTTCTTACTTTCTACTTACAGCAGTTTGACAGGAACAGTAGATTTCAGGCCTGAAATTATGTAGTGCATCAGAATGCACAAAAACTGAGTAGGAATAATACAGAAAGAAATCCTTGCATTCGTTAAAGAAAGCATGAATTTGGGCACCCATTTTGATCACTCTTACTGTTCCATGTGGTATGTGTTGGAGGAGGTAACTAGAAGCTTGAATTAGGACCAACACCAGATGTTTCAACGCAGCAGCTAACTCATCTGCTTGAGAAAATCTGCACTAAGGGATGAACAGGTTTTTCAAATTTCTCCTTAGATTAATCTGGCAACAATCATGAGTTTTTCAGAGAAGGGGGGAGGCTTGGTGTTGGGGGTGGGAAAGAGGATGAAAAACAACAAACGGACTAGTTGGCTTGTTTTTCAAGGCAAAATTGATAATTTGGGAATGTGCCCCAGGTTACCTGCTGCTTTATTCACACATTTTCTCTATTTTTCTTCATTTACCTGACAAAAAGTTGCAATGGAACAATGACAGTACTTGAGCCTTATTTCCCTCTTACACCCTTTTTCCATTTCATTGGCTTGATGAAAAGATATAGAGGTTTTTCAGAACAGTTACTTCTCCTATGATTCTTTGGGATTTGTACATGGGCTTACTGTTGTTCAGCACTTCAGGGATATGACAGCTGGTGTTCCTTTTACCGTCATTTTTCAGTTCAAGGAAGGGAAAAGAGGAACTATGTCTTTGGGCTGAGGAGTTGGCAGTGAAACCTTTGGTTGTGCGCTTCTGTGTGGGGAATTTACAGATCCCTGCCATCTTTTTGAAGCCCATAGGCCTTTGCTGATGAAAAAAAAAATCAAAGATGTCCATTCATTTCCAGATAGGAAATATACGAAAGCAACCATTGAAAAATAAGACAGACTATCCATCAGAATAAAAGAGATGAAACTTGTCTAGCTCAATAAGCTTTATTTGTAGCTAGGAACACAAATGCATCCTTGGCCTCTAACTGCATCAAAACAATAGTGTGAATTCGCCTCTAGAGCAGGAATGTTAAACTGGCGGCCTGCGGGCTGGATGCATCACACGCAAGCCATGCCCACCTCAGCTCCGCGAAGGGAAAAAACATCACAATATGTCACGTGACGGCAACATGATGCCGCGAGTTTGACATCCGTGCTCTAGAGAAAAGGGCAAACTCTTTCCCCCCTTTCTTCAACCTGGGATAAATTTAATTTCCATCATTTTAACCCTACAGAAGATGGGAGTTATGGAATACTACCCAAGTTACCTTGTGAGAATTTGATTCTCCTTGTGGTGAAATCAATCCAATTGCCCCATCTATTAACACAGTGCATCCTTTGCTTTCTGAGCTTTAAGGAAACTGGAAAGCTGCATTTCAGTCCTCCCTTCTTTTTCTGCCAGAGGCTCACACCCACACTCACAATTTTAGTTCTAGGGCATTCTGAGGGAGAATGCAAGTCGAGTCACACTGTCTTGCCCCAACCCTTTAATGAGAAATCAGAGATTCTCTGTCATTTTGGATCCTCTGAACTGCAAAGCTGTGGTGGTGCCAGTCGGTCGGCTACCATAAAATTCTTTTTTTCCCCTCTTCTTTTTAATATGACAAATCAGGCTGGAAAAGCAGGGCATTCTGAAATGTAAACTAGATGAAAATAAGCTACAATGAATATGAAAAAAAAAATTGGCGTGTCATTTTACAGTCAATGGAAAATTAGGACCAGATGAAACTTTGGAGGCCTTGGGCCTTTTCTTTTTCTTTTTTGCTAGAGTTGGTCAGTCCTTTGTAGAAGTGGAATTGTGCTACGTTTTGTTGATGAATGGTAAGCAACAGGATGTTTGTGCATCCTGGTGAAGAAAAAAAAAAAGCAGTCAGATGGTTGGGGGTCTTTTTATTTGCAGAAATGTTTCATCCCAGGAAATATCTCTATGGAGGGATTTTGCTTACTAGTCCACAATAGCAAAATATTTGTGTGTGTGGGGGGGGGGAGGAGGCAGTGAAGGAGGGATCACACTTGTATGTCAGCTCAGTCAGGTCTCTTTCAGTCAGGAAGGTTGTTTTTATGCTTTTCTTTCTGCAACATGTGAACAAAAATTTAGAATGGGATTAGCTTGCGCTATGGCCATAGGCCCACATACAACTCTGGCCTTAGATTGAGGCTTGCTATACAAGAGATTGGGTGAAGACATTGGTAAGGATTATTTGTCCTTTTATCCAGCTGGGGAGGGCAGCCCACAAGGGATTATACTATCTCAGAGGAAATGTGACAGAAACAAGGTTCCCTGTTCCTGGAATTTTAGACCAGTAGATTAGATCTGGAATCACTCAATTTAGGGCATATCGAAGCTATGGGTCATAGTGGATTGACTGGAAGCTGGCTATGAAAATCCTATCGGCAAGAGTTTACAAAGTGTTCCCATTGGACTGTAGGCTACACATCCTCTCATTAGACTGTTCTGCTACTGCTTTGTTCTTCCACCTCCCTATTCCTTGCAAGGGATGGCTAATTCTTTTATTGCCTAGGGCTTCAAAGTGGGAGACAGTAATTTCTAGTCCTGTTTCAGGCACAAAGCTGATGATTTTGGACTAATCCAGGGGTGGGCTTCAAAAATTTTAGCAAGGGGTTCTCTGCCTGGTTGCTGGGTGGGCGTGGCCATGGTGGGCATGGTCTAGTCGACCTTCTGCACCATGGGGGGGGGGTTGTTTTTGCCTTCCCCGGGCTCCGGAGGCTTTTCTTGAGCCTCAGGGAGGGTGAAAACAGCCTCCCCAGGCTCCAGAAATGGAGGCCAGAAATGGATCTGTTTCCGGCCTTACTGAACTTCTGGTAGGCTCGTTTTTTGCCCTCCCCGAGTCTCCGTGTACTCTGCACTTACCTGCATCCAAAACGGGACAGATGGGGACTCCTGGGAGGGGTGGGGCTGGAGCGGGCCAGCCAGGAGTGGTATTTGGGGGTCCTCTAAACTGCACAGAATCTTAGCTAGAGGTTCTCCCAAACCCCCGAGAACCCCCAGCAGCCCACCCCTGGACTAATCCCTCTCAGCCATAAAAAGCAGGCAATGGCAAAGCATGTGTGCATACACATGGGCCTTTGGGTTATTGTTGACTACCTGAACAAGTCCCTGCAGTTTTCTTGGCAAGATTTTCAGAAGTGGTTGCCACTGCTTCCTTCCTAGAGCTGAGAGAGAACGACTGGGGCAAGACCATCTGGCTGGCTTTATGCCTAAAATGGAACAATAATGTATGGTCTCCTTGTTTCTAACCCAGTGTCTTACTACTATACCAAACTATACCAACAAACTCTTGTTATTGGCATGGAACTGCTTTTTTATATCAGTGTTCTTTACCACTTGGTACTTGGGACAATGACCCTAGTTTCTTTTAGACCAGGATCTTTGCAGCCTGCTAACTGTCAGAGAATACACAATACTGGCTAGTAAACTGAATGCTTTTCTGCTTCAGTCTCTTAGTTTTTTATAATCAAAATAAGCCACTAAAGAAAATGTGGGCTAGCATCCAAGGCCAAACAGATGTATTGTCTGGTTTCAAAAAACACTTGATGAGGGAATCCAAACTTTTGCCTCTGACTCAGCTCCCTCTGTAGGATTTAAACTGGGATTCCATCTTGGACCAGCTGTGGCTAAGAGAAGCCACCAAAAGAACAGTCAAAAATTTTGACAAAGGAATGTTTGTCCCAACCCCAGCAGAATGTTTCAGTTATATACATAAATTCCTCCAGCATCTTGTTTTAGGTTTAGTTGTCAACGGAGACCAATATAATCAGCAGCTTTGGGTTTTCTGTTCAGCTGGAAGACCCACTGAGGAAATAGCGTCTAGAAAGAGGATGTTCAGGCTTTAATTGTTCTTCATGTACGGGACCAGGTGAGGAGATCAAGGCATACTCAACTTCATAAATTCCCTGGTTGCCAAGGAATGCTAAGCTGAAAAATGAGAAGCTATTTTTTTGGCCTTTTTGGGGAACATTACTGTGTTCATGAATAATGGGTTGGGCTGCAAGCAGCAGGGCTATGCCAAATTCCTATGCTAGATCAGGCCAGCATTAAGCTTCAAATTTGCCCCCTCCACCAATACAACTGTATGCTGGCTGCACATGAGATAGCATTTTTGGAAATGTTCTTGAAAGGCAGAAGAAATTCTAAACACACTTGGTGGGTATAGATTTTGGGACTGGCAAGCGCATTTAGTCTCTCCTGAGGCCACCGGGAAATGGCTGTAATGGGAGTGCCTGTTCACTAAATATGCAAATAAATAATCAAATCAGCTTCCCAGCTTAAATAAATAATCAAATCACTTTCCAGCTTCCTCCAACAGCACAACTGGTAGAGTCATCCTTGTGGGTGCTATGTTGCCTGCCCCTGCCTTACAGAAATTAACTTGCAGACCTACAGTGCCTTTAGATGATTCTATATCTGTCTGCAGAGTAATTCCAGGGGTATGGTTGTGACACAACTCTAACTTGCTAGTCCCTTACAAACTACAAAAACATAGTTGGGAGAATGTTGGAATTTCTAATAGTGGTTCTGGCATAGTTTTCTAAGGCATAGGAATGGGGTTAGAAGCTTTCATTCTTCCATTCTTAAGGTACAAGTAGTCCTAGACTTACAACCGGTTGGTTAGTGACCGTTCAAATTCATGCCAACCCCCCCCCCCCCAATGCTACTTAAGACCTGATTCCAGAATTCCAATGGCAGCACACATCTGCCTAGTTACATGATTGCATTTGGGGTGTTTGGCTCAATGCACTTCAGTCATGTGGCCACAATTTACTATGTTTTTGGCCTGTTTCTGGCCTTTTTGGCCCATTTCTTGAAAAAAAAAAACCCCACACTCATAGGAATATATTGATTCAAATTAACTACCACGAAAAAATTGTAAAAGTAGATCTGGTCATGTGAGTGCATTAATGTATGAACGTCATAATTTATTATTGAAATTTCAGGCTCCATTGTGGTCATAAGTTGAGAACTACTGTATCTGTAACAGTAGTGGTTTTCACTTACCTTTGCTACCGGTTTGGAAGTGTGACTGCATGCATGCGCGCTCGCTTCACTCATGCTCGGCGCTTCTGCACATGCGTAGAGTGTTCATGATGATGTCCAGACAGGTGGGCGGAGCCTCCTGCCACCGCCGCTACCAGTTTGCCTGAACCGGGGCGAACCAGTAGAAACCCACCACTGATCTGTAAACAGAACTACATTTTACTCTTTTAAAACTATAATGCTCTTGCTGTTGTAAGCACATTGCCTGTGGCACAAATGCCCCACTTTACAAATCTGCTTATAACTGCATTATAGATATCTTGCAGCATGTTAAAATTATTTTCCAAGTCATATTTTCATTTCTTGGAGTGAAATGACATACGGTAGTAGAA
The DNA here is from genome assembly GCF_059756535.1 of Pantherophis guttatus. Taxonomy (NCBI): domain Eukaryota; kingdom Metazoa; phylum Chordata; class Lepidosauria; order Squamata; family Colubridae; genus Pantherophis; species Pantherophis guttatus. The sequence continues at coordinate 198,664,778 of NC_142063.1, read as the reverse complement.
AGCATGATAGAATATATGGGGGTTGAAATGCTTGTAGTCATTCAGAAGAATGAGTCAGTCAGTGTGGAAAAACCATTCCTTGTGTTCCAACTTGGAAACCGAAATTTTCTTTATCTAATGTCTTTATCTGCATTACATAAACAGAAGCATATGAGCCAATTAGGAGTACATGAAATTAGTGCTAAAGCTTGTCCAAGTTTACTTATCCAAGTAACATGTACTTTGCATGAGACTCTTTCCATATCTTCATCAAGGCATTACATTACATAATCTGGTAAGGATAATGGGATCTCACTATTCTTGGCAGTATGTCTATTAACCATACCAAACAAAAAGGCATTGGTAAATGCAAGATGAAAGCCTCACCGAATGAGTCTCCCGTAAGGCATTAATAAAAGCAACAGCCCTATCATTGGGCAAAGTGAGCAGAGGCCTTGAGCACCAAACACGTGGAGCAGTAAGGAGCTTTGTAAGGAGAAAGCTATCTGGCACTTATCTGGGTGGGCATCCTGGAATACTTTAGGAACAGCTGAAGATGCTACTTTATGGTTGCTACTGAAAAAGCATCTCCATTCGTCTTTTGCACACACATAGGAAAAGGTACTGTATTATCGTCCATGACAGGCAGTAAAATACCTGGGTTGACACTGAGCAAAAGAAAAAAAAATGACCCAGACACAATCGGTCTCAGTGACATGTTGGGATTTTGCTAGAATTTTCAAGTTGCAGCCTTTTGCTCATGTTTTCCTTGAAGGGGTGTAAAGGAAGCCCCCAGGGAGAAGACTCCAGTCTTCTCTCTCTCTCTCTCTCTCTCTCTCTCTCTCATCCATGGCATAGGACCTGGGTACTTACGAGACCGCCTTCTGCCTCCGATAGCCTCCCATCGACCAGTATGCTCCCACAGAGAGGGTCTCTCAGGGTGCCGTCGGTTAGACAGTGTTGACTGGTGGCCCCCAGGGGGAGAGCCTTGTCTGTGGGGGCATCTGCCCTCTGGAACGAGCTGCCCCCGGAGATTCATTGGATTCCTGACCTCCGTAACTTTCGCCGCGCCCTTAAAACATTATTATTCCATCAAGCAGGGCTGGCCTAAAATATTATTTTAATGGGTTACTTTATTTTAGATTATTGGCCAAACTATTTAATAATTTTAAATTGTTTTTAACTTTTATATTGTTGGTTTTTTATCTTGGCTGTACACCGCCCTGAGTCCTTCGGGAGAAGGGCGGTATAAAAATTTAATAAATAATAATAAAAAAATAAATAATCCATCCATCCATCCATTTATCTTTTTTAAAAAAAATATCCATGTAATCTATTAGATACCACTTATATAAGTATATAGCATGATTGCATGTTGCCAACCGAAAATGTTGAACTGTAAGATATTGTTTACTTAATAAAAAATCAAAAAAATCTATCTATCTATCTATCTATCTATCTATCTATCTATCTATCTATCTATCTATCTTCTACCATCTATCTATCTATCTATCTATCTATCTATCTATCTATCTATCTATCATCTATCATCTATCATCTATCTATGATCTACCATCTACCTACCTACCTACCTACCTATCATCTATCTATCTATCTATCTATCTATCTATCTATCTATCTATCTATCTATCTATCTATCATCTATCTATCTATCTAAAGATACAATCTACAGTTTAACAAATTCAATAGTACCTTAGTACTCACCTGCTTTGAAATCCATCGAATTTGGTACTCAACGCATTTTGACACAAACATTTTGTCCTGGTACTCATCATATGTTTGGTACTCAACACACAAGCTAGAACTGGTTGGTGTCGACTGCCTTGTGACTCACTACATTTTTCCTTTTGGGAAAAATTGTTTGGTACTCATTGTTTTTAATACTCTTTGCACCTCCTGGAACCAATTAACAATGAGTATCAAGGTATCACTGTAAACACAAATCAGTGGGCTCTTATTTTGGCTATAGAAGGGTAATGCTAGGTATAGATCCAACCACTGTTATTCCTGCCATGTATCCACTCTGGATCACCTGGGTGTCAGAGACTCAAGTTCATTTCCAGAAAGACCAATGGCCTTCTTCATTCGAACTGATTCCCTAAATCACTCTTTTGCCATTACAAGAAGTGTCTAAGATTTACCCTATCTTACCCATAACTTTCCCCACTCCTCAGATTCTGCTAGATTCTGCTTCCGTGTATTGTGATATGATTGTCAGAAACTTTGGCTAAATGTAAGTTAGGCATTTTATCCCTTTGCAGCAGAATATCAGGAAATCTCCATTTTGTGCATGGAAATGGATACTAATGCATTTTATAGAAGAAAAACGAAATTAGATGGACATTATTTTGTACTAGTACTTTCTGTACTAGGGCTGGTGTGCTCATAAAAAACTTTTATAATAATTTTTTTGTCTCTATGTACAAGTTTTACGTGAGCTTAGCATAAAATAAGAAACACTCCTTTCATTTAGCCGTAGCTTGGGTAAGATGAATGTGGTTCTTCAAAAAGAAAAGAAAAAGAGTTTAGCAAAGCTCAGTTGCTCAAAACTTCCAAGAGACTGTGCTCCATTAAATGATTAGAAAATCTGTGATGATCGCACACATAGATCTAAGGGATCAGAGGCACACAGCTGCAGTTTCACAATGTTGACTAGATTTTGCCCTCTGCCTGCAAGAAAGCAAGTTTTTTGGCTTGCGATATAAACTTCTCAGAGCTATTCTCCTCCTCCTCCTCCTCACATCCATGTTGAGTTTTGTAAGAGAATTATTTCAACATTGAAATAAACTTTCTTTCTTCCCAAATGTGCAGCATAAATAACTACTAGCAGATCATTAATGCAGAGGGAATATTTCTGTGTGGTTCAGTCAGTGCTTAGTTTGAAAACCAGAAAGCTGCAGTGAAAATTCAGTGTAATTGTGTCATTTGATACAGAGAAAAGGAGGAGAAAAAATCTGATTAAAAAAACCTTGGCTGGTAATATGGTACTTTTGGAAGCTTGTAAACTTCCAAAAATGTATGATGGTTAATCATATCTTCCTTGCTTGGTCTCCTGTCTTTGCTTATGGGTCATAGGAATGTGTGCTGTGTTGGACAAAAGGAGAAACTCATGGTTTTCATTATAAGTTGTAAACAGCCATGGCAGAAGGTCTCAAGGGTATGATCATCTTCTCTCTCTCACTACTTACTTATTTTATAGAAACATTAAATTATACTGAGAAAAAATTACATGGCCAAGCATATAGGAATGTTTAGGCAGGGAGCTATATCTGAGATCTCACCTATTAGAATCAATAGAATTTTAGTTAATCATCACTAAAGTATCAAGAATGTCAAGAACTTTGGCTAATATTTTTGCATCTCCAATTTAAAAAGTTAGATGAGGTGATCTGATATCAGAGTGAATAATGTTGGGCTAAGTGGAACAGTTTTATATGCTGCTAGAAATCCAATGGCTTTATTAGCTTTTAACTGTCAGGGCTACTAGATCTAGTTTGCAAAAATGGAGAAGACCAATGGATGGCAACAAAGAGATGTTCGCTTGCATCTAGGGGTTGTCCGTGGTTTTGCAGCCCAGGTCTAGGAATCCTAAATGTATATCTTTTATTCATATTACCGGTTTCATTGATATTATAATTATGTAAAAAATATTTCATGTGTCTCAGGTTAGGCTGAAGAAGAAGAATTCTTTATAATCTCCAGATACATAAGATTTGATATGCAACATGTACACTACCTTTCAAATAAAGTACATAGTCAGTACAACCAGCAAGTAGAAGCAGTAGATGATGGAGTAATGATAATAATTTATTAAACTTAGGTGCCATCCAACTCCCAATGACTCAGGGCAGATCTCAACAATCATACAAAGACATTATAATAAAAGGTAAAAAAAATAAAGCTAAAAAGCTCAAGATAGGGCATGTCTAAATAATAACAGCAATAATAATATCTTGCCTTCTTATCATATACAACAGACACAATTTCCCATTCTTGATTTGCAGAAGAGCTGTAATCCCAAATATGTCACACGTTTTAAACAAGAACAGAAACATGTTGAAAATAAATAACTGATGTTAAAAAATGGATAGAGAAGAAAACCTCATGGAGAAAAAGAATAATATAAACTCCCTCATATCATTATATAATAATGTTCTAAATTAATGATTTGAAAACCTTTGTACATGTCCAGTATCTTAAGAAGGTACTCTGCATGATACCTTCCAAATGTGCTAGATCTCCAGATTTCTGGATGTGGGCTGGACTATTGCCTTCATCAGCCAACATGGCCACCAGCCCAGCTGGTTGGAGCTGATACAAGTAGCACGACACATCTGGAACACATTAGGTTAGGGAGGGCTTGCTTAAATCTGGTGCTCTTTATTTTGGATTAGAGTAGAAACTGGGAGCAACAAAAGCATATTTTCACAGTCCAAGGTCAAATTCCCAAAATGGTAATTCGCAGCTAGAAAGAAACACAGAAGAGTAGTCATTAAGATGGTCTACAAGTCAAAAGTCAAACCAGTCTAAGGAAGAATGAAGTGTGCTAAGATCAGAAAGCAGTCGATACAACTAAGGAGAATTTTGGGACAGATAGAATTCAAGGTAAAAAAAGTGATCGGCATTACTGAATCATGGGTGACTGGTATTACTTCTAAGCAATTATCTATTCTAAGATAGAGAATTTACACTGAAAGCAATAGTTCCTTAGTTGGTTGGTGCTCATTGAGTTTGACCAGGTCACGAGGTCTTTCAGGTGTAGTTAGCAAGAATCTTAAGCAGGCCCCCAATGGTGAACTTCTTTCCATTGCAAGTGAATATTTCATTTTTTTCCACCTAATGATATTCTTGTAGGTCCCACCATCAATTACAGTCCTAAGTCACGATGGTGGTAAAGCAGGTCATCGCATGACTGCATCCTATTTTATGATCTTTTTCACTCTGGTTGTTAAGCAAACACAGTGGTTGTAAAGCAAACCCATTGTTGCTATGGACCAGTTTTTGTTAAAACTGTTAAAAAACAGAAATAAATGCTGAAAAAAAATGTCATAAATTGTGGTAATGTGACCACTGGGGTGCTGCAAGTGTCTGTAAATGTGAACCAATTGCTGAGTGCCCGAATGCAGTCATGTGACTGGTGGGAAGTGATATTGGAACATTGATACTGGGCCATAAATAGCTTTTGAGACATGGTGGCGCAGTGGTTAGAATGCAGCATTGCAGCCTAATTCTACTGACTGCTGATTGCCAGCAGTTTGGCAGTTCAATTCTCACTCATGGACTGAAGGTTGACTCAGCCTTCCATCCTTCTGAGGTTGGTGAAATGAGGCCCCAGGTTGTTGGGGGAAATAGGCTGACTGTATAAGTTGCTTAGAGTGGACTGTAAAGCACAGTGAAGTCTAAGTCTAAGTTCTAGTGCTATTGCTATTTTGGAGATCTGTCTTAACTTTGAAGTCACTAAGCAATTGGTTGTATGTCAAGGACTACCTGTTTTGATAAATCTAGAGCAGGATCCTGGGCAAGCTGTGTGTTTTTCCCCCCTCAATCCTATGCCAAGGCCAAGCTCAACAGAAAGCATGTTGCCTTTCTAAGGCCATAGTAATACAGGAGCTAAGTAAATGAAAACAAAATTTGCTGTATTAGAGATAGTTGTAGATGTTTTTACAGAAAAAAAGGGGAATGTGGATAAATCACACACATATGGCTGAAGCAATTTGTTTCTCACAGCGGAAATTCAAAAATCTTTGATGACCCAAGCTGATGCCACATGGGGAAAATGCTGTGCTGTGCTCAAATGAATAACTCAGCATAACCACGCTAGCAATATCCCACTATGAATTCAACATGAATTAAATTCTTCAAGATTAATCTAATCTTTTAGCACTTGTCAGTCCCCCAGCCTTCTCATTCTTTGCTAAGAACATCTCTGCCAAAAGAAAAAGAAAAAAAATGGATAAAACCATTGTTCTTTTTCTCTTTAATTATGTATTTTTTTAAAAAAAATAAAATCTAGTGGTTTTTCTGTTCATTTAAACTACAGTTTGATACCTTTGATATTGGATTAAACTTGCTGCTTGCGTTATTGTTCTGCAACAGTTGTTTTATTGCTATGTTGCTATGCTTAGGAATTATGATATTATTTCTTAGATTATTGTTAGGGTGTTTGATATGGAGCTTTATAAAGCCAAAACACAACAAACGGATAGATAACACAACTTCTTTATCTGCAGAAAATGTGATTGTATGACCATTTACCATGCTGTCTATACTGATTCAGGAGGAGAGCTTGGTGATTTTTAAAAAAATTTTTTTTGATTTATATGCCGCCCTTCTCCGGAGACTCAGGGCGGCTTACAATGCGCTAAGCAATAGCCTTCATCGTTTTGTATATTTATACAAAGTCAGCTTATTGCCCCCACAACTGGGTCCTCAATTTACCTACCTTAGAAAGGATGGAAGGCTGAGTCAACCTTGAGCCTGGCAAGATTCGAACCTGCAGTAATTGCAGGCAGCTGGTCTTAATAATAGGGTGCTTTAGACCACTGTACTATCAAGGCTCTTTTTTTTTTTTTTTGCATCCATGACCACAGTTAAGAATGAAAAGATTTACATCCAGGGCTGACTTTAGGCCAAGTCAAAGAATACATTGCCTTAATTGCCAAAGCTTAGAAGGGTGTTATTGCTGCTTCTTCTGAATTTATCCAAAAATGCAAATCTTCCCATTGGGGGGAGGTGGCACCATAAATCAATGTGTCCTAGGGCTCCATATGTCCTTGAGCCAGCACTGACTACCTCCAATGTTATGCAGGTGAACGTCTATCCAGGTAGCACTTTAATCCTTTGATTATTTTCTCCCAATTTCCTCTGTCTCTCTTTTATGCAAGAGAATAGGGATTCTCATTCACCAGACATTGTAGAGAGACATAATTGAATACAGCTTGTATGTAAACAGTGCAATTGATTTGTTGTCAACATTTGGTCTCTTCTTTCAATATTCAGGATCAGTTTGATACAGGGAAGATGCAAATTGAATGGCGATGCATTGGCTACATGCAGTCAAAGGCTGAGTACAAAAAAAAAAATACTGCAGAGTTGTTGATATTTTAGTGCACTTTTTCCTATAGCTTTAGCTGAGTTTGAAGGACTAGTATGCTGGCATTTGTGTGCAAAAAGATAACCCTTGCTGTATTGTTATCTTCTTTTTACCAACGTTTTAAATAATTATGTAATTGCAACAGGAAAAGGAGCATTTGCATCAGAGGATTTGAAGCAGTAATTTCCAAGGTATATTGTTCTGGATCAAGGATAAACACCACCCCTAGGTGTGTCCACCAATGTAATTTCAAGCTTTTATCACCAATTTATTTCTGTGATCAAAATCAGGGGATTTTTTTTCATAAAGAAAAAATGCCTGCTAAGTGCATTGTATATACTCATAATTATATGCATCAACATTTAAACTTGGCATTGAAACATCATTTGTTTAAGGCAAAGAAGCAATATCTTTACCTTTCTGCTCAGAACAGAAATATTTGTGGGAGGAGGAAGATAATGTCAACAGATGCAAAAGATCTCTTTAAGAATTACTTGCTTGTATAGTTTATGCCTCTTCTCCTTTATTATGCCTCTCTAACGAAGTCCTCTTCAGAAAAAATCTCGGAACTTTCCCCCAAGTAGTAAAGATGCTTTGCCTTTTGGTTAATAACAAAGAAAGAATGATAACTGAGCAGAGGACAAGTAAACTACATCATAATTGTAATAGGGAATGTGGGAAATTTGAGCTTATAGGACAATCGTCATCATCATCATCATCATCATCATCATCATCATCAAAAAGGGATATGTAATTAAGAACTCATAATATACTTCTCTTCACTGGGAGAAGAAATTTAAAGATGGAATTCCTTCATCTTTTCCTTTTACAGGTGAATTTGTTCATTATCATGATGATATAAGTAACTCTGAGCCAAAGGTAGGATGTTTCTCATTAACAAATTAGTTTCAGTTTAGTTATAGGTTTCGCTTTTCATATATATTTTGAAAACAGTCAAAAATATAATTCTATCAGTAACTTTTACGGATAGTTGTGAGGTTGGGTATTCAAAGTTAGAGCAGTGCTCATTGAGAAACCATTGCCTTCACTCTGAATTGGCTTCATCTAACATCCTCATTGCTTAGTCATTTTCAGAAGATGTTCAGTGCCATGTTATTGATCTATGGGATTAATTAAAATACAACAGTTAGAAGCATAGTATGATGTTAAATCTCATCTAGATCAATACCCCAACCCCCAAAAAGAGAGGAATATTTATATATCCTTTTCACTTTTCCAAAATAATTTATGTTTTAGTTCCAAATAAAGACAATGCTCAATGTCTCTGTTGCAATGATAGCTTCTAAAAATGGGAACCATGTAGGATGGGCTAATGACTTCTTCCATTGCCAGTGTTTCTGTTCGACCAACATTGTTACAGATAAGCCACATGGTCACTGTACATCTGCAGAAATTAAACTGTACAATTATGTGAAGACTTATTACTTAGAAATCATGACAATTGTGAATGGCAACAGATGTTTGGGGCATTGATCCATGGATTCCCTAATAATGAATTTTGAGCCACATGTTGAAGCCTACTGCCACTTTTATTATCTGATGTATGATTAGAAAAACAGCAAAATACAGTAGATGTATAAATATACAGTATGTATTCACCCAAATCACATTTCTAAACAAATGTCTAAGATAAATAACAGTGACTTTTCAGAATAATTGTATTTAAAGACTGAACAGTAGTTAAAATCTAAACATTTAAACCTAGGCAGCTGTTTAGATTGCCGACTGTTGATTCAAGCAATGATTTTTGGTGTGAAAAAGCTCAGCTCTAAGGTTTTCAAGATATGTTCATGACACCATCCTACAAGATTAGCAGCATATTCTGCACGTGTCTATTCAGAATTGCCCTTCTGAGTTCAGTAGAGCTTACTCTCAGCTAAGTAGATAGATGGTTGTAGCCTTGGTTGGCTGATCTGGCCTATGTTTTCTGCATGGCTACATAGGAAACGACGTGTCACCACTGGGAGCATGTGAAGCTGAGATGAGGTTGTGCTTTCACTACTGATAATATCCTAAGAGGCGAGATTGTCTCTTGGTATCAATTACTCAGAATTCATAACCTGGAACTTAATGATTTACTGCTCTGCATATACTCTATTAAAGTTTAAGCTCTTTTTCTTGCTATCCTCTTGTTCTGAAGACAGGGTGATACTTTGTCAAAAGTAAATAATGTAACAGTACAGGATTTTAAAACATCTTACAAATTAAATATTAAACTTTCAAGGTTTACTTGATCTGAAGGTCCCAGGTTGCTTTCAATCTTGGCTGATCCCTGGCAGTTCTACCTGTCCATCGCATATGTTGGCCAACTCATGATAATAGAATGCAATATAAAAAATGGATGATTATCTTTTTCAAAAGCTGTCATGGAATTTAACAAGTAGAGTAATTTTCCACTTTTTTTCTCAACAGAAAAAAACTATGCCAACCTTTTCGTCTGTATTTTGAAAACCATTTTTAATTAGTCGCAAAGGTGCTTTTTCAAGAGGCAACTGGACTTTCTGTTTTTTTTATTTGAAGACGTTTCACTTCTCATCCAAGAAGCTTCTTCAGCTCTGACCTTTGGGACGACAGCCTCCATAGACATTATTAATCAGAAAATAAATTGATGTTTGTTTATTTTTCTCAAAGGCAACAAAAAACATCGATGAAACTTGCTTGGGTGGGGGAAATGTTCTTGCACCTACCTTCTTCCAATAGCATTTTTCAAACAGGATGGGCACTGGGCAAGCAGAGAGGCTAACAGGATGATGAAGAGACTTGTAGTGAGCACAGTAAACCCCTTGAAACTTTAGAGCAAGAAAAAAAATGCAGAAAGGCACCATATAAAGAAATTCAGAATTTTAAGAATGCAAGAGAAAGAAACATAAGGGAGGAGAGGGAGGGAGGGAGGGAGGGAGGGAGGGAGGGAGGGAGGGAGGGAGAGAGAGAGAGAGAGAGAGAGAGAGAGAGAGAGAGAGAGAGAGAGAGAGAGAGATTTTGACAGAGAATTAGGGAAAATAGAAAGTAAAAGTATCCATTTCATTTCTCCAAATTAGCTATGAATATTTTTGCCCTGTTTTTTATTAGATGAAATTTACACAAATGCTCTACCAAGATGTAGGGAAGACAAATTCCAAATGTTACAGAATTCAATGCAAGGATTTCTGAGATACATGGTTTATTGACTGCAGTCTACAGCTTACAGAGTTTGAAAGCTCACAGTAGTTCTTTACCAATATCATTTTTTTAAAAAAAAACACTCTCTGCATTTGACATCCCATCCTCCATATCTCCAGGAACACTGCTCACATCCACATCCACAACCCTTCCTATCAGTAATCCTGGGATGGGATGGGGAATTACTGCTTACAAGGTGAAAAGACAGGAAGAAGACACAACATGGTATTATTTATAATTTTACATAGTGAAAAAAAAGAAGCTCATGGAGTAAATGATTTGCAGATGGGATATATGAACGAGGGAGGAGGACTTAAGTAAAAACATGCAGTTGAAAAATATTGTCTTTTGACAAAAGAAAAGATGAGAATATATTGTGCCACAAAGGAAGGAAGGAAGGATGGGAAAGGAGAGGAGTGGGAAGCTGAATAAACAAACTCACGGGAGGATTAAAAAAAAAATCATTCAGCACTTTGCAAGAGAATTCTATCACACGTAGAAGCACTCATAAAGAACCATATGATTGCAGAGAAAATGATCTCCACTTCTGTCCCCATCTCTCTCTATATATATTTCCACTTTCCTCCTATAAACCTGTCACTCATTCAAAGGGATGTCACGATCTCATACAATGGACAAATCAGTCACTGAATCTAATACTACTTCTCTTTCAATCTTACTTCTCTTCCCTCCCAAGGAACTGTATAAGTAAGTCACCGAAACACTACCATAAAACTTTGATTTAATGGACAATGTACTTGTATTGGGGTGGGGAAGGGGCAGCAAGAAAGTCTGTTAAATCTGTCCGTTAAATCCAAATGTATGCCATTTATGGTATGTCATTTGCATCCATTTATCATTTTGCATGATTACATAATTGACATTATACATCCTAATTGTCAGTTGGTTGTGGAAGTGATGAGCTTATATGTATGGAAATGACATTAACATGTAAATTATGGAAGTGAGGTAAATTGATGCAAGTGATGCCTACTATGTTATTTGTGTGGACAGCTTCAGAAACAATGGATCTTGTCCTTTCTTTGTGGTTACGTATCTTTTTAAAAATTCTAATATTGATTTATTTACATATATACATATAGAAAACAACGTACACAATTTCGTACCTACGATTTGCATCTTTTCTGTTTCCTCTAGTTTGTTACTGCATTTCCACTCCTATATCTTTCTCATTTACTCTTGCCTTTTATCCCTCTCCTCTAACCATTCATGCCATTTCTCCCATGCTATATTATATTCTGTTTCCTCTTTTTCTTGTAATTCCTTTGTAAGTTTGTCCATTTCTGCACACTCCAAAACTTTTCTAATCAGATTATCTTCCATTGATATATTGTTGTTTTTCCAATTTTGTGCATATATACATATACATATACATATCTTAAGTCCAGTGAATAGAGATCTGGAACTTATTCCTTTTTTCCATTTGGGTACCAGTTCTGTCTTTTCCAGCTTGCAGAATTCCCAACCTGTATATTGGAAGTAGAATCCTTACGGGAGTTTGACTTGAAGCCAAGGTGAGCTAGAGATGCTTGACCTCCTTCAAGTGAGCTAAAATCCCACACTTTTTAATCCTGTGCCAGATTCAGAGGTGGGTTTCAGCAGGTTCTGACCAGTTCTGGAGAACCGGTAGCGGAAATTTTGAGTAGTTCGGAGAACCGGTAGTAAAAATTCTGACTGGCCCCGCCCCCATCTATTCTCTGCCTTCCAAGTCCCAGCTGATCATGAGGAAATGGGGATTTTGCAGTAACCTTCCCCTGGATTGGGGACAGAATGGAGATTTTACAGTATCCTTCCCCTGCCATGCTCACCAAGCCACACCCACCAAACCATGCTATGCCCAGCAAGCCACACCCACAGAACCGGTAGTAAAAATTTTTGAAACCCACCACAGGCCAGATTCAAATTCTACTCTGTATTGGAGCACAGACCCATGTGTCACATAACTGTACCTTGTTGTTGTTCATCTGATTCTTCCAAATCTACATCATACAGCTTGAATAAATTTTTGACTGGGTCCATATAAACAAAATGTAGTAATAAGTGTGCTCATCTGACCAAAAAATGGTTATAAATATACACATAAAATAAAAAGGTAATAACTATGATAGTAAAATATCTCATCAACGTTACCTTTCAATGTTGAATTCTGGGTATAGCTACCAGATAAATAAAGGAAACCTCATGAGAATTGTATAAGATGCAACACCGAACCGCTGATGCCAAGACTGTTATTATTACTGCTTCGATTACCAAGTAAACACTGATGAATAAAAAGCCTCCTATATGAGAAAGAAGGACCAGGCAAACAATAGACATGGCAGGCAAAAGTACGTTCTCCTTAAACTTCCTGGCTAATTGTAAATTGAGATCAGGTTTAACTAAATATTGACTGAAAAAGAGCTGTGTGTAAAGAAATCCAGGTCCTGAAGCCATAAGCTGATTCATATAAACTCCAGCTGTGCCCAAGTAGAGTCCATCTGAATTTAAACATTTGTTTTAGAATGTTGAGACAAAGGCACACGATCCCGGATTTTGGAAACTGAGCGTGCATTTCAGTGATGTGACATTCTATGGTTTGGGAAAGGGGGCTGAAACCATAAAATTTCTGCTTCTTCTATCACCTAGCAACCCTTTCCTGCCCCTTCCCATCCCTGACATTCATATGAAAGAGAAAGACATTTCTCACAAGACCTTCTGGATGTGTCATTCTGACAATTACAACCGCTGCACCTTGCCGCAGGGAGGCGGAGCCGGTAAGATGGTTCCACCCCAGGCGCCTGATGGAGCCTGACAGGTTCCAGATGGAGCTTGGGCCATTCCCTGAGGTTCTGGCTCACGCCTCGACTGGAGACCTAGTGGCTGCCTGGGACAGGGTGGCCGCTGGAGCTCTGGATCAGGTCGTGCCTTTGCGGCCTCTGACCCGGTGCCGATCTCATCTGGCTCCTTGGTTCACTTAGGAGCTAAGGCAGATGAAGCACCAGAAAAGACACCTAGAGAGTAGTTGGAGGGCCAGTCTTTCTGAATCTGACCTGACACTGGTAAGATCTCATATTAAGAATTACCTAGTGGCGATAAAAGCAGCAAAGTGTAATTATTTTGCTGCTCTTATTGCATCATCAGAGAACCGCCCGGCCGCCCTGTTTAGGGTGACCCACTCCTTGCTCCACCAGGGAGTGCGGAAGGACCCCTTGGAGGGTAGAGCTGAGGACTTTGTACAGTATCTGCATGACAAAATCACTCAGATTCGGGAAGGTCTGGACTCCGACTGGGTAGTTTCAGGGGGGATGACTGAGGCAGGTCTTGAGAATGTTATCTGGGATGAGTTTGATCCTGTGACTCCTGACAACGTGGACAGGATTCTGGGTAGACTGAATGGGACAACATGTTTGTTGGACCCGTGTCCCTCCTGGTTAGTGCTGGCTTCTCGGGAGGTGACTTCAGGGGATTATAAATGCTTCATTGAGTGAGGGTGACTTCCCCACCGCCTTGAAAGAGGCGGTGGTGAGGCCTCTCCTCAAGAAGCCTTCCCTGGACCCGGCAGTGTTGTCTAATTATCGTCCGGTCTCCAACCTTCACTTTGTGGTGAAGGTTGTTGAGAGTGTGGTTGTGCGACAGCTCCCCCAGCACCTGGATGAAACGGTGTATCTGGATCCGTTCCAGTCGGGCTTCAGGTCTGGGTACAGCATGGAAACGGCATTGGTCGCGTTGGTTGATGATCTCTGGAGGGCTCAGGACAGAGGTTGCTCCTCTGTCCTGGTCCTATTAGATCTCTCAGTGGCTTTTGATACCATCGACCATGGTATCATGCTGCACCGGTTGGAAAAGTTAGGGGTGGGGGGCACTGTGTTGCAGTGGTTCTCCTCCTTTCTCTCCGATCGGTTGCAGTTTGTGTTGGCAGGGGGGCAGAGGTCGACCCCGAGGCGCTTCATATGTGGGGTGCCATAAGGGTCGGTCCTCTCGCCCCTTCTGTTCAACATTTATGTAAAGCCGCTGGGCAAGATCATCCATGGTTTCGGGGTGAAGTACCATTAGTACGCTGACGATACTCAGCTGTACATCTCCACCCCGGACCACCCCAACAATGCCCTTGAAGTGATGTTCTGGTGCCTGGAGGCCGTGCGGATCTGGATGGGGAGGAACAGGCTCCGACTCAACCCATCCAAGACCGAGTGGCTGTGGTTTCCGACGTCCTGATATAGTCAGTTGGTGCCATCACTGACTATTGGGGGCGAATCGCTGTCCCCCACGGAGAGGGCTCACAACTTGGGCATCCTCCTGGATTCACGGCTGTCTTTAGAAGACCTGGCTTTAGAATTCCATCAGGCTGGCCTGGCCTAATTTTTCCCTTTTTCCCTTTTTAAAATGCAAATTTTAATTCGTTCTTAATTCATTGGGGTGTTTTAAATCTGTCTTCGGCCAAATTGTTTAATTCGGTTTTATTCTGTTTTTAAATTTTGTATTTATGTTTTTTTATCTTGTGGCTGTTCACCGCCCTGAGTCCTTCGGGAGTAGGCAGTATATAAATCAAATAAACTAAACTAAACTAAACTAAACTACAAAAAGCAACTTTACATTAAAAAAATACATATATGTTTTTTTTCATGGAACTATTGGACAAAGTGAGACTTTCCTTCATGTCTATCATAATCTTTCCTCTCCGCAGCATTAAATATTTTAACTGACCTTAAAAAAAATGACAACAACATAGGTAACAAATTCAAAAAAGGCGTTTTCCAAAATCCTTTTCATGGACATACTTTCATATTTATTTAGCAATCTTTCTCTTTGTTTTGGGGCATCCCCTGTTGTTTCCAGGCTGAGAAAAAGTAGAAGTTTGCAGTCCATTATGTGCAGTGGATCCCTTGTTGGTCATGGTATTCTAGGACTGTCATCCATGGAATTTGCTACTATTTTATACTTATATCAGTGATGGCTAACTTTTTCTGGACTGAGTGCCTAAAGCACAGGCGCACGTGTGCGTGAACCCCCAAAATGCAATGCATGTGCGGCGCCTGCGCATGTGCCCTGCCCCCTGTGCATGCACCCGTGCCCCCTGCATGCCCTATGTGCCATCTCTGGCACGCATGCCATAGGTTCACCATCACTGACCTATATAGTAAATAAGGGACTGTTTGCTTTCTCCTGAATTGGGACGCTACTTATTAGGGCGACAACCAGTAGATATATAAGCCTCTCGTATGAATGCCAAATTTGTTCAGACTGAGAGGTAGAATCTCTCTCACATGTCCTATTAAAATGTCCAATGGTGATCAAATTTAATATTTCCTATTGTTAATAACTCAGGAAGATAAATCTAACTCAGCATCTACTTCTGTCCTACTATCCTACTATCACAGCACCATTGAGAGTATCCTGACATACGGCATTCTTGCATGGTATGGGAGCAGGTCTGTAGCAGACAAAAAAGCTCTACAGAGAATCATTAAAACTGCCCAGAATATCATCGGACTCCAGCCACCAGCCCTGGATGACATCTTTGAATCTCGCTGTTTGAGAAAGTTGCATAACATTCTCAGAGACTCATCCCATCTTGCTTACAATCATTTTGGACTGTTGCCTTCTGGCAGAAGATACAGAACAATTAAAACTCGGACCACATGTTTTCTGAATAGTTTTATCCCAGAGCTATAATTGCACTCAACAATGAACTAAAGGGCATCAGTGAGCTGTTGGACAATATTACTTGGCCTGTTGTGTGGATGTTTGGGTGGTTTAGGGGTGGGGAATTGTGGTGGGTGGGAGTGTGTTTGGGGATTGTTATATGTGTTATTGACCTGGTCTTTGGGTGTTAAGTGAATTTTGTTGTATGGGTATACTGTGTAAACACATACAATGACAATACAGTTATTATTATTAACTCATTTGCCATTGTCACCAGGAGCTTTTTTATTGTTCTCCTGGAGGATCATTCTTCAGAAACTTCTAAGATGGTTGCAAAATTCTTATCAATAGCTACAGCTGTTAGAAAACATCTGGTTCTACACCCATACTACGTTGACTAATAACTTTAGGATTTTATCACAATTTTAAAATTTCTTTTTAGAGTTATTATATTGTATGTTGGTCTTTTATAATATTTGGTCTTGGATTGTAATAAATTTTGATTGATTGATCTTATATACCCCCACATGATGGTTTATGACCATAATAAAGATTTGCTTTGCTTAGCTTTGATATATACCCTCCCCCCAGTGGTGGGTTTCAAAATTTTTTACTACTGGTTCTGTGGGTGTGGCTTGGTGGATGTGGCATGGCTTGGTGGGCGTGGCTTAGTGGGCGTGGCATGGGAAGGATAATGTAAAATCTCCATTCCCACCCCACTCCAGGGGAAGGATACTGTAAAGTCTCCATTCCCTCCCCAATCCAGGGAAAGGTTGCTGGAAAATCCCAATTTCCTCCCGATCAGCTGGGACTCGGGAGGCAGACAATAGATGGGGGTGGGCCAGTCAGAATTTTTACTACCGGTTCTCTGAACTACTCAAAATTTCTGCTACCGGTTCTCCAGAACTGGTCAGAACCTGCTGAAACCCACCTCTGCCTCCCCCCATACACCAACACCCACGCACTCAGGGCCATCTCCAGGTGGAGGGTAAACAAATATCAACACGGTGGCTGTGATCATGGGATTGAAGCTCCACTGTTGTTTTTTTTCTATGCATTTGTACACATAACATAACTTAAAATGGGGTGGTGTTTTGATGTTATGGTTGCAGCTGCCATTTTGACCCCTTCTGTGGATATTTTTGCATAGATTTAGTACTTGGCTTTAAATACTATTTCTGAAATAAATCTCTGCCTGATTTTATTCATTTGTTTTCTCTAATTTGTTTTTGCCCATCTATCCCCAGAGTTTGTAATGGGATGGAAGCAGTGGTTGGATTCAGGCAGTTCGCACCACTTCGGGAGAACCGGCTGTTAACTTTCTGAGCAGTTTTGTGAACTGGTTGTTGGAAGAAATCAGTAGGGTAGAGAACTGGTTGTTAAATTATTTGAATCCCACCACTGGATGGAAGGAGAGAAAGGAAGTGGAAATAGCTTGATGAGCTGACAGAAATTGAGAGTTGCAGTTGTAGTGAGGAAGAAAAAATGAGTAGTGAACTAAAATTTAGAATAACAGAGTTGGAAGGGACCTTGGAGGTCTTGTAGTCCAACCCCCTGCTTAGGCAGGAAACCCTACACCACTTCAGACAAATGGTTATCCAATCTCTTCTTAAAAACTTCCAGTGTTGGAGCATCCACAACTTCTGGAGGCAAGTTGTTCCACTGATTAATTGTTCTAACTGTCCGGAAATTTCTGCTTAGTTCTAGGTTGCTTCTCTCCTTGATTAGTTTCTACCCATTGCTTCTTGTCCTGCCCTCAGGTGCTTTGGAGAATAGCTTGATTCCCTCTTCTTTGTGGCAGCCCCTGAGATATTGGAACACTGCTATCATGTCTCCCCTAGTCCTTCTTTTCATTAAACTAGACATACCCAGTTCCTGAAATGAACGTGGGCAGCTTTTGGCTATTGAAGACTTAGTGGTTCCAGAGTGACCTGGATCCATTGAAACCATAGGAAGACCACAAAGATGAGAAGGCTCAGATTTTGATGGACCATGCAAACTTGAACAAATGGGAAGAAGGAGATCTGATGAAGACCCAGAAGAACATCAAGAGAGAGACTGCCAGGTCAAGGTTAAGGTTAAGTCAAAGGTGCTGGGGGATTTAGCATAGCCACATGCATATCTACATTTTAATGCAGATACACACAGATACAGACACACACACAAACACACTGACCTCAGAAGAAGCAGTATTTGAAAGATGTGGAAATAGATGAAGACAAAGCAATTGGAGCTTTAAAATGATTAACTGCTTTTTACAGCTTACCATACCTAGGTACACCCACATTACACCAATTCTCCGCGAGCTGCACTGGCTCCCTATTGGTCTCTGGTCACAATTCAAGGTGTTGGTTATTACCTTTAAGGCCCTACCTGGTTCAGGGCCAGTTTATCTTCGAGACCGCCTTCTACCGCATAGCTCCCAGCGACCGGTAAGATCCCACAGAGTTGGTCTCCTCTGGGTCCCGTCAACTAAACAATGCCGGCTGGCGGGCCCACGGGGGAGGGCCTTCTCTGTGGCTGCCCCAGCTCTCTGGAACCAGTTACCTCCTGAGATCTGGACCATCCCCACCCTATTGGCCTTCCGAAAAACAGTGAAGACCTGGCTTTTCCGGCAGGCCTGAGGCCATTGATCTCACTCTTGCGATCTGGCGAGATCAGGCCATGAATGGTGTGAATGGGTTTTAATGTCTTTAATGTTTTTAATTTTTAAATGTTTTTTACTAGGATTTTAAATGTATTGTGTTTGAAAGCACGTAAAAAAATGCAAGTAGAAAAATAGGGACCACCTTTCGTGGGAAGGTAACAGCGTTCTGTGTGCCTTTGGTGTTTAGTCATGCCAGCCACATGACCACGGAGATGTCTTTGGACAGTGCTGGCTCTTCGGCTTTGAAATGGAGATGAGCATTGCCCTCTAGAGTCAGGAACGACTAGCACATATGTGCAAGGGGAACCTTTACCTTTTATATCCTTTTACAGCTGACGCTCAAGGAGAAAGTGGGCACAGGGGAGTTCTTAACTGACTAGCCTTGTGTGGCTAAAAAGCAAATCAAACTTTCCTATCTATGTTATGAATAAAAAGAAGAGGGGGTACATTTTATAAGGAGGTCTCTACATGTTGTCAACCCCAACAGGTCACCAGATTAGAAAAATCATCTCCATAGGAAAGATTTGACCTATCTTTATTGAATCTGGCTATAGTAACAAAATCTTGCAAATCTGATTGTCCTGCACCTCTTAGGGAGTCTCTTCCAAATGTTATTTGGCTGTTTTAGACTTAAAAATGTTTCTGTCCCTTTTGCCTAGGCCAGGGGTCCCCAATCCCCAGTCTGTGGACCAGCACTGGGCCATGGATGGCACCCCAGAGACTGGGCTGCACAAACAAGCGAAGCCCCATCCGCGGGATGCAGGCAGCATATGAAACCACACCCACTCCAGGCTGTGGAAAAACCTCTCTCCACAGAACCGATCCCTGGTGCCCAAAAGGTTGGAGGCCACTAGCCCAAGCAATGGGTCCTGCATAATTTCATCGAGGTCATCTTACTTACTCTCTACAAATGATAGAACTTGGTCAATTTTCAGAACACAGCCATGACGTGACTTTTGTTTTATAGAACCTCAATGTGGAACCTATTTCCCCCCCAAATTATTCTTGAAATAAAAGGCTTCAGTTTCAGTTGACATATGATGCCTTTTATGGACACATCCATCTTATTTTCTGACAACAGTGTGGGTTGCCATTGATTTCTCCAGGGACATTTTCCGATTCCCCATGCAGTCTACAGCTCTGATATAACCTGGTGGTCTTTCATCCAAACAGTGATCAGGATCAACCTTGATTAGCTTCCAAGCTCAGTTGTCATTTTCTGTAACTTTCTTAAAGGCTGCTTTAAAAAAAATATATGAGAGGATTGACTATAGCCCAAGCAAACAAAAAACCCCTTTAATAAAAATGGTACCTTTACCATCATGCAACAGGAGCATCACTTTATAATTTTACCTTCCCCTTGAATTGCGACTGAAGAGGCAGGAGAAATTACAGTCCATCTCTGAGAGAAGAAAGATTTTAAAGCATGCTCTGAAATGTTTTACGCCATTCAAATTGCTGTCTAGGATTCAATTTCATTGCCTTCTTGCCAGTTTCTCAAATAAAACTTAGTCACATTTGTCACAAATGTTTTTGCAGTTCAGCAGTCAGTTTGTTTTTTCAGACAGGCCTCAGCTTCATTCCTCATTTTTTTCAAGCAGCCTTGGTTGAGGTGGGTTGTATAAATTCTCCAAGGTCAATTGATTGAAGAGGTTAAATGATTTAGATGAGGGAATAGGAGTCATCAAATTTTCAGATGACACCAAGCTGGCAGGAATAGCCAACATCCCAAAAGACAAGCTCAGGATCCAAAAAGATTGTCAGACTTGAACAATGGGCCCTATCCAACAACATGAAATTTAATGTGGAGAAAAGCAAGCTTTTACACCCAGGCAAGAAAAATCAAAGATACAAGTACAGAATAGGCAAAACCTGGCTCAAAAACAGTAACTGTGAGAGGGACTTTGGAGTCCTAGTGGATAATCACTTAAACATGAATCAGTAGTGTGCGGCAGCGGCCAAAAAAGCTAACACAATCCTTGGTTGCATAAACAGAGGCAAAGAATAAAAATCACATGAAATATTAGTACCACTTTATAAAGCCTTAGTAAAGTTACCCCTGGAGTACTGCATTTAATTTTGTTCACTACGTTACAAAAAAGATGTTGAGACTTTGGAAAAAGTGAAAGAAGATGATTAAAGGCCTGAAGACTAAAACATATGAAGAACGATTGCAGGAATTGGGTATGCCCAGTCTAGAGAAAAGAAGGACTAGGGGTGACATGATGGCATTTTTTCAATATTTGAGGGTTTGCCACAAAGAAGAGGGGGGGGGGTTCAACTTATTTTTCAAAGCACCAGAAGGCAAGACAAGAATCAATAGATGGAAGGAGAGAAGCAACCTGGAATTAAGGAGAAACTTCCTAAAAGTGATGACAATTAACCAGTGAACAGCTTGCCTTCAGAAGTTGTAGGGGTTTCATTACTGGAGGTTTTTAAGAAAAGACTGGACAGTCACTTATCTGAAATGGTATATGGTCTCCTGCTTGAGCAGGGAGTTGGACTAGAAGACCTCCAAGGTCCCTTCCAGCTCTATTCTGATTGATTGAATAAGATTCTTCCCACCCACTCCCATCCCCAAAGGACTCTGAAAGATAAAACAATAGTTCCTTTTATTGTTAGTTATTTCAGTGTCAATTATGGGAAAAGGCAAGTCCTGAAACCTATAAATCGTCATCTCTGTTTGGGCTCCCAATATTGGATTTCCCAACAGGAATATTATCGTTTTTGTTCTCTGACTGTTTATTCACCCATATTTATAATAGAAATTGTCAGCCCACGTATTTATCAAAAAATCAAAATCAGAATTTTAATGGTAAACTTGAGATCATGGCTGTCAACACAAAGATGAGGTACAATTGCAGTGTCATGACACACCACATGTTGCAAAAAGTGCCTATGCATTGTTTCCAAGGTGCATTTTTCATGTCTTGTGTTTGATTTTGGTTCGGTTTGCCATGGAGCAGCTCACCATCTCTCGGGACTAATCAATTTATTCTACATACCAATCCTCTCCTGATGCATTTCATAATGATCTGTAAGAAGTGGAATTGATTTTTGAACTTGCCCTCCTTATGAATTTATCTCCATTTGCTGTCATGCCTAACCACCTTTGTAAAAGACGTGAGGCCAGAGGTAACATGTATGCTTCCATTTAATCTCTCAAAGATGGCAGGTTATTTATGAACGTCATTTTCCTTGTGTGTCATGTTCCCACTGCTAAATAGTTGCATCAGCAGTCAGGGATTGCACATCATCAGCATTACATCTGGATTCCAGATGCAAGGAAGGGTGGGATAGATTGGAACAAGGTTATCTTAACATAGTTATATAGGATTGATGGACAACCTGGCTACTTAAAACATTCATCCTTTAAACAATTGCCACAGATTACTAATCTTACTTGAGAACTTTAAAAAGGCAGAGAAGACATGAACCATCTTTTTCCGTTCATTTTTTATTTATATAGATAGGTCCCCCTAGAAGGGAAAGCATATTTTCCTCATTCTTATTAGCAGCTGTAATAGGTTTAGAACCAGGAGGCCAAGCATAGAGCATAGCTGGTGCTTCAGAAGTCCAAAGGAAAAGTGATTTTAAATTGGGTTATATACCTCATAATGTCTTCAAATAATTTGACATTATGACCTCAAATCTAGTGAGATTTCAAAAACATGTTTGTTATCCCACCTTTTTCCTTCAGGAGCTCTAGGCAATATATAAAGTTTTCCCATCTTCTTCCTTTTCCTTACTACAAAAACTGGGCACAAAGTTTTTTTTTTTTTTTAATTTGATGTATATGCCGCCCTTCTCCGGAGACTCAGGGCGGCTTACAATGCGTTAAGCGATAGCCTTCATACTTTTGTATATTTATACAAAGTCAGCTTATTGCCCCCACAAACTGGGTCCTCAATTTACCTACCTTAGAAAGGATGGAAGGCTGAGTCAACCTTGAGCCTGGCAAGATTCGAACTTACAGTAATTGCAGACAGCTGGTGTTAAATTACAGAACTCTATCTGTCGAGCTATCCAGCTTGTCACCTATTTTTTTTTTTACCAGATTATGAAATGTTAGGAGATGTAGTGCTCTTACAAGATTCCTACCATTTTTTTTTAAATGACTTTTAATATCGTTTTGGAATTTTGCAATGCCATCTCAGATTAACAGATTAACAGAGTTAGAAGGGACCTTATAGGTCATCTAGTCCAACCCCCCCTACTCAAGCAGGAGACTCTACACCATTTCTGACAAATGGCAGTCCAATCTTTTCTTGAAAGTCTCAAGTGATGAAGCTCCCAAAACTTCCTAAGGCAAGCTGTTCCATTGGTTGATTGTTCTCACTGTCAGAAAGTTCCTCCTCATTTCTAGGTTGAATTTCTCCTTGGTCATTTTCCATCCATTATTCCTTTTCTGGACTTCAGGTGCTTTGGAAAACAGCTTGACCCTCTCCTCTCTGTGGCAGCCCCTCAAGTATTGGAAGACAGCTATCGTGTCTCCCCTGGTCCTTCTCTTCACTAGACTAGCCATGCCCAGTTCATGTAACCGTTCTTCATATGTTTTAGTCTCCAGTCCCCTAATCATCCTGGTTGCTCTCCTCTGCACTTTTTCTAGAGTCTCAACATCTTTTTTATACTGTGGTGACCAAAACTGGATCTCAAAGGATCCTAAGAGTTCCTAAAGCCATTCCTTTGCTAATAGGATATCTACAGCATACACTCCCATCTCAAATCTATAACAATGACCATCGTTGACAACTGGCTTGTATTTATTTATTTGCAACCTTTAACACTATTATCACCATTTTACACGCATACATATAGTATTTAGCATTTCATGGTCTATATTATTAGCTTCCCAAAGTTATGGATTTGAGATGGCCAGCCATATAAATCTAAATAAATAAATAAATAAATCTCCCTGTTACTTAAAAAGTGCCCCCTTATTAACAGATGAGTAACCTTACTGAAGATCCAACTTATTCCCATGGTGACTCCTTTAGCAAATTTTCCACACTAGACAGGAAGTATCCTCAAGCTTTATCCCTTTTCTTATATTATTGTAAGGATCAAGGAGAAACCAACATGTGCAAAAACTGTAAGCTACAGGGCTTATTTATTTGTGGTGAGAAGATTAGGGGAACAGGAAACTATACACAGAAAACTGGGAATGACAAATGCTCAGTTTAAAAAAAAAACAAGATTTCTTCAGTGTTTCAGGCAGGTTACAATTACTCTGTTATATCACTATAGATATGAAACTACATCTGTGGGTATATATATTATTTTATGAGAATTATTATGGCTACAGAAATGTACATCAGGCCTATAAAGTAATATAGTTTACATAGATGTGTGTGTGTTTTATATATTTATAAACAAACTATATTACTTTATAGGCCTGAAGTAATTTTGTTAGCAATAATAATTCTCATGCTTGTAAGTCTTTGTCTGCTGCAGGCTTTTCTTATCTACTTAATAGTACATAGGAACTCAAATAGTAATACCCCTCCCTCATTTTAAGAGCTCCTTAATCTATCTGATGAAAACATAAATATAATTATTATAAATGTTTCAAACACTTTGGGGCCATTTAGTTCTCTTCCCTTGCAGTTTAACAGACAGTGTTTGCTTTTTCTCCCATTGAGGATTTGATTGAGTTTCCTTTGATTGGGGCCCAATGTCTCAAATTTAATCCTCGGACTAAGACAAAAATAAAGCAAACACATGCCATAGAAGGGGGGCATGACCTTTTTTGTATTGTTATTGTTGGTGGGAGAATTAATAAATGTTGGAGTGACAGAGATCTGGAGCAAAGATTTTATATCCTTGAACCCTTGTTCGGTTTCCATGCAGATTTTTAATGTCAAAGGAAAGAGAAAAGTGGGCAACATTTTTCTTCAGTTGAATGTTGCCAGCCAGTTCCTTTCTTCTTTCTTTTTCTTTTATCACAGGTGGGCAAACTTTCAGGGGCTGGACTGATATTTTTGAGGGAGTGTATGGATTATGGAGGACCATCAAGCAATGGCACATGTATAGGTAGGCCTAAATTGTTCTGTCTCTATCTCTTTTGTTGGTGGAGCATTTGAAGGCTAGCACAATTGACTTTGTGTACTTTCACTCTCAAAATGATAGGAAATCAATCCATTCTCTTTTTGGAACTTTGAATGGAGTTCCGAAGGCCTCAGTGGCGCAGTGGTTAGAGTGCAGTACCGCAGGCTAATTCTGCTGACTGCCGGCTGCCTGCAATTTGGCAGTTCAAATCCCACTAGGCTCAAGGTTGACTCAGCTTTCCATCCTTCCAAGGTGGGTAAAATGAGGACCCAGATTGTTGGGGGCAATATGATGACTCTGTAAACTGCTTAGAGAGGGCTGTAAAGCACTGTAAAGCGGTATGTAAATCTAAGTGTGCTATTGCTATTGCTATCCACAAAGAACTTCATGGGCTTTGTGGAGCTTTCAGGCTACAATAGTTCCCCTCCAACCACAATCTAGAACCGTGAAGTCAAAACATGAGGATGGCAGTGGATGACAAGAGATTCACAAGTAGACAACAGGCCGTTTTGGCTGCATGGACAGAGGCGGCCTGTAATTCTACCTCGGTAGTTTGTGTCAACGTAACCCAACATACAGAGCATTTCCAGCTTTGGATGATTTGAATATTTTGGATCTCTCATGGGAAATGAGATAAATTAATGGGCTTTAATTCAGTTGGCAGATTCTCAAATATGAGTTGATATCTACTGGGATCCGTCATCTTTGCTTAATATCAGATTGGCCCTTTGGCCCAAACCAGAAGAAATATTTTGTTTATAGGGCTTCAGGATACTAGATGTCTAGGTTAAAGAGCTGGGGTTAAGAATGATGATTTGCCCTTTCATTAATAACGCCTAGTCAATTTTAAGGGGCCAGATGAGAGCAAAGGAGATGCTCTATTAGGTCCTGAGAATAAAATACATTATTTTTAATGTGACTGAGCAAATGTTGCTACTGCTGCTATGAGGATGATGATGCTTATTATTACAGCATTTTTTAAAGTACACATTTTGATGCTGTTCACAGATGTAACGACATGGTTCCCAGCTCCGCTATAAATCCCAAATCTCTAAGAATGTACATTTTCAACAAAGTAGATATTTTAAAAAGTTTATTTTGAGAAGACATAGCCGGAAGTGTATATTTAAATTCAAACTGAGGTCAAGTTACTTTCTGAAAATCCTTGACCAAATTTGTTGGAATGGAAATGGGCTGGACATTTTCTCCAAATTTCTTCCAGAGAAAAGCTTTCACAGCTTCTCAATGGCAGGGCTTGCCTTTTGTTCTGACAGTAGCGGTCTATTGAAAAAGCCCCACAAGAGGAATTCCGTTATGATGCCGTTCCTGGGGATTTAAATGGAGAGCCAGAAGGGCTGCAGATTGTTGGAGTAATGTTTGTTCAATGAAAGATGGTCTCTTCACACACACACACAGTCCTTGGCTACTTAGCAGCTAAATTAAGGCAAGAGGACCACATTCCACACATGAGAATTCCTCCAGAATTCTTCTTTCAGATAATTTCCAGAACAAATTCTGTTTAATCAAATTGAATGAGGAGTGTTAAGAAAAATTGCCAGGGAATTTCTCTGCCTGGCACTAATTTAAATGCAGATTTTCACATGGCTTCAAATATGCAGACTTCTGTGAAAAGAGACTGGTTAGATTTATGAGCAAACACATTCAAACAAGATACAGAAACAGACTGATTTGTCATAACTAAGGTTCTTTGGCTGAAGATTCAGTTTAATGAGAGCAGTTTCAGGAGAACAATAACAGCAAGAAGTCTGCCATGTAGATTTGGAAAGTAATTACAAGTCATGTTTTCGAGAAGATGAAAAAGAGGTGTTGGACAATGCAGCAGCGCACACGACAAATTGTTTCTCATTGGATAGGTGTGAAATTAGTAGTATACTGGTATTTAGGAAACATTCTCTTGCCTTTAGTGTTCATTTACTTAACTTTATTAATCTTCTGGTATTCATCAACCTGTGTTTTCGTGCGCACACATGTATTTGCTCAATCATTTAATTTAAGGTACCTTCTCACATTTATTTCTTTATTAGATTTTTATCCTGCTTTTATTACTTTATAAGTAACTCATGACAGCAAACATATATAATATACTCCTTCCTCCTCCTATTTTTCCAGCAACAGCAACCTTGTGAAGTCACTTGTGCTAAGAGAGAGTGATTGGCCTAAAGTTACCCAGCTGGCTTTCATGTCCAAGGCAGAAATAGAACTCACAGTCTCCTGGTTTCTAGACTGATGTCTCGACCACCAGACCAAGCTGGGCCTCTCTCAGATCAATACTCAGTTGATCTCAAAAGTTCAAGCTTGGTTATTTGTATGAGCTGCAATCCAGTGGTGGGTTGCCCTTAGTTCGCACCGGTTCTATAGAACCGGTAGTAAAATCGGCGGGAGGCTCCGCCCACCAACCCTGATGTCATCAAAATGCTTCTGCGCATGTGCAGAAGAGTGCGCGTACGTGGCCCCATTGCAAACTGGTAGTAAGGGTAGGTAGAACCCACCCCTGCTGCAATCATAGGGGGATCAGATTATTCTATTTTTTTATTTTTTATTTTATTTATTGGAATTTGTCAAACAAAAACGAGAACAAGAATAAGAAAATAAAAATACAATGACAGGGATGATAGGCACCTTAGTGCACTTATGCACACCCCCTCTAATGACCACTTAAGTATGAAGTAAGGCCCACAGAAGTCAATTTGTGACTGAAACTGTGAAAATTTGTAGTTGAGACAACTGAATCAGGTAGAGCATTCCAGTCTTTGACAACTCTATTACAGAAATCATATTTTTTTACAGTCAAGTTTAGAACGATTTTTTTTTTATTTGATTTATATGCCGCCCTTCTCCGAAGACTCAGGGCGGCTTACAATGTGCTCAGCAATAGCCTTCATCCTTTTGTATATTTATACAAAGTCAGCTTATTGCCCCCACAACTGGGTCCTCAATTTACCTACCTTAGAAAGGATGGAAGGCTGAGTCAACCTTGAGCCTTGGCGAGATTTATGCGTATTACTGTGATTAAAACAGAAAAAGTCATTCTAATTCCCAATCCCATTCCAAGTTTCAAGCTCTTGGCCTGGAAAATCTCAAAAGGGTACAGAGGATTTAGAATCCCACAGATTAGCTATTGGGCTAGTAATTTTCTCCCTCTGGAAGCAGTTTAAAAGTACAAACAAACCTGGTAGGGAACTTTGCAATTGTCACATTTTTATTTTATTTCTCCCAGATTCTCACTGGCATGCAGCTGGATTTAAACGGGTACTCCAACTTTGAGATGCTCCAGCTAAGCGCTAAATTTCATTCTATTTGTGTGCTTTAGCAAACTAATATAATTTTTTCTCTACGATGTGGTAATTGTTAAGATTGAGGAATTGAAAAAAGGAAAGCCATAATAATATGAAAGTAATAGTGTGGAAACTGTTCTTATAGGTGTGCCTCGGCGTATATGTATATGTGTGTATGTGTGTGTATATATATATATACATATATGCACACATGCATACACATATATGTACACACAAACATTTATATCTGATCTTCAAATCCTAAGTATTTTGCCTGGAGACGAAATGAAGTCCTATTGGAATTATTTCTAAACAATGTATATATTTTGGAAGAACTGCACAGCACATCAGTGAGTGGTTTGCAACTGCTGATATATCTGGATTGACTTTTGTTTAGTGTATTACACATCATTGACTCCATGTTAAATTATACAGATATTGATAGCTTCTCTTAGCTTCTAATGTGTTTAGAATTAAGGCAATCCCCTATTCATTTTGACCCTTTATTCCATTCCAGTGACATCTTTTTCATCTCTTTTATTTACGCTGACGGTTTGTCAAGTGGAATCTTCATAATAATGGCAGGAAGTCCCAGGGAGCATCATGCTCTCTATCAGGACAGATGGTGAGGACTGAACCTTCATGAATTTGTTATTGACCTAATTGGAATCACATTTGTACATTGTTCTCATGCTATGCTGTGGCAAGGGAAGGGAGGGGGGACGGAACAGAACTCTGCCAGTACAAAAATGTGGAACTGCGAAAACCCTACAGAAGGAGAAGAAGTGAGGGGAGGGGGGGTACCAGACCCCCTTGGGTCATTCTTGCTATCTGAGCAGACCACTGTTGACCTAAGGTCAGACATGGGGAAGGACCTTCCAGCTGCAGTTATTCCCCTTTATTTCCCAGTGGAGATTCTTGCAGGGAGGGATCAGCCTCAAATAGGATATCCAACCCTGGGAAAAGCCACACAGATTCTGAGCAATTTACAAGACAGTAATTAGGGAGGCTATACAGTCTCATTGAACTGAGCGAATAAAGGCTGTGAAGTCTGGCCCCAGCTTCATTATTGTTTCTCCATGGGAGCTGCCAATAGAAAACATATTTGGTGCAAAAAGTGATCAGTAGCCAGGAAGGGACTTTCAGATTTAAAAAAAAACCCTGAAAGCAAGAGGTTAAAGCTTTTTCTTTTTTTTCTTTTCTTTTCTTTTCTTTTTTGTATGTGAAAATGCAGCTCAGCCAACTATTCAAAATGTCTTATTTTTCAAGTCCGCATTGGTCTTTTCAGAGGAATAAATCATTTTTCTGAAACAAGATCCTGCCCTTATTCTGAGGCAGTGTTTTGCTTAAATGCTGTTGCTTCTACCCAATTGCCCAACTGTATGTCTTTATGATCCTCCTGAATTAATCACTTGAGGGATTCAGGGATCAGGGTAGGGAATTGTGGCCTAACTTGGGCCTGAAGATGAGATGACGATGGAAGCTGACTCCAGGAAACACAAATGTGATGGCTTTCAGGTGACATCACTAGAGCAAAGAAGCACAAGTGATCTGACAGGAAAATGGTGGTAACCTATTGGAATAAATGAACACTTTCCTCAGGGGTGAAATGCTACCGGTTCAGACCGGTTTGGGTGAACTGGTAGTAAAAAATGCTACTGGTTCTGGCGAACTGATATTTCCGACAATCAGCTGGGCGATGATCAGCTATGACGTGCCATTTATATTAGCTAGAATCGTCAGATTTCCTGCTTTCTAGCTAATCTAAATCATGTGGCACAGTGGATTTCCCACCCTCTCATTGTTCTACTTACCTTTGCAGACTCAGAAGGCTTAAAAATGTTCCTTTTTTTAGTGAAGTACATGCTCGGTAGCAGACTCACAGAACCGGTAGCAGACTTCAGAGGATTTCACCACTGACATTCCTGGGAAATACAAAAAATACTGGGTTTTCTTACTTAATCAACACTATTCTTGAAAAACATTATGTGTGTTCTTTTGGATACCGGTGGGCAGAGAAATTCACCCAGTTTTGCAATAAGGTTCCCTATGAGAAGGTTGTTTTTTGAGTTTTCAATACCAATTCCTAATGCTGGCTGCCTGACCATGATTACACATCCTCCTCAACATACCAGACTGAAAATCATTCCAAGAAATGCTGTATGTGGTTGGGAGATGACAGCTCTCATGTGCCCACCCACCCACAATGGTGGGCAAACGTTGGAGACAATTATGCAAAATGGTCTTCTTTTCCTAAGGAGCAAGTGGAAGAATAATCAACTTACATTTTCGTCTGCCAGCTGATTCATAGCCACCACTAGCATTTTTTTAAAAAAATACACTTGGGGAAAAAAAGTTAGCCCATCAACACAGAAAATGTTAAGGGGGAAAAATAAGAAGGAAAACTAAAGCAAGGAGGAAAAGTAAGGAGCTTTGCTTGCTGCTTTTGTCAGCTTCCTCCCTTCCTAATTTCCAAGACTGTTTGGGGAATCCTTTTAGAAAGAATGGAAACAGACCTGAAGGACTGACCCACTTTATCTCCTGAATATGCAGAAGTTGAAATGAGGGCAGCTCTTTGGGCCCATTTTGAGCATTGATATTAGGTAGCCAAAAACTGCATCAGAAGATTTGATAAATGGAAAAGCCAGCAGACAGCTCTGAGCCACATACTAATCTAGGAGATCCTAAGTAGAAATTTGCCTGCAATATGAGTGGATTAAATATGGGAAGGGAAATGGGTGTATGTGCCAAGCATTCCCTGGTATCTCCATGACTTCTGCCAGCAAAGATCTGAAAAGAATTTCTATGTTCAATTAAATTCATTTACCAAGTTCCCAGCATTCAGGAATCCTGTTTTATCAATGTTCCCCAATGTGAACAGATAAACATGTTAATCTTGAAGCGCCTTCCTGCATTTCTGCTCAATCCAAAGATTTCTAAAGCAACCAGGCAAGAAATGACATTGCAGTTACACTCACACAATATTCTTAAATTCCTTGTGGACCTTTAATAATTTCCGCAGTTCACACAGTGCATTAAACCATAAACAGTCAACTGGGCTTGCTTCACACAATATTTTAAGATACAAAAAATAATTGTATTCCATGCTTAGCGTGTTGTGTAAATGCATTTGCTAGAGTTTTATGCAACTGAGCCAGTGTGGTGTATTTATTAAGATGTTGGATTAAGACTAGGGAAACTGACATTCACATGTTTTCCCCAGCCATGGAAACTTGCTGGCTGATTTTGGATGGGACACTTACTGTTGGCTCATTCTACCATGCAGAATTATTGTTGGTTTGGGGAATAGAAGAGATTTGCCTTGAGCTCCTGGAGGGAAGGTAGAAAATAAATCTAATAAATTTACCTGAGCTGCTTAACTAGGTAATATGAGCCTGATATGCATGTCCTTCTATGTCCTTCTAGGCCGGTATACCCAAATTATTGGGGAATATCTGCTACAAATAGCTTAGAAATTTCCCTTGGAAGAGATGGTTACCCTGGAAAAAATGCTAAACTGGAAAATAGAGTTCCCAACAACAGAGAGCTAGTGAGGTAGAAAACAGGTCTATCCTGCTGGAGGAAACCTGCATTGTAAAGCAAGGCAGATTTGGGTGCTGTTAAAAAAAAAAAAAGGATCCTAACTAAAGATAAGGAAATGCAGACAGAAAGGTGAAAATTCTATTTTTTTTTAATAAGGGCTTTGCAGAATTTTTCTTAGGTGGGATGAAACAGACTTGGGTTTTCTATAAACAAACAAACAGATGTACCAATTCAGGCAGAGGGAAGGGTCAGCTGCAAAAACTGCATCTCTGTGAATGTCTATGTCAAATTTGCGGCCCACAGGCCGGATGCGTCATACGCTGGCCACCCCCATGTCTATTTTAGTGAATGGGAAAAAGGTTGTGATATGTCACATGATGCTACTGTGACGACGTGAGTTTGACACCTTTGGTCTCTGGAGAGTCTCAATCATCAGGTCATGATTGTCCCAAAGGTGCTTTTTAAAGAGGCAACTGGACTTTCTTGATTTTTTTTCCCTTGAAAATGTTTCTCTGCTCATCCAAGAAGCTCCTTCAACAGAACTGAAGAAGCTTTTTGGATGAGAAGCAAAACGTTTTCAAGGAAAAAAAAACCAAGAAAGTCCAGTTGCTTTTTGAACAAGCACCTTTGGAAATCTCTGTGAACTATATTGATGAATATCTCTTTTATTTTTAGATGAGCTTCTTCTCTTTAAGAGCTTCTTGACAATAGGTACAGTGTTGGTCTATTCCATGCTGGAAAAACCACATCTACAGAATTCACTAATACCAGTTTAATTTAATTTTTGCTCCCTAATAGCTTACCAACATTTATATAGTTCTTTATAAAGAAAATAAGAATTTGAGCGCATGTTTTTTTTTAAAAGGCAAATTTGGTGATGGCGCTAGTGAAGTCATTTCGGATATTCCCCTTTTTTCTAAAAAAGCTACATTTATTCCTGGTGAAGAGGAATTGGTACCTGGAAGTGTATCCCAATATACTTGAAATTAAATCCCAGCAAAATTATTGGCAATATCTGATGGCTGTATTTCAAATAAGAGGAAACAACCCACTCTTTTTCTTATTTTAGTGTGTTCCAGAAGAGATCGCCAGTCACAACAAGGGTTGTCAAAGAATATTTAAAACAACTGCAACGATGGAATATTAGGTTATAAAATATACTCAGCGGAAGAATTAAGTTGCTGTTTTCATTCCCTGGCATGCAGAAAGTATGTTTTAATTTCTTTAGGCAACTCAGTTCACATGTCCCTTGGAGAGACATCTTGATTCTGGGATTGGACAAGAAAAATGTTGGCCCTAGCAAGCTCTCCTGGGGTCCCTTTAATTTATACACCCTGCCGCGTTGCTATCTGTCTAAAAAATATGGAATGCACAGCAGTGGTCTAAAAACACAAAAGCTTTCTTAGCGGGAGTACATTTAAGGATATTTCTGCTTCTATATGAAACCTGGGCTGAGGAAACAGCTAAGAAACTTGGCATTTCTCCATAACTAGATGGAATTGAATGATATTTCCCTCCTCCTTTAAAAGCAAATCATGCTGGGGGAGGAGTGGGGGTGGAGTTATATGTGTCTAATGAAGGCATTCCGATGAAAACTAAATTCTAAGTATGCAATGAATCTGATTTGACAGATTCCATTTGAATCTGAACATTCTGAAATATATCTATACTGACTGAAACCTTTAGAAGCAGAAGTTTATTACATGTAGCAATGGAACAAGAAACACAATGTCTAGGAATTTGTCCCTCCAAATTTTTTTCTTGAGATTCCCCGAGAGATATCACGACCCCACCCTCAAAAAAATTGCCATAAAAACTAGTTAAAAAAACTTACAGTATAATGTAGAGATTTAGAAAACTAAAATTAGAATTATTTTTATTCATTGCGGCTTAATATTTTCCTACGTGGAATCAAAGACTTCATGCCACTATGGAACCCAAGAATCTTATATTTTTGGAAAATTGTCTTGTTTTATTTTTTTTATTTTTTATTTTTGTTTATTTGTTTGGCAGCGTCATTGGTATTTATTTAAATGCTATATTTTCAGATTTCTTTCTACTCCTTTTTGTTAATATAGTGTCTAGGAATAAACAGTGAGTTAAGAATTTGAACTGG
The DNA here is from genome assembly GCF_059756535.1 of Pantherophis guttatus. Taxonomy (NCBI): domain Eukaryota; kingdom Metazoa; phylum Chordata; class Lepidosauria; order Squamata; family Colubridae; genus Pantherophis; species Pantherophis guttatus. The sequence continues at coordinate 198,631,212 of NC_142063.1, read as the reverse complement.
TTTGAGAACAAGTCTACCCACTGACAAGTCAAGATCAAACTTGCTAGACTCTTCAGATGTCTGAGAACTACAACTTTCAGAGTTCCACCTTCTGGATGGCCTTCTGGAAATTACAACATTAGAGAAGAATATCTTAGGCCTTAAGAAAATACGCAGTACTTAGTTGTTTCTGGTGCCCAAAGTACCACATGGCTGACTAAAAGATGGGCTATTTCCATCCTCACTTGCCCCAAGACTAGCAAGTTATCCTTGTTTATAATACATTTGTGGCAAGAGAAGAAAAGATATATCCTGCTGAAACTCTATTTGATCATGCTTTCAGTTTGGCAACTTCTAGTTGCAAAAGCGTGTTTTTCTGGGATAGGTAGCTTTTCCAAGCCAAATCCCAAAGGACATTCCATCTGCTCATATACAATAAATGCTTGAACTGCATTCTGAATCAATTAAAAATGAAATTACCTTTCATTTGTTTCTATGGTTACAGATTATGGGATGTTCAGCCGGCCCATCGCGAGAAATTGCTTCAGAGATGTTTGCCTCCCTGGTTTGGTTATTTTAAAGTATTAGAATCTGGAGCCACTGCCAACACTTGATGTATCATATCTGGCTGCTAACTTCCAAATACCAAATTACACTTTCTGATACATGCCAAAATCCAGGGAATGACAAACATCTCCAACATAATTACCTCAAAACTGTATCCAGAGTTTAAAATAAAGATCATTGGCATAAATCTATGTTTTAGCTTTGGAAGAAGAACTGAGTTCTTTGGCATTGCCATTTCACTTTCCAAGTGAAATATACAAGTCATAATGCTGCACACTGTGGTTTTGTGTGTGTGTGTGTGTGTGTGTGTGTGTGTGTGTGTGTGTGTCTAAAAGCAGTTCTATCCCATCAATCTATTCTGATCAGTATCAATCTATACTGATATGCCTAACATGCTGAAATGATTAAAGAAGCATTTTAATAGGAAAAGAGCCAAATCCTAGCCAGCGGGTTAGCTTCTGTTTCAGCCACAAGAGTTAATCTTGGGAAAAATATTCTTTTTCTAATTTCTTATCATTGTCCTGACAAGTTCTACTTCTCCTCTCATAGGTATTTGAACACCACAACAATAGTTGTCGATATGCATTTCAAAAAGCACAGGTAGACTAATATGCTTGCTTTAGCTAGTACATAAAAATCTTGGAAGTCCAATTTTATTGATCCTTTTGAAAGCCCATATTTAACTTCTACATCCACTATCAGGTTTTTAGATAGGTTGTGTGATGGCACATGTTAGAAGATAATTTCTATATCTTACTGCTAGAAGTGTTTGATACCCCGACCTCACATTTCCCCCTCTCTTTCTCTCCAGCTTATGAATTTATCTCATTTGTAACTTTCTGGGGTACAGATTGTAAAAGGTGAACTCACATGTTTCTTCTATCTCTTACCATGGGGGCAAATGTTCTCTTTTAAGCCAGGAAAAACTGGTTTCCTTCACCATTGGCAATGCTTTCTACATATGCAGGAAGATGTACAGCAAGATCCAGAATTCCCAAGGTTGCCTACCATGATTTGAAGACAGACTTTTGGTGTCAGAGGTAAGAGTGCGTCTGTGTGCTTCCTACCTAAACGCAATTTTATTTGCCTCAACTGACAGCATTTTTTCCTGGATAACTGCCAGGAATATAGTCATGATAGGACAGGATTGGAGGGTAGGGTGGGGTGGGATCTGTCTAAGGGCAGATCTTGGCCAATTAGCCCTTCCTGAACATGGTAACAGATGACGTCACCTTCCTCCCTCTCCCAGGTCATTGCAAATGTACCCCACACCCAGATTTTCCATTTTTCATGCAAAACTGCTGTTTTCTGACCCGAGTCATATTAAGCCCTTTAGAGTAGATGGACTCCACTGTGTCATGCCATTGGAGTAGTAGTCCCAGCTCTGAATGCCTATAATGTTTTCTCCATTCTAGTGTCTGGTGGATGTCCTAGGAAGGCATTTTACCTATGTTATGTTCTTTTTAGTAATCTTGCAATTAATCCAATGACAGCCAATTCAGTCAATGAACTGAACTCAACCCTAGAAACTTGCACTCCATCCAGCTCTGATATAGTCGATTCTGTATTTGTATATTTCCCCTACTTGCTAAAAACTACTTGTAACCCCATATTCCATACTTGTGGCACTTTCACAGTCATTCACAAACATGCACAATGGTGAAAAATTTGAGTCACACGTGCACACGTTCCTAGCTGAGGTTTCAGTATTTGCTAATTCTGTGTTTGCGCTGACTCTATAGATACTGCAGGTAATGAGAATTAGCTGCAACTTACAGTGGTCACCCTTTAGGCTGAGTGAAACATGGTCCTCTTGTTTTTCTACCCCCTGTCCAATGTATCACAACTTCCCCTCCTTTTTCTTTCAATATGAATTTTAAAACTTCTTTTCAGTTGCAATTTGTTATTGTGTTTCTATAATGCTGAAACTCGTTTCTTCCTTATTACAGAATTTCCATGGATGTAAAGAGGAGCAAGAGAACAATTTATTCCTTATTGCTTTGATTGTTGGAGCTGCAATGATACTATATGGGGATAAAAGAGAAAAGAAAGGGTTTGCATTCATGTCAAAGGGGATGCTATATATGGAAGAGGTGTGTGAAATGATCCATGTATATCAATATCTGGGCAAGGCAAGGCAAGGCAAGGCAAGGCAAGGCAAGGCAAGGCAAGGCAAGGCAAGGCAAGGCAAGGCAAGGCAAGGCAAGGCAAGGCAAGGCAAGGCAAGGCAAGGCAAGGCAAGGCAAGGCAAGGCAAGGCAAGGCACTAGAGATAAAAGAACAATTCTGAAAAGAAACAAAATGAACCCAGGTAATGGTAGACTGACCACACCAAGGCTTACTTTTCCTGTGTGAGTGAGAAGGGCAGGATGCAGGAAAATAACCAGTCAGCTCTTGTATTGGCCACAGTCTAGAAAAAGCATTAACAATTTCTGAAATTTGCTTAGGGAAGAGCTGGAGCAGCCCAGGAGATATGCAGCTTAGGGCAATTTTGTGCTGAAGCTAAGCTACTTGTCTCCCTTGCTATTATTGCCATCAGCCCTAAATACCCAAATACTCCTATATAAGCTGCTCTGAGTATTAAGCTCACCCTCAGCCTTCCTTCCTCCTCTCTGCTGTTGGAATATAGGAGTTCAGAATAACCTCTCCAGGAAACAGATGTTGCATTGGGTCTGAAGATGTTTCAGTACCAGATGGAGTCCCCCACCTCTTTATTTTTGGGACACAGCTTTTAACTTTCCAACTGTCAGCCTTTAATTCAGTTCTTTGCTGGGAGTTCTACTGCGCTTGCATCTTGTTTTGTTTTATTATCATGCTTAAAGCCTTATGAAGACCAGGGCATAAAATATAATAAATATGTAAAATGAAAACAGATATATCGCTAAAAGATGGCATTGCCAAGAGCTTAGAGGGGGTAGCTTAAAACGTCAGCTTGGAATCTGAGACATTGATTCAGGGGCTGTGAACTGTTCCAGTTAAATAATCATGGCCACTGGTATGCCAGACATGGGCACGGATAGGCTTGTTAGCTAATGCATTCCACCCATAACACTCTGAAGGGGAACTCCAAAATTAAGCATCACACCTATTAAAGGATTTGGGGAATGCAGGTGATGCATTAGCAAACACCAAGATACCAATAGGTACATACTACCTATTGATTTTAACATCAATAATTGTTAGAGGGTTTTCAGAGCCCTTGAAAGGGCATTCTCAACCAGTGACTCAAAAATAATTACATCACAACTCCTTAAGTAAGTTCAGAAAACAATTTAACTACAAAAATCTCAAACAGTTACTACTGATGTCTTTGGTAGGTTTGACCTCACCAATCGCATCAGATGTGTTTTATGATAGAGGGAGTACGTTTTGGAAAGCAGCTTCATGACTTCTCAATTAAGGCTGCCCTCTTCCAAATAATAGGAGACCCCAGTACGCAAGGTATCAGGTGTATGTTATTGTTTCACATTAATATTTCACTATTGCTACCATTTTTGCTTCTCCATCAACAGCCTTTCCCAAACACCTACAAATCAATGTCACAAAATCGATAAGTACTGGAAAGGAGGTTTAGATGGGCATTGGCTAATATTCCAGGATTACAACAGGTTTACTAATACAATCCGACAAACATTTTCTTAAGTGCTTAAGAAGACCAAAAGTCAAGATACAAAAATTCTGCTCTGCATGGTATCTTTTAGTTTACTTTGGAAGGGTGGGCAAAATTCAGTGCCAGCATCTCATAAATAATCAACTATGGTTTAAGTTACATAATCCTTCAGATTTTTAAAATGGCAACAGAACTGATTCTATCTTAGATCCTTCTCTTGACTCCTTCTTTTATTTACATGAATTAGTCCTTGGGCCAATTGAATACGAGTCTCCAATCAGTTGTTCATTCACTGATTGACCACTGTTATCTATGTAATTAGTCTAAAAAATACTAGCCATGAAAAAAATAACATTGGTATAGCCAACATAAAGCTAAATTAAAAATGACATGGAAGAAAATAAATTAATATTGATATTCACACTTCTGGGTATTCTTTAAAGGAAATTATTTAATTTGCCAATTATTTTGTTTGTAAAACCAAAACATAAGGCTATTCTTTTTCCATACTTTTAATATCTGTGTTGAAAAATATAGCAAATAACAACCTTTTATTACTCATGCAATAGCTACAATATGTCATGTGTTTCTGCAATGGGAATAAGACAAAAGCTGGGGCACAGATTCATTTATTTTTTTAAAAAATCGGTTCCATAGTATTATTTTTATAGGTTTTAAAATATTATCTTTTTTTTTTGTTTTCAGGAATTGTGATAGTTTTATTTTCATTTTTTTACAGATTATAATTTCAATGTTAAAATTTTAATTTCTTGAGTTTTATTTAGGTCTTGGAGATACACTTTAGGGTTTTACAATAATATAGTAATATATTATTATGTTATTTCCCTCTTCCACTTGAGCTGGGGTAGTTGCTTTGTATTTGCGGTTTGCCTGCTGGTTTTCGACACACAAAGATTACTAGAGTAGTAAAATCCTCTCCTGAATCATTATGATGAATAACATTAGAGATCTTTCACCAATGGATAACCTGATCCAAGAGTTGAAATTAAAAATTAGAAGTTAAAGATCTGAAAATTTCTCAGGAAAACATTGTTTATAAAACTAATAAAAATGAAAAGTACTGAAAAACAGAATGGTAGAAATTAACTTTGTTGTGTTGGAACTGGGTAGCTTGAATAGGTAAGAGTAAGACTTCCAAATCAAGTCTGACATGATTCGAACAGCCACTGAATAACTAAAGTTAGGATGTTCTACATCTCTTTGCTGCTATCTAGATGCACCCCGTTTAGCTGTGCTAATGTGATGGCAGAAGAAGGATTGTGCTTATTACAATTAATTAACAGTTCAATGAATTCATGCAACAGAATTCATTAGGGAAGCTTAAGCAGTCAGTCTAATAAAAATCATGAAGCCAGGCTGCTGCAGGATATAGGAGAAGTTTGTGTGAAAAGTGCTCATATGTGCTTCCTCTCTTGTACTCCCTTGGTGGTCTCCCATGCATCAACTTTACATAAATTCCTCTAGTAAGCTTTCTAAAGCTTCAAAGGTAGAGTCCCCCAGAGTTGAATCCCCCTCCCACTCCTTTGCTTACTAAAGGGAAGCCAGAAGAGGAATTGTCTAACATTTCTCTAATCTCAAGAACTCCATACTATCGTTGGAAGCATTGCAATACAATGACTGCTGTTTCCATGATTCTTTCTTTTGGAGCATAGAGATTTGGATTAAAAAAAAAAGGACATCAGCTTTTGCTTGGAAGCCACCTGTGACCATATTAGACAAGCAAATGAATATGTAAATACCACCAGAGGTGGGTTTCAGCAGGTTCTGACCAGTTCTGGAGATCCGGTAGTGGAAATTTTGAGTAGTTCAGAGAACCGGTAGTAAAAATTCTGACTGGCCCCGCCCCCATCTATTCTCTGCCTCCCAAGTCCCAGCTGATCAGGAGGAAATGGGGATTTTGCAGTATCCTTCCCCTGGATTGGGGAGGGAATGGAGATTTTACAGTATCCTTCCCCTACCACGGCCACCAAGCCACACCCACAGAACCGGTAGTAAAAATTTTTGAAACCCACTACTGAATACCACCTACCCCTCGAACGCCAGCATAGTGTAATGTTTAACATGATGGACTAGGAGAGGGTATAACAACCATCATCATGCAGTGACAGCTTTATTGTAAGATCTAGTGCACAGTGCAAAAAACAAGTAAAATCTGCATCTGCGTAGAATGATGATATTCAGGTAGTCCTCAGATTATGACCACAATTGAGCCCAACATTTCTGTTGTTGAGTGAGAAATTTATTAAGTGAGTTTTGCTCCATTTTACAATCTTTCTTGCCACAGTTGTTAAGTGAATCACTGCAGTTGATAAATTAGTAACTAGGTTGTTAAGTGAATCTGGCTTCCCTATTGATTTTGCTTGTCAGAAAGTTGCAAAAAGGATCACATGACCCTAGGACGCTGCAACAGTCATAAGTATGAACCAGTTGCTAAGCATCTGAATTTTGATTACGTGACCATGGAGATGCTGCAAAGGTTGTAACTGTGAAAAACGGTCATAAGTCATTTTTTTCAGTGCCACTGTAACTTTGAACGGTCACTAAATGAACTGTTGTAAGTCAAGGACTGCCTGTACATATGTAACACACACTGATGGGTGCACCAACACATTTGTGGATCCTTGCCCATTGCAATCTTGTGGCAGTGCCTGGCTGACCTTGAAAAAGCTAAGCAGGATCAGATCTGGTTGTTACTTTGATGGGGCTTCACCAGGAAAGTTCTTGGGGTAAAAAATGTGAAACCTCCCATCTGCTGTAGTAAAAAAGAATCTGGATATTTGAGAAGATACTGGTGGGCTCCCAATTTGCTTGGCACTTCTGGGTAGCTATTTCAGGCCCACCATTGGTACACCCGACCAAAGAGAAACTACCCTGATGTGCTTATCCAGTGCAAACCCTATAAGATGATGGGCATCCTATCCACATTCCTCATTGGGTTTTTTTAACTCATTCTCTCTGAGCTTTTCTTTCTTCTTATTGGTGAACCCGGATGGAGATGATTGCCCAGAGAATGTTCTTGTCCTTTGATGTTTCTAATAGAAGATGCAAATGTTTAACAGATGAAAACGACGCTGCTAATAAGAAAATAGCCATGAAGTACACAAATACAATTAGAAAAACTTGGAAGAATGGCTAATATATCTGAGCCACTTGGTGTTGAAACAAAGAGGCAGGAGTTCCTTTGAAGGAAGTAAACATGTTTAGGAATCACATGTCATTGTCTATCATGGGAATTTCCTTTCAGCCTCATCTTTCAACAGGAACAATAGATCCAGTGAAGGCCCCCGAAGGCAATGCAGTCTTGTCTACTCATGAGAACGGAGAGGAATAATTTTCTAAATTTTGTTGTTATTCTCAGTTTTATTTACAGAGATGGAGGCCACCAGGAAACTACACAGTCTAGGTTGGTCTTGGAAATGGTAAAAACATCAGAGAAAAAGGCAACGATAAGCCACCTTTGTAGTGTTGTCAGGAAAACTATATGGATGTTTCTGTGTAAACCTCAAACTTTGAGCTCAATTTGAAGAAGACTTTACCTTAAGACAGATAAAGCTGTGGCCCACTACCCATTGGGAACTGGGTTGCTGAAGTGGCAGGCAAATGTGCAAATGCTTTGTTTGCGCATGTGTAGGATTTATGTTGTGTGCAGAAAACCACTGCTATGCCACCGCTCATCCACAGAACCAAAAAACTTGGGGACCCATGTCTTAAGAGGCACTTATCAATAGCAGAGAATATTGGTAGCTCAGGATTGAACTGTGAATTCCTTGGTGCTCTCTGAGCTTGGTTGATTTCATTACCAAACTAGGCAACATCATTACGAAACTAGGTAACATTATTACCAAACTAGGTAACATCACCATCACTGATGATGTTACCTAGTTTGGTAATGAAATGGCTGCAAGACAACAACTAAACTCCAGGGATGCATATGTTAGATACAACTTCGTACTACAACTGCTACTACCACCATTAGTTCTAAGGCTTAGGCCATTTTATTTGTACATACAACTAACTACCGTATTTTTTGCTCCATAAGACACACTCCCCACCCCCAAGTGGGTGGAAAAGTCTGTGCATCTTTGGTGAATAGTAGCTGGGCCATGGTGGCGGCGGGGTCCTTTTACAGTGCTGAATCCCGTCTCTTCTGTCTTTGTCATTGCCTGCCTCTTCTGTCTCTTTTCCGCAATAGGTAGAGCTGGCACATGACACAACACCTATCTGTTCTCCTCTCAGGCTCTGCCTGAAAGTTTTTTGTCTTGTTTTCCTCTTCTAAACCTAGGTGCATCTTATGGTCAGGTGCGTCTTTTGGAGCAAAAAATACGGTAATTGGAATGGTGCCTATTAAATATGTTAGATAACATCTTGTAGTATTCCCAGATAGTACAATTAAATAGTTGAGGATTACCCTTCTGTGTCATCATGATCCAAGGACAATCAGGTATCTACCAAGAGTACTTTTTCACCAACACACTGGCTTAAATATGCAGGCAAGTCATGATTATTTCAGTGGATACATGTTGCTTTCATAGTTCATGGAAATGTATGAATGCGATACCTTTCTTTTTGAGTCATGTTGAACTGGTAAGACTGACATGCCATCAAGTTATTTATGCTTTATTGTACTTCATATGATTAAGTGATGGTGTTCCATGTTGCCTGCAAGAAGCAGTAAATAGGAAAAAAAAGTTTCCCACGGGCTTTCCTAATAAAATGATTCATTAATTTACTTTAATGAATATACTTTAATGTACTTTTAATATTCCATTTAATTTCCATGCAGGTGCAAATAAACAATGGTGGGCTTTTGTATCTTTATATCAAAGGATTTTTTTTTAACCTGAAAAAAGAAAATCAACCAATGGGGAGCATTTTGCAGCAAAGAAATGTCCCATAAGGAAATGGTTAAGGACCTTTATTCTCTCCTCCCACACACTGTTCTGTTCAAATTCAGCTCTCCCTGAGATTAAAGGACATTTTCAAAAATTGAGAGGCACTTTATGTATCTGCCACATCACATCTAGTTTGATCCTAAGTGTCCGTGAATGTCTTAAGTTAAAGCAAAGGACTAATTGTGTATTCTTGGCAAGCTTGTTCCATGTAGTCTGATGTATTTATAGAGCAACATGAAACTGGCAGGGTGGCAAACTCTGATGGGCAGCTGGCCAACTGGAATGAATAAACAGAGCTCCTTCTTTGCAAAGGTTTTGCCCAGGCAGAATTTTGTATATTGATGGGTGATGATACAGTACATGTTCAGCTCATGTCTGGGAAGACACCCACAATCTTGAATCCTTCTCCCTAAGTCTGAAGTGGAGCATAGTCCACGCTCCATTAAAAAAAACACACATACACAGAAGGAAGCCCCCACATTTCACACTCTGTTGTGAGCATAATATTGCAGTGTAGGTAATTGAATGTACTTGAATTAAACTTCATTAACATTCTCTCACTTCCTCTTTTTTTCTTCACCAGCTCAAATCTTAAATGAAAGGTGGGGGAGGGGAAAATCTAAGTGGAAAATAAGGTCCACATATACTTGCTACCTTTGACCTTGTAAATGTGTTTTCATGTTGGAAAAAGAAAACAAAGCTAAGGCACAGTTGGGGAGTAAAATAAAGCTAAAACTAGATTTCATCCTCTCTGATGGGGGGGGTGTCTATTGTCTTTTTCATCATCAAGCCAATTACAGTCTTAACAAAAGAAAACAATTTGGCATGTCTTTCTCTCTGAATCTTCAGTGAAGTTTAGAGTGTAAACAGGTTCATCTCTGTTGAGAGGGGAAATAACAAATGAAGATTTCATTAGATGCCTGCTGCTCTCTACTCCCATAGCTCTGAGCAGGTGTTACATCAATCAGAGTGCCAACCATGTTCTTGAGTTCTCACGGGGAACTCCATTTTGTTCTCTCTTTCTTGGGTGAGAGAGCTGCTATGTTCAGGGTCAACGAACAAATCTTCAGGAAGAGGTCATTTCCAGAAACATTCTTGTCTTTGAACATCTCTCTTTCAAGTAAGTAGCTGCATCCTCAAGGAGAACATACCTGTGGCTCTTAACCTAACTTTGATGGCAGCTCAGCTATACATTTTACCTAATTACAAAAGGAAGAAAATCCTACAGATGGTCTGCCATGCTATCTTCTGATACTCATTCCTCCTTTCTTTCTTCATGTTGTTCCTCCCCACATACACAACACAAATACATGTTGTCAGTCAACCTTCATGGCAGCTGAACATGCCAGCTGAATTACTTTTCTTCTTTTAAATATTGTGCTTCTATTAACTTTGTTTTCCCTCAGTTTGCCGGGTGATGTCTTTCTGTGGTCTAGAGCAGGAGTGGGCAAATATGGCCCCTTTATGATCTGTGGACTTCAACTCCCAGAATTCCTGAGATAGCTTCCCTACAGAGGTAGGGAAATTTCTCTAGGAGGACTGAGAAATCAGTAGAAATTTGTCTTTTCATGATTGATAGGTAGGATCAAAATATTCAGAAGGCAAGCAAAGAGTGCCATGAGAAATATTTTGTCCTGAAGCTACTCTGAAATGGAGTGTATTTTTTAAACAGTAACAGATACCTTCCTTTCCTTTCCTTTCCTTTCCTTTCCTTTCCTTTCCTTTCCTTTCCTTTCCTTTCCTTTCCTTTCCTTTCCTTTCCTTTCCTTTCCTTTCCTTTCCTTTCCTTCTGGAGAGAATCAGAAATAAGTACTTTACAAACATGTGGGTTGTATATGAGAGCTGTTGATGTTGACCATTGACTCTAGTCCTGCATCTCAGCTTCAAGTGAAGAAACATGCATATTTTTTGATATTTCTAAAGACTTGCCATCCACTGATCCATGAGTCCACCAAGCCATTTTATATTTCTTTCTAAGAATGTTTGAAATCAAGGAATCAGGTCAGAACATCAGTCAAAAGCAGATCATAAGTATCTGGGCAGCCATCAGCTGAAACAAAGGACAGAAAATATGACCATGGCTCAGATTAAGATGAGAAACATCAGAGTTTGCACCATACATGGAATTTTTTGGGAATTTTTGCATTGTGTAAATTTCTATTCTTCCATATCTTTCTTATTTGAGTGGTCTCTTCTTGTTCAGCCTTCTTGCTTGAAATTTGTCTGCCTCTTTCATTATCTAGCTAACTTTAACTCAAGCATCTATGTAGAGGACATCAATTCTGATTTCCGGAAGATGAGAGATGATTACTATGGAATTACTTAGGAAGTTGGCATCCCTAGTGGCCTGCCATATCCTTTGGAGCAAGGGTGAAATCCAGCAGGTTCTGACAGGTTCTGGAGAACCGGTAGTGGAAATTTTGAGTAGTTTGGAGAACTGGCAAATACCACCTGTGGCTGGCCCCAGAGTGGGGTGGGAATGGAGATTTTGCAATATCCTTCTCCCAGGAGTGGGGAGGGAATGGGGATTTTGCAGTATCCTTCCCCTGCCACGCCTGCCAAGCTACGCCCACCATGCCACACAGAACAGGTAGTAAAAAAATTTGGATTTCACCACTGCTTTGGAGGAACAAAAAAACCTGCTTCCATGTTTCCATGGATATTCCATCAAGCTGGAGAGACAGATTTCAGATTTTGACACTAAAAAAGTGTATTTCTATGGTAGAAGATACACTCTCGAAGAGAGAAGGATCAAGGTTTTGACAACTAGAGAGGAGAAAGAAGGAGGTAATGGAATTTGCTGAGATGATGAAATTAATAGAAAAATATAAAATTGTCATATATGGATTTGCTGATTAGGAAAAAAATAGTAGATAATAGAAAAAATTAATGATATTGTTACCTTAGAGTAGGGGATCTATTAGTTATGTCATTGAGCTAGAAAGTAAGAGACTAAGAGTTCAAGTCCTGCCTTAGCCATGAAAGCCAGCTGGGTGATTTTGGGCCAGTCATTCTCTCTCAGCCCCACCCACCTCACAGGGTTGTTATGGGGAAAATAGAAAGAGGAAAGTATAATGGATATGTTTGCTATCTTGAGTTATTTGTAAAAATAATAAAACCAGGACATACATACATACATACATACATACATACATACATACATACATACATACATACTGTTGTAAAAGAAAATCACAAGTCATTTCTTTATATTTCTTTTCTTCTCTTTTTTCCTGCACCTTTGGCTTTTTACTCCTTCTTTACTTTTTTCTTCTTCCTATTTTAATAATTAATTTTTGTTAAGTTTACCTTTCTAGTTTAAAAACTCATGAAATTATCATTAAATGAGAGAAGAAAATGAAGGGTATGATTCTCATTTAGTGGAGAGGGTGATTGGAACAGAATTAAACAACACTGGACGTTTCTTTTGGTGTTTAAAATAATGTATGTATGCATATAGTTATTTATTTGCATTTTTGTCCAGTTCATCATGTTCTGGCTGACTCAAAACAATGTGTATTTGTGCTGAAGTTTGTTTGAAGTGATAGATACCTTCAGTTCTTGTAGGAATTTACGTTACTACAGCCCAATTTCTCAAGATATTGAACAATCCTTGAAATATTTTTCTGGTAGCACACACAGGGGAGAGGATTTATTGGTTGCCTGGGAGGGCTGAAATCTTATCTGATATTTGCCCCACTAGCAAGCTTTTCATTGACCTGGTTTAAAATCTATTTTGGAGTCTGTATGTTTAGCCTCTGGCATGTCACTTAAATATGATAGCTTAATATGTAATAAATTAAAATCAGGTTAATAGAATTGTCAGTTGAAGTCTCTCTCTCTTTCTCTCTCTCTCTCTCTCTCTCTCTCTCTCTCTCTCTCTCTCTCTCTCTCTCTCTCTCTGTGTGTGTGTGTGTGTGTGTGTGTGTGTGTGTGAGCAGTTCACTTTGTGAATGGCTGTTGGATAATAGTCTATTTGAAAATGTTATTTGAAAGATTGTTTCAGCCCACGTCTTGTTTAAATCTGAAGAGCCATGAGAAAGGAGAGCAGGCCCTTCAGAGTTACACATTAGTAGGCATACATATCATCCAGGTGGCCACAAGATAGGCAGCTCCAGCACAATCAATCCAAAGACATTAAACAGTTACTCTTTCCCTTTTTAATAGGCTTTCTGTATTAAAAAAAAAAAAAGTATGAGAGAATTGGTGGTGGGAAAACACAGAAAGGATTAGATACGGACTACTTCATCATTTGGATTCCCATAACATTCCAGGTTGAGGTAGGGCAATGGTAGTAAAAAAAAAAAAAAAAAAAAGCTGTACCACAGAAGCACTGCTTGTCACAGCCTCACTCTGGGGAGTTTTGTCGCATTTTCCACTTAGGTTACAGCAATTACTTTTAAGCATATACCTAAGCATCTACACCATCAGTTTTAAGTAAATGTGTATTTATTTATTTTTGTCCTCTTCATTTTCTCCTTCCAGTGATAACTTTCCTTTTTTTCCTTTTTCTTTTTTGGACAATGGCCAGCCGACCAGTCGGTTACAGAGCTAATTTAGAACTTAGCATTTTTAATGGAAGGAGGACTGTAATGATTCAGGAATGCTTTTTTTTATTTCCTTTTTTTTTCTTATAGTCCCCTCCCTTCACTTTGCTTCTCTCTCTCTCTCTCTCTCTCTCTCTCTCTCTCCCCTCCACCCGCTCCCAGCTCTTGGTCTGAGTGAGCTTGTTTGTGAGATGGGCTTTCCCAAATTCTCACAGCTTCTAATCTGGATACCATTTAATGTGACAGGCTCCTAGCCTGGTTCCCACAGCTGGTTAGTGTTTTGAATTCCTGGTTCATGAACGCATATCAGGGCTACATGGACTAATGCTCAGAGCACAGCCTAAGGCTGATATCTTTGATGACAGAATAATGGAAGAAGCACTGATGTTTTCCCTGTGTTTATAAATCTGCTGCCATTGGATGTTATTCTTGAAATGTTGTGGGAGAAATAGAAGATTGTCTAGGCTGCCTCATGGAAGCTGTTCATATATTAATGGAGATGAAAGGAAAACATCTAAATAAGAGACAAGAGCAAGAAATATTAATTATGTCGATGTCAAGAATGGAAGGTTTAGGAATGCACATACCACTTAGCATCAAATGTCATATGTAATAAAAACTACATCAAATTGCAACCAATATTTTCCATGCCACCCAGAATCCTGTGGGATATGGGGAGGATATATGTACTACACCATAAATAAAGAAAATAAATGTATCAATCTTGTAGTTTCTTCTCTTAATCTCTAAATAAAGTTATATATGAAGAGATCATCAGTTCAAATCTCACCTCTGCCAGCCTCAACCCCCATCCCGTCACCTTCAAAATGAGGACAAATAACAGCAACTTCCTTACAGCTGTTATAAGCAGCACAACTACCTGAACATTTGGAATATAAATATTACATTAATAAAAGAATTGCCTTATTGGGGAGATGGGTGACATACATATTTAATAAACAAACAAAGAAATAAAAACAGTCTCTGCCAAAAGGAAAGAGGAGGCAATTTACACAGCTGAAATAAATAATATAATGTAGCGTTCCTAGTGAAACACACCTATTCACACTCTTATTTCAAAATATATTCATTCGTATCATGCAAAGTGACATATTTCAAATGTCAGGAACTTGATCTTCAGCATAATTTCTCAGAGGTGAACCTTAAAGGCTACAAAAGGACTCCTTCCCTCAGAATCTCCCCGAGGTCTCAGAAAGAGGCCATTTTTGTTTCCTGTGAAATGATCCATTGAACTGCAACTCAGGGACAGTCAGGCCCACAGGTTGACCGGTTGATTTATAGGTTCATTTTATTTTATTTATTTATTTTCATCAAGCATGTATTAGATAACAGATATAAGTATAAAGATAACTATGAATACATGAAATGGATACGAATAACAGAGAACATTAGGACAGGGATGGTAGGCATGCTGGTGCACTTATGCACGCCCCTTAATGACCTCTTAGGAATGGGGTGAGGTCAACAATAGACAGTCTAAAGGTAAAGTTTTTGGGGTTTGGGGAAGAAACCACAGAGTCAGGTAGTGCATTCCAGGCATTGACCACTCTGTTACTTGAAGTTACATTTTCTGCAATCAAGTTTGGCGCGGTTTATCATAAGTTTGTATCTATTATGTGCTCGTGTATTGTTGTGGTTGGAGCTGAAGTATTCATTGACAGGTAGGATGTTGTAGCAGATAATTTTATGTACTATGCTTAGATTGGACCAAAGACGGCAAATGTCTAAGTTGTTTAAACCCAAAATTTCAAGTCTGGTGGCATAAGGTATTCTGTTATGAGCAGAGGAGTGGAGGACTCTTCTCAGTTGTCACCCTGCCTTTGGAAAGCAAGCAGCAAGGGAAGGAACATAGGCTGACCCCACAAGAATCCTTTTGTTCTTGCAGGCAATACAGATCAAGATGGCGCTGTCATTGAAATAGCCCACTGAATTGGACTGATGGGCTAAGGAGGAGATTCCTGCATTTTACTTCAGCCAACAGCACAAACAAATTTCTCTGAGGAAACTTGCCTCAATTTTGCCAAATGAAAGAGCTGGCTATGCCTGAATCTACAGTGGGAAGGAGGGGAAAGCTCTTATTGGTTGTTTTTTTTTTTTTTTTACCCATGAGGAGAAAACCAAAAAAAAAAAAAAAAAGAAAGAAAGAAAGGATTTGAGACATGAGGAAATCCCCCATGCTTTGGCCTCTGGTTTGCTTCTCATTGTTGCCTAACATTTGGAGAGGACTGGCCTAAAGTTTCTCAATTCCTCTCCCTCAACCTGTCCTACCTGCCTCTCCACCTTTCCCAACAGACTTCTGTTGAGAAAGTCTTCAGACGTAATCTATCTTCCAGGCTAGTTACAACCCACTGGAGCTGGTTCCATTGCTGAGCACTATGCAGGAAACAGCCCGCCCTTTAGGAAGCATGGGAGAACAAATGTTTACTGACCGTGTAATTAATATGATGATTTGCTCTGTCTATTGGCCCTTAGTACCATATTTCCTGTGAAAGTGGTAGAAAGCTCTCTCTTTTTTCCCCCTCCCCCGTTTAAAGCAACTTGCTTTTTTTTTCTTTTTACTGAGAGAAACTAGTCATCTTCCAAACGAACAAATGATCTATTAGAAGCTGAGCTGTGTATTCCCATGGGAATAGGCATTTTGCTCCTTTTTTTACAGCTAATTTCTTTCATACGGCAGGTTCCCAGACACTTCAAATGCCTCACATGTTAAGCTGTTAGTCAAGATTTATGGGCTCTGTGAGGATAAAGTCACTGTTAAATCGTTCTGATAACATGAGGGCTGGCAGGCAAACTTCTCAGCTTTCTTTCTTTCTTTCTTTCTTTCTTTCTTTCTTTCTTTCTTTCTTTCTTTCTTTCTTTCTTTCCTTCCTTCCTTCCTTCCTTCCTTCTTTTCTTTTCTTTTCTTTTTTTTCTTTTTTCTTTCTTTCCTTCCTCCCTCCCTCCCTTCCTCCCTTCCTTTCTCTCTCTCTCTCTCTCTTTCTCTCTCTTTCCTTGACATAAGTAATGCCTAGGTCTTTGGACTTCCTTGGAAATTTTATCACTGAGCAATTGGAAGCCAGTTATCCCCCATTTATGTGCCCTCTGGTAGGATTGAACTACAGCTCCCATCACCACAGCCATGCTGATTGAAGATGATAGGAGTTGTATTTGTACAGGACTCCATGTTGAAAAAAAAAACTGTTATCTATAATGATACCATGTTTCCCCAAAAATTAGACCCTGTCTTATATTTTTTTGAACCCTGAAATAAGCGCTTGGCCTTATTTCCATGCGCTGAAAAGCCCGATTGGGCTTATTATCAGGGGATGTCTTATTTGGGGGGAAACAGGGTAGCTAGATAAAAACATGATGTTATTTTGAGTATATACCTTAGTTGGAGAATGCTAGCATGCGTTAGGGAAATCCAGAGCTTCAAATCATGGTTCACACTTTGGGTATGATCCTACCACCCACTAATCCTATTCTCAAAACAAATATGGCTTTTAAAGCACAATTTCAGGCTTCAAATGTATGCTTCCCCTCTGTTGCAGAACAAAGGTTGTGACTTATGCTTAAGGCTATCTAATTAGAGTAAAAATGAGCTATCATTTTATGAATGTGGATCTTGGCACATGCCCTTCAATTGGTCTATAAAGGTGTGCAAACATACCAAGTGTTTCAGAGCTGTCAGTTTCAACTATTAACATTCACAGCAATGGTTTGCTGGCTAGGGAACTCTGAGCATCGACATCTATCCATCTGGAGGATGCCCAGATTGAAGAAGATTTATATGGGTTAAAATTACATAGGAGGAAGGAGATGCAATCAAGTCCTAGCCCCACTTGCCCCAGGCTGTGAAGACCTTTTTGCGTTCATCAAGAAGTTCAGTTAAGGGCTTCAACTTGCATTCAACTGGATGTAATTAGAAATTTGCACACATTCATGAACACTAAAGTATTGGACTCTCTTGGCATCTTGACTCAGTTGAAAATAATTCTTTTAACAGCTTTCTGGTGAATGGGCAAAGAGGCAGCTCATTTTACTGATAATGAGGGACGTTGCAGATGGCTGTTTATCAAACTGTCTCTGGAATCCTTATTAGTCTATCAACTGACCATTGCAACAAGGGGTGGTGTAATCATGGTCATCTGAATATGGTCCAAACTTCTTTCTTTAATTGAAAAGAGGAAGGCCCTCAGAGGAATCTGCATGCTGCAAGATCGTGGAAGCAAGATTTGTGTATACACCTCTGCTTCCTGCCCAATTGTGATTTCTGTGGGCCAGCCAACACCTGCCCGGAGGTACTAAAAATCTGTATTTATCTAATGATGATCTGTCCATGACTATCTCAGTAGGGAACAGAGTGAACACATATATTCTGTCGCTGCCTGTAGAGCACCAGAATAATTTTTTTCTATGCCAAAGATAATAGATTGCAGTTGTGGAAAGAAATGTATTTCAGATTAATCCAAAAATTTGGCAAGGGAGTAAATTTTTTAAAAAAAAAATGTTTAGAAGGAATGGGGAAAGAGTTGTTGTTACTGTGTTTAACTTTTGTGCTTCGTTTTTGTATCTGGCATCTATTCTGCACACAGAGACCATATCCAGTAAAGAGGGAAAGCAAAGGCTGCCCTATGATGTTCTTCATGTGCTTAAATTAATTTTGCTTTTTAAAAAATATTACTTTACTAATATTTTAGGATATTACTAAATTAAAATTTACGACCTAAATTTGGGGTTACATATTAGTTCCAGGGCTAAATTGATTGGTTTTAGGTGAAATAAAGCAAGCTGGCCACTAGAAGCAGAATAATGGATTGTGATAGGACCCTGAAGTGGTAGGGCATATCAGTGATAGACTAAATAAATACAGATAGTCCCTGTTTAGTGACTGCCTCATTTAGTGACCATTTGCAGATACGACAGTGATGAAAAGTAACTTTATGACCAATCCTCACATTTATGAAACTTTGCAGATCTGTAAAGGAAAGGAAAGCTAAAGTAAGAGCATTAGCCAAGTCACAATTTCTTTTAGTGTCTGCTTCACTTAATGACCATGCTGCCAGTCACAATTGTGGTCATTAACTACCTATATTCAAATCTGGACCCAAAGAGACAGCACTGCAATCAAAATTGAAACTTACAAATTCCTATGTTGCCAAACTTATTATTAAGTTTGGCAACATACTTAATAATATGTTATTATATTATTAATATATTATATAGTAATAATATATTACTATATAATAAAATGAGATACTTATTATTAAGTATCAAAATTTCAAGACTTGAAATCTATGACAAGAATTAGGACACGTGAAAAGAAAATGGATTCCACATAAAGAAAGAAAAGAGACTTTAAAATGAAATTGCTAGAAGATGCCATAAGAAGAAAGTGGGGAGGGGGCACTTAAAGGAGTGTTTTGCCTCTGGGCTTTTCTGAATCCTAAAAAGTCTTTGAAAGGAATCAGTGGTGTGGAGATGCTGGTTGAGGTACAGTTAGCTCTAAAGAAATCTTTCTGCTGTCATCACATCTGTATATGACCCTCTGGCTCAGTTTTTTAGAAGATAACTGGCCTTTGGTCATGAATCAAGGCTGTCTCCATTCAGACTATTGAATTTGCTATTTCCCTTGCAGATATTATCACAACAGTTTGCTTGATGTCAGAAGTTGAATTTGGACAGCATTTTTAAAAACCGATTATCTTAAATATCCTAGAATCTGTGTGGTCATTAGTATGTGTTAGCTACCTAATAGAAAAGGCTACAAATGGACTAAGAATCTACCCATAAAGTAATAAATGTCGAAAAAGTTAACAAGAGTGCCTTGCTAAACCCCTGAGTGACAGAAAAGTTAACCGCAAAATGAAATTCAATCTCAGTGAATAGATTGCTGAGACTGGCAAATAGTAGTAGTCACTGACACTAATTACTGTCTAAACATGAATGGTAAGATATATTGTGCGCCAGCTAGCAGAATCTCTAGTATTGTATTCTCACATTGCTTCTGCAAACCTATCTGCTTAAGGGCCCATCTTAAATCATGGCGATCTTTGTCTTAGTCTTGTGAGAAGCTTTGTGACATGGAGGCAATAGTGTTAACCTCTTTGGGGTGCAATGATGACATAATTTGCCTTGTCAAGGTGCTTTGTGCTGCTCCAAATATTTCCCCTGTCACTTCCAGTAACCAAACTGATAGAGAAGAGGTGGATATTGAAGTCAAATAGTTGTTAAACTGGAAGGCAACAAAAACTACAAGTAGAGCAAGGCTGATTTGTGTTGCCTTTTTCTCTCCTCTTGCCCTCTCCAGCTTATAATGTGGTATATCCACATTGTAGGCTGTCAAGGACAGGATTGGTCCATTAATGGAGAAAATGGCAAGAAAGTGATGAGCAGCAGGGAGAAAGCAGAACTGCTTAACTCTTGACACAAAAGGAAAAAATAGTTCAACCTATCAAAATATTGTAAAATGCAGGTTAGAAATGCAAGTCAAAATAAGCAAGAAAACTTATCCACTTTAAATGAGTTCAAATCACCAAGACCAGATGAATTACACCCTAATATTCTGAAATATTTTGATTATAATATATAGATGGATCAATGGAAAATTATGTGGTCAAAAGGATTGAAGTTTATATTGTGTTATGATCTCAAAGAGAATTTTTACAAAATGATATATCAATGGTACATGGCACCAGAGAAATTATGTAGAATACATAAAGGTACATCAAACATATATTGGAAATGTGAACAACATGAAGGGATATTTTATCACACTTCATGGACATGTAAAAAAGCCAAAACATTTTGGATCCAAATATATACTTAAATTCAGAGAATTTTTAAAAATAAGATTCAATTAAAGGCAGAACTTCTCTTTTTTTTTTTGGATTAACTGACAAGCAGTTAGAAAAAAGCCATTGAAAATTATTTCAATATATGATTATAGCAGCAAAATTACTATATACACAGAGATGGAAAGATTCAACACCACCGACTATGGAGGAATGATTAGTGAAATTGATAAATTTTGCTAAAATGGATAAATTTGATTAGAGAAAACATTTTATCTACATTTTTTTGCTGACTAAAGGCCTCTTATGGACTTTTTCTGTAAAAATGAAAAAAAATGAACTTGTGACATGATTTTGATGGTTAGACAGAGATTATAGAAAGAAGAATAGTATAATGTAATTTTATAGAGATATTAAAATGCATTATTAATAACTGCTGTGAAGAATATCAGAAGCCATTAGTATTACTTTCTTTCTTTTCTATTTTTCTAACCTTTTTCTTTTCTTACACTTTTTCTTTTTTATTTTATTTCTTTATCTTTTTTCCTTGATTACAATCTGTTTGTGTAGCTTTTATCTACATGTTTAAAAGTGTTAATAAAAAGACTGTGTTCATCAAAATCTACCATGCCACTATTTAAAACAAATAAGAATTGTCTATCAGTGAAGCTGTTTTTTTCTCTCCAAATCATTAGCTCATTTTCCCAACTCTTGGAAGGGAAAGGAAAGGGAAAAAGCAGCAGGGAAAGTGAAGAGTAGGTGGGGTTATGAAGAGATGGTATTAAAACAAAGGAGGTGCTTGATCACTGAGTTTCACCTGAAAATAAAGAGGAGACATTTAGAATAGAATGACATTTAGAATAGAATAGAATAGAATAGAATAGAATAGAATAGAATAGAATAGAATAGAATAGAATAGAATAGAATAGAATTCTTTATTGGCCAAGTATGATTGGACACACAAGGAATTTTCTTGGTACATACGCTCTCGATGTACATAAAAGAAAAGATGCATTCATCAAGAATCATAAGGTACAACACTTAATGATAGTCATAGGGTAGAATCAATATAAATTGTAAGGATACAAGCAACAAAGTTACAGTCATGCAGTCATAAGTGGGAGGAGATGGGTGATAGGAACAATGAGAAGATTAATAGTAATAGTAAAACAGACTTAGTGAATAGTTTGACAGTGTTGAGGGAATTATTTGTTTAGCAGAGTGATGGCGTTCGGGAAAAAACTGTTCTTGTGTCTAGTTGTTCTGGTGTGCAGTGCTCTATAGCATCGTTTTGAGGGTAGGAGTTGAAACAGTTTATGTCCAGGATGTGAGGGGTCTGTAAATATTTTCACAGCCCTCTTTTTGACTTGTGCAGTATACAGGTCCTCAATGGAAGGCAGCTTGGTAGTAATTGTTTTTTCTGCAGTTCTAATTATCCTCTGAAGTCTGTGTCTATCTTGTTGGGTTGCAGAACCAAACCAGACAGTTATAGAGGTGCAGATGACAGACTCATTTGTGGACAACACTAAAATAGCAGGGGAAATGACCCATGCAGTCCAAAGCCTGGTAGGCCAGCTAAAGATAAAATAGATAAAATGCCTGATGGCCTTTGTACCTAAGTACCATAGTGGAGAGCACTGAAAAATGCTATCCCAGAGAAGAACTGTGAATGGAATATATACCATTGCTGTCATCTCTTGGACAGCCCTATGGTGGTGAGCCTGAATATAACATTGAGCACAGTAGGAGCATCTTTACAGCCAGTCTTATGGAAAGTATCCAACTGACTGACCTGAAAAAGCATCAGAAAGCACTGTCATGCAAGAACTCTTTTGCTGCGTGGGAGTGTCTCTAATTTTTGATTTGGCTCTCTCAAAGGGAGGCCAAGAGATACATTCTAAATTGAGAGATTATTTATAATCTGACGATTACAAGAATTCCATATAGGGTCAAGAGAGATGTAATGTTTGAACTTCACGGTGTCTGTTCCGAATACACCTTTTCCACTCCATACTAGGCTCTGGAAAACAAACAAACAAGTAGAAACACAGCAGAAGCTGTGGTGGAAAGTGCCAATTGGCTAAAGCCGAAGATGTTACTGGAATACTGATTTCAATCCCTGGATCAGTTAAAAAATAAAACAAAACATTTTTTTAATATACAGTATGGGGAAAGACAAATATGTAAGCAAAGAAATGTGCAAACGCACATGAATTTTTTAAAAAAAATCCGGGCAGCCTGAGTGAAGCATGTGGGAGGCACATAACTAATGGCTGAATCTGTGTGTGATTCACTGGTATGTCTATCTTTTGTACAAATTGCAAAGTTGGGAGGGAGCCAAGCTTTTATTCAATTTTTCAGCCTGTCTCCAACCCTAGTTAATTGATCTTTGTTAACAGAATGAATATATTCCCTTAGCCACAATTTCTTTTCCTATCTCTTCTTCTTTCCCTCTTTTAGGAAAAACAGTCAACATTTCTTTCATTTCCAAGTTCAATTCTTTTGTATCTAGAATGCAGCTATTATATAATGAGTTTTAAATCTTCGGATATGTTTAATTATTATAAAAACTCTTCCACAGTTTTAAAATAGTAGAATAATTACTCTCAACAATTATTACTTTCATTTTTTCCCTTTGATTTTTAACTACAAACAGTAATTGTTCACATCTTCTTATTAGCATATAATCAGCACATTAAAAGGGGAATCTCTTTTTTGGTAGCTGAAACTGAATTTGTTTTTTTTCCCCAGCTTTTGTTTTTTAAGCTGAAATAAAATGTGAATGGAAAAGGTGAAAACACAAGACTGAGTTTTTGTGTTGTTCTTTCTCCCATCCATTTTTATGTACATATTTTAAATGAACTCATAATATGTTGTTTTATGACTGATCTTAAATATGATTACAAATTGCTTTCAGATATTGTATGGTACATAAAGCAGGATAGAAATATTTCAGTAAATAAATAAATAAAAAAATGGGAAGCCACAGAATGAATGGAAGGAAAAAGCCAGACACTTCAGTCTAACAGTTAGGGGAAACATTACTGCCCATTTCTGTCAGGATAGCTTTGTGGCCTTGTGTTCACCAAATTTTTAAGTGGGTTTGGTTATGCTATTTCCTTTTTCTAATAGCTGTTTTTAATTATTTTAAAATTTTGATTGTGTCCCCACCAGTGAGCTCCACAGAGGGGATGGTGGTCATATGATTGAAACCATGCTCTGTTTCTTTGGGCAATCCCACATTCAAAGGACGAAGGGTTGAACTGTCTGGTTTCAACAACCATCTCAGCACTTTTGACATTTCCTTGAGCTGATGCTCCTGGTCCGTGCTTTGACATCCTTAAGAAGAATGAATTTGTAGGCTGTACCTGTTATTCATTCACCAATTAAACCAATGAAACAATCAAATTAATTAAACAATTGTGTTTCCCAGCATTTGAAATAAAGTTTACAAAGGATTATAACGTATACAGGAATTAGAATAATGTACTTTGATTGCTTGATACCTTGATTTAAAACTAATGCTGGATACAGGTACTCCTCGACTTACAGCAGTTCATTTAGTGACCATTCAAAGTTACAACGGCACTGAAAAAAGTGACTTATGACCATTTTTCACATTTACGATTATTTCAGCATCCCAGGGTCACGTGATCAAAATTCAGACTCTTGGCAACTGAGTCATATTTATCATGGTCCCAGTATCCCGGGGTCACATGACATGCTCCACTTTTGCGACCTTCTTATAAGCAAAGTCAACGGGGAAGCCAGATTTACTTAACAACCGTTACTAATTTAACAACTGTGGCAAGAAAGTTCACAAATATTTCTCTTAGCAACAGAAATTATAGGCTCAATTGTGATCGTAAATTGAGGACTAAGGTAAAGGTAAAGGTTCCCCTCACACATATGTGCTAGTCGTTCCTGACTCTAGGGGGCGGTGCTCATCTGTTTCAAAGCCGAAGAGCCAGCGTTGTCCGAAGACGTCTCCATGGTCATGTGGCCGGCATGACTAAATGCCAAAGGCGCACGGAACACTGTTACCTTCCCACCAAAGGTGGTCCCTATTTTTTACTTGCATTTTTTACGTGCTTTCGAACTCTTAGGTTGGCAGAAACTGGGACAAGTAACGGGACATCACTCCATTAAGCAACACTAGGGATTCAAACCGCTGAATTGCCGACCTTTCGATCAACAAGATTTTAAAAGTTTCCTCCCCCACCCCTCACAATTCTAATGGGCAAAAACAGTCTTGGCTTAACAGAAAGTAGCTGGCTGTCATGAATTCCAGTTTGAGCACCTTGTTTGCTTTCTCTTGACAAAGCTACCAACACCAGTTCAAATAATCCAGTTGAGGCAAACCTGAATTGTTACATCTTTAGATCAGATAGTGGTAATTTAGTGGTGTTTAATGGTTAGCAAGCAAATGCAAGCCCTTGGAAAGATGCTGCGAAGTCCGGAGGTAGAATGTTCAGAGCAGGTCTCACGTATTTTCTGAGTGCATCCTATGTTAAGATTAAAATTTATGTCCACCTGGAGTCCTGGTGGGAATGAAATGTGGCATTTTGCTCCCACAGGATTTTAGACAGGATGGATGCTAGCCAGAAGGAAGTCCAGCAAGGATGGGTCCTCCCCTTTGTTGGCAGATAATAATAATAAAAAATCCATGCTGTGTGTGGGAGGCTTACATCAGAAGCAGAGGTGACAGAGAGGTGTTTTTTTTTCTTTTCCTAACAGTAAAAAAAAAAAAAAAAAAAAAAAGTCTGGTGTGCTTATAGTAGCGCTAGGATTCTTTAAAGAACCACTGTCTTCTTCTTTTCCCAAAGCGATTGTGGGACAAACACATATAGAAAACACACTCCTTAAACAATCTGGTGCTACTCTGAAGGCAGCAGGTTTAGTAAGAAAGGAAAAGGTGCCTTCAGGTGAATCTTCGGTGACATTTTGGGAAGAAAACCAGGTCAAATACTGATAAGACTACAAAAGAGCCCATATTAGCAAAAATTAAAAATATAATGGATTTCCTTGATCTATCAGTTCTTAATCCATGAGTGTAAAACCCAAGACTAGGGACCATTTGTTCTGCAACCCAACTAGTGTCATCCCCCCCAGTGGGAGCAGGCAAAATTTGCTCCTCCCCTTTGGGATTTTTGTGGATTTGGGGAAATGGGTACCTTCAGTTTGCAGAAATCCAGCATGGTATAGTAGTGAAGGGGTTGAACTAGGAATAGGGAGTCCCAGGTTATAGTCCAACCTTAGCTATGGAAGCTCATTAAGTGACTTTGAGCCAATGTCTCTCTTTCAGCCCAACCTTCCTGATACGGTTGTTGTTTGGCGGTAAATTAGGGGAGGGAATGTTGTATATGCCATCCTGGATTCCTGTAGGAAAAGGCGTGACCTAACTATTGTACAAATAAAATACTTCCCAATTCCCAGCCCCGAAATCTTGGCCTCATTTTTGAGTGTGGCCTCTGACAAGCTACAGAAAGCTGGTGTGACCCTCATCCTCATGTTGCCAGCTTCTACCCTAATCTGTGCCAATGCCAATGCTTTTTTCTCTACTGTTTTTTGTGGTCAGTGGCCCAATAAACAGAAGTCTGTGAGAAAACCCAGGGTTTGAAGTAGCGCTTGGATTTAGATTTCAAATGATTCATTCTTGAATTAAAAAGATCAACCCATCTTATAATTTTCAAGTACAGAACTGTATTTCAGATGGGCTTCCTTCCATATATGTGGCTCAGACAACGGCGCCCACCCAAAGACTCAGAGCAATCCATAGCCCTGGCTTGCATTGGAAACTGAGCAGAGATTACAGCAGCTTCACCAGCTCACCCGATGCAACTGTTCAGAAGTTATTTTAGCAGAAAACACTATTTCTGAACTCCAAGTACCATAGTGGTAAAACACCTTGAATCGCCTAGAGTGGGATTGGTCATTAGGCAATACAAGTTGGCCATACAGTATATCAGCCTTACCAGGTAGACCAGACAGGAAAAATGACCATATAAACTAAATCTACTTGATTGTAAGGCTATATTAATAGAGTCTTGCAAGTCTGAATGTACAGTTCTTCTGCCATCACCTTTACAGCCTGAGACCTCAGGGAGCGTACCTTCTCAGTCTCTTGCCCCATTTCCGAAGATCTTTCCCAAACACCACCTCTCCTGTACTCAGGTACAATTTGTAATGTTTCTCACTGCTGTGCTTATTATTGACCTCAAGCAGCAAAGCATCTATGAATAGCCCTGGTTGGAGGCCAGGTTTAGACAAATGGGACCAGGAAAGTGCATGGAATGTTAAATTTTTTCATACTTGTGTTTCATACATTCTGTCCCTTGTCCAATAAGAATTTTAGTATACAGCTCCTTGATCTTCCTGCTTTGGACACATTATAATTGGGCCATTTAGATAACTTATTAATAGGATAAATAATCAACCAATAGAGATGATACCTGGTGGGGCTTTGTAGCTTTTCAGAATTGATGATTTGGAACAAGTAGAAACATACAAGTAGCCTCTGTTTGCAGTATATTAAAGATGCTTTTTGTTCCCAGGAAACCAAAACTTTAAGCTAACTGGAGCTATTTAAATACCTGCTTTCTTGAACGTTATTTGGACTCTGATTCCAAAGACCTACACAAACTTCAGTTTTTTGGACCTTTCCATGGAGGATGTGGTAATGGAATTTAGATGGGCTGGTCTGATAGTATTTTTCCCTTGCATTCCTTCCAATTTATCATCTATAGAAACCTTCCCCTGTCTGATGTCCTCCAGATGTATTGGACTACAAATCCCATTACACACAGCCCACATACAGAACTACAGTAAAAATCGATCACATCTGGAAGGCAGGCTGAACT
Source organism: Pantherophis guttatus (assembly GCF_059756535.1). Lineage (NCBI taxonomy): Eukaryota > Metazoa > Chordata > Lepidosauria > Squamata > Colubridae > Pantherophis > Pantherophis guttatus. The sequence goes on along the minus strand of NC_142063.1, from coordinate 198,603,943 downwards.
ACACATATGCAGAGAAGATAAATTGCAGTAGTTCTGCTCTGCAGGAATAGTATCATCCTCAGATCCTATTCCAATTTTGGTCGGGTGGGGTGGGGTGGGGAGGGTGTCTTTTCTCTCTCCCACCCTATGACCAGAGATTGTTTCATGTGCCTCTGTCTGTAAAGATCTATGTTTGTTCTTTGTTTAAATAGGCCACAATTTAATCAAGGCAATATGCGACACTCAAACTATGAGCAAATTCCCCATTCTCAGCAACAGGCTGCATCTTTGCCTCATTATCAGAAGTGATAAAACTAGGGCGAGCATGCAAGGGGTTAGCCACTTGGTCTTGTCAGGCGTCTTCTCCAACACATTCACCACAGTGTGGGAGCCCTTCTTGTTCAGCCTGCGCATGTGATGTGTCAGAACCTGTTCGGAGGCTGAGAAAATTGTGCAGGCGCTTGTTAGAGATCGGAGAGCATAAAGACAACCAGAATGCTATTGGAGTGTTGGTTGGTGGTCTGCACACACACTGGGTCACATAATTTCATAGAGGAGGCTGCCAGCATATGGTTTCCATCTTAGAATTTCTCAAAGTCTTTTTCACACTGACTCACAGATTGTTGAAATGACTTGGGGACCCCCCTCGGTGGGAAAGTAACCAGTGAGGGACTTGTAACCACTTACTTGACAACGTGCACTCTGTCATACAAAACAGAAACAAGTGACAGTTCTCAGAGACCAAGAAATATCTGGGCCACTTCAAAGACTGATGTTTTTCCACGTTGGGAAAAGAATTTCCACAAAAGATAAAGAAACAAGAAGAATGCATAAACCACCCTACACTTAAGGTTTAAATGTCTTAATGTGACTGGGTTCAGTTATTACACAGAATTCAGATCTTGAACTTTACAATTGCTTGTGTGTGCATGGGGAAAAAGGCTTTACTCTCATTGAGGGCATGGATTACGGGCATATGAGATTGGACTTTGATTCATCCGGAGAAGCTGAAGAAGGAACAAGGTTGGTTCCTGGAAAGTGTTCCATGTTAGAACTTCCTCACTGTGTCAACCAGCCCTGCAAAACACCAGAAGGAGGCTTCTTCATAGACTTTGAAGGTTGCTTTGCTGAAGTTTTGTTGGAAGCAACTGGAGAAACAGCACAATATGGGTGTCTGAGTGGAGTAGAAAGGGGAACCTGTGACCCTGAGGATATAGTTGCATAATAACTCTTTGCTTTTCCATGCTGTCTTACAACCATGGGTGGCTACAATTCAGCAATAGCACTTAGACATAACACTTAGACTTCACAGTGCTTTACAGCCCTCTCTAAGCGGTTTACAGAGTCAGCCTATTGCCCCCAACAATCAGGGTCCTCATTTTACCCACCTCAGAAGAATGGAAGTCTGAGTCAATCTTGAGCCTGGTGAGATTTGAACTGCCAAATTGTAGGCAGATGGCAGTCAGCAGAAGTAGCCTGCAGTACTGCACTCTAACCACTGTGCCACCGTGGTTTTAAACCAACCTTCAGAGTTCCATCTTCCTAGAATAAGGTACCACTTGTAAGCAATGATACTGTTGAAGACCATAAAGTATACTGTTGCCTTATATTGAATCAGATCTAATTTATAGTAGAATATCTGTGGCATAGAGTAAATGTCCCATGTAGTCCTTGATTATACTTTTGGGAGTTCTGAGGGTCAACAAGGACTTTGCCTGCTTTGTCCCACCCATGTGGCAACAGGAAACTAGTGATCTTAGCAAGGAGAGAGGAGAAAATCCTAATTGGGCACCCGTGGAGCCCTCATGTTACACATGCCTGATTGAACCTGTTAAGTTTTCCCGTAACTGTTGGTGGCTTTTCATGGTCTTGAAATTCTTGGGAATTTCTGTAGGCCAAACATCTAGTATAATACAAATATGTACAGGTAGTTCTCGGCTTATGATAATTTGTTTAGTGACTGTTCAAAGTTGCAACAGCACTGAAAAAAGTGACTTGTGACCCCTTTTCACACTTATGACCGTTGCAGCATTCCCGTGGTCACATGATCAAAATTTGGGCACCTGGCAACTGGCTCATATTTATGATGGTTGCAGTGACTTTTTGGCAAGCAAAGTCAATAGGGAAGCCAGATTCACTTAACAACCATGCTACTAACTTAACAACTGCAGTGGTTCACTTAACAGCGGTGCCAAGAAAGGTCGCAAAATGGAGCAAAATTTACTTAACAACTGTCTTGCTTAGCAACAGAAATTTTAGGCTCAGTTGTGGTTGTAAATCGAGGACTACCTGTATAGCTAGTCCTCTTCTATAATAAGGAGAACCATGAGGCTGTTATGGCAAGACTTGCCAAAGGAAATCCACGGTCCTACTTGGCAGAATAAATATAAAGGTAAAGGTAAAGATTCCCCTCGCACATATGTGTTAGTCATTCCCAACTCTAGGGGGTGATGCTCATCTCCGTTTCAAAGCTGAAGAGCCAGTGCTGTCCGAAGATGTCTCCGTGGTCATGTGGCCGGCATGACTAAATGCCAAAGGCTCACGGAACGCTGTAACCTTCCCACCAAAGGTGGTCCCTATTTTTCTATTTGCATTTTTTACATGCTTTCAAACTGCTAGACTGGCAGAAGCTGGGACAAGTAATGGGGACTCACCCCATTATGCGGCACTAGGGATTCGAACTACTGAACTGCCAACCTTTTGATTGACAAACTCAACATTTTAGCCACTGAGCCACCGCATCCCAGAATAAGTATAAGGGACCTTAAATGCAAACAGGTCAAGATCATCATATTCTGAAATGGGTAAGGCAATATTATCCACATGGCCCTCTAAAAAGAGCACTTTGCAACAACATCTGAGCCTAAAATCATCTAACTGCACCACTGAACAAGAGAAGACAAAAACTCAGCTGGCAGCTTGTGAAGCCTCTATCCACTATTTGGCTCTCAGCCAAGCCTTTCGTAGGGTTTCTTTTCTTTTTTCTTTTTGAAAAAAATACTCATTTATATACTGCTTTAAAGGTTGAAATGAGTTCCAAAACTATTATATTCTCTCATGTCATATTCAATTACAAAACCACAATCCTTTTTTTTTTAATTGTATAGCCGATTAAGTGTGTCAGCCAGCAATATGGGTATATGTCATTATTGAGGTGGTCGCTAAATAAGGACTACCTGTAGTTTCAAATCCAACTCAGATTCATCTAAATGCATTGCATTGATTTTGATTTCTGCTTTGAAGATTCTCTTTCTTTGGGAGGATATGTGTGTGTGCGAGAGAGAGAGAGAGAGAGAGAGAGAGAGAGAGAGAGAGAGAGAGAGACTCAATTACCTTTGATGTAGTATATTGCATATGAAACTCTCTTGAGATGATTAGTTGCCTAAAAGCCCTTAGCAGGTTTTCATTTATGAATGGTAAAATGGCTGAGAGACCATACAGGACTACTTTTATCTCCTTATGACATTCCCAAGTCAGCAACAATTCTGATCAATGAGTTTCAATCCGAAAAAGCTGGCCAATCAAGTGTCTCATCATAGTTTGAAAAACTTCTATGAATGATCTGAGAATGAAGATCAATGCTTATTGGCCTGAGACTATCACTAGGGTATGGGACATCTGAATAATCTGCCTTTTTTACACTTTCCCCATTTTTCAAGTAATCCTGACAAGGATAACTTTTGAACCATACACTGATTTGCTGTGAAAAGACCATAAAAATGCAGTTTAGCATTCAGCTGACATAAATTCTATATATGTCTGTCTGGATTAGAAATAACAACATTTTCCAGCCTTTTAGGCCAAAGACAATTTTTTTCCATCCTGTTTCATTGTGTTGAATGTCACAGCTACAGCATAGTCGCCTCCTATCCCTGACCTCATTTTATGAATGGGATGTCCTGTTGGGAAATTTAATAAAGGTCTTTTCATAATACTTATTTTCTATGTGAGATGGCATTTGGAGAGGTTAATATAGGGGTGAAGGTTCTCAGAAACACATGGCATTTTGCCTCTCGGCTATTGTTATGATAGCACAGATGAATGTGGCAAATGTAATGCAAAACAATTCATACGCACATTTATGGTCCTAGATGAAGGCTTTCAATGATATACTTTCTGCAAGGATGATATTTGGGCTGTTAAGGCTCATTGCATCATGCAAACCATTTCTGTTGGCAAAGGCTAAAGGAGTCCTTGGCAAACAACACGCGTGTATGTATGTATTCCTAACTTCCAGCAGTGAATTTTATTTTTTGAAAAGAAAAAAAAAAAGACACAGCTGTATCCAACGCTGACAATGCTACACATTTCTATTTTTGTCAGCTTCACAAAACTGTGGTTGCCAGTAGGACTGAATAGTGCAGACTAAAGCAATAAACCATTTTGGGAAGCGGGATCAGTTTTCTTCGTTTGTCCAGCAGGCTCAGTTTGGGCTTTTCATTCCATTCGCCTCTTAACAGATGCAGGAATCGTGTTTCATCCTCAGCCGTCTTTGTCGACAGGAATTGGAACCGAGGCTTCTGAGTAATTAAACAACAACAACACAAAAGCCTCGCCACAATGAGCCACACTTGGCTCTATCCAGCCACGTCTTGGCCTGCAACACCTCTGCGTCTGAAAGTGAAGGAGTCTCTTTTGAACACTCTCACTGTTTATTTGCCTGGATCACTCAGTGCAGACAAGCAGCCCTGAGAAACTTCGGTACACACGCTGCAGATGTTTTCCTGTCTGTCTTCTCTTTGGGTTGAATGTGTCTGACCTCTAACATGCCCGCAGGGAAGGAAAACAAAATAAAACATACATACAAAATGCAGTGATCGCCGGCTGGGCGGTAACAAGGCCGAGAAGACCCTGGCCACAGTAGCTAAAAGTGAGAAAACAGTTTGTGCAAGGAGGATATTTGAAAGAATTTAAAGAGTGGTAGAGCGAGATGCAGGAGAATATTCCGCAGAGATGGATGTCATTCTGGGCCCTAGAAACCTTAGGCTCTCCCCTGCCCTATTTCTCCCCCCACCCAAAAAAACCTCCCAGCAGCAAACTGGTTTTCCTGCATTTGGGTCTCAGTTGGACAACCAGTGCAAATTAAGGCGCAGCATTTGAAAAGAGATTATTCTCACATGAAGCGTTAAATGTAATTGAGAGAGCCACCTGAGTGTAGAAACAGTAACAATTAAGGTTAAAGGAGAATTAGGACAAAGCACTAGCAATGTCCAGGTTATGACTTGAAAGAATTAAGTCATGAGTCGATGCCCGTTCATGTGACAGCGGTAGGGATTGTCCCAGAGTAGAAACAAATATGATTCCTAAGAGGAAATCTAGTTTTAAAACCCAATGTCCTTCCTTTGACAACTGCAGGCAGAATGATAAGGAAGGGGGAAAGAACTTCTCCCAAAATGAGAGTCCTTTGCCAAATGTGGTGGTGGTTGTTGATGATTCATTTATTAAATCTATTTTTTCTCATCCTTCCACCAATTCCCTACACAGCACAGAGAAATCAGTGATATTATTAAACTGATTAAAAATGCTGTAATAAAAATGCTCATGCCTAGGAAAGCAATATAAAACAATCCATAGGAATCTGAAGAAAAAAGAAGTAAAACCATTGTGGCTTCTAAATAAGGGCCAAGCAAATCTTGGTTAGCAGAGCATTTCTTTAAGTGCCTGTCCCAGTATCCAGTTGTCCGCATCACGCAGAACAGACCTACCACTTGGGTCATACTGAGTACAGCCTACTCAATGTTACTCCTGCTGTTCCTTCACCTCAAGGCTAAATCACTCCCTGTGATGCCAGTGCCATACCTGCTACCATTCTCATTCCTAGAATAGAATAGAATAGAATAGAATCGAACAGAACAGGAGTTTATTTTATTTTATTTTATAATTGGATTTGAATACCGCCCTACTCCCGAAGGACTCAGGGCAGTGAACAGCCAAAAGATAAAATACACATAATACAAACTTTAAAAAAAATATAAAAATACATTAAATAATTTGGCCCAAATTAAAACATCCCTATTATTTTAAAACAAATTTAAAATTAACAGTTAAAAGGAGGTTAGGCCAGGCCAGCCTGTTGAAATAAGAAAGTCTTGAGGGCACGGAGGAAAGTACGCAAATCCGGGATCCTCCGTATCTCCGGGGGGAGCTCGTTCCAAATGGCAGGTGCCCCCACAGAGAAGGCTCTCTCCCTGGGGGCCACCAGTCGACACTGTTTGACCGACGGCACCCTGAGGAGACCCTCAATGGGAGCGTACTGGCCAGTGAGAGGCTACTGGTTTCAGAAGGTGGTCTCGTAAGTACCCCGGTCCTAAGCCATGGAGCGCTCTAAAAGTGGTAACCAAAACCTTGAAGCGCACCTGGAAGACCATCGGGAGCCAGTGCAGCTCGCGCAGGAGAGGTATTACATGGGAACGCCATGTCGCTCCCATAACCACCCATGCGGCCGCATTCTGGACCAGTTGGAGCCTCCGGGTGCTCCTCAAGGGGAGCCCCATGTAGAGAGCATTACAGTAGTCCAGGCGGGAAGTGACGAGGGCATGAGTGACCGTGCGTAAGGAGTCCCGATCCAGAAAGGGGTGCAACTGGCGGATCAGGCGAACCTGATAGAAAGTCTTCCCGGCCACAGCAGTCAAATGCTCTTCTAAGGACAGCCGTGAGTCCAGGAGGACACCCAAGTTGCGAGCCCTCTCCATGGGGGTCAGCGACTCACCCCAAATAGTCAGTGATGGCACCAACTGACTATATTGGGACGTCGGAAACCACAGCCACTTGGTCTTGGATGGGTTGAGCCTGAGTCTGTTTCCCCCATCCAGATCCGCACAGCCTCCAGGCACCGGGACATCACTTCAAGGACATCATTGGGGTGGTCCAGGGTGGAGATGTACAGCTGAGTATCATCAGTGTACTGATGGTACTTCACCCCAAAACCACGGATGATCTCACCCAGTGGCTTCACATAAATGTTGAACAGAAGGGGTGAGAGGACCGACCCCTGTGGCGCCTCAGGGTCGACCTCTGCCCCCCTGCCAACACAGACTGCAACCGGTCGGAGAGAAAGGAGGAGAACCATCGCAACACGGTGCCCCCCACCCTCAACTCCTCCAACCGGTGCAGCATGATACCATGGTTGATGGTATCAAAAGCCGCTGAGTTCTTTTGGAGTTCTTTATTGGGCAAGTGTGATTGGACACACAAGGAATTTGTCTTGGTGTATTCGCTTTCGGTGTACATAAAAGAAAAGATGCATTCGTTAAGAATCATAAGGTACAACACTTAATGATAGTCATAGGGAACAAATAAGCAATCAAATCACATTAGGAAACAGTCAATATAAATCTTAAGGATACCAGTAACAAGGTTTCAGTCCTACAGTCATAAGTGGGAGGAGATGGGTGATAGGAACGATAGGACAGTGTTGAGGGAATTATTTGTTTAGCAGAGTGATGGCGTTCGGGAAAAAACTGTTCTTATGTCTAGTTGTTCTGGTGTGCAGTGCTCTATAGCATCATTTTGAGGGTAGGAGTTGAAACAGTTTATGTCCAGGATGTGAGGGGTCTGTAAATATTTTCACAGCCTTCTTTTTGACTCATGCAGTATACAGGTCCTCAATGGAAGGCAGGTTGGTAGTACCGGTAATTGTTTTTTCTGCAGTTCTAATTATCCTCTGAAGTCTGTGTCTGTCTTGTTGGGTTGCCGAGCCAAACCAGACAGTTATAGATGTGCAGATGACAGACTCAATAATTCCTCTGTAGGACTATATCAGCAGCTCCTTGGGCAGTTTGAGCTTTCTGAGTTGGCACAGAAAGAACATTCTTTGTTGTGCTTTTTTGATGACATTTTTGATGTAAGGTGTCCATTTTAGGTCGTGAGATATGGTAGAATCTAGAAATTTGAAGGTTTCTACTGTTGATACTGTGTTGTCAGGGTAGAGGAAATGCTGTATTCAACATACAGCAGGTTGGATATTTTCCATGTAATCTACTGCTTCTGAGAACCTTGCGTTAGTTGATAGAATTCCAGCTGAAAACAGGCATATGATGGTGTCAGCCTAAAGAAATGCTTATTTTTTTAAATTTCCATATATGCACTCTGCCCATTTTCTTTTGTAATTTTTTTGAAGATGCAGTGCAAAGTTAAGATTTGACTCAGCATAATGCAGAGATATGCTCGATTAAAATTTGGAATGTGATAAGGGGCTCTTCTTCATGCTGCATTAGAATACTTTCCTTCAATCCTTGATTTGGCAAAAAAAAAAAAAAGTACATTGACATAAATCGTTGGCTTCTGACTGCCAAAGCCTCTTCGACCTCAGTGACAAGGCTGATGTCCAGACCATTTTAATATAGGACAAGTTTAAGGAAAGCAGTAGATGGATTCCACTTCCTTCATTTTCTGTCCCACCAAATATAATCAGCCAGCATTAAAAAGAATAATGCTTCCAGTCACTTTCCTTAACCCAAGGTGAAGGGGGTGAGGTAGATAAGGATAGGCAGTTGCCTGGTATGGGGCGTTTTAGCCATCTTTCAAAGTGCCTGAATGACAGGTTGCAGACATGTAGTTACTTGGCAGCTGAAATCTGTCACTTGGCCTAAAAAGGGAAATGAAATTCCAATTTTACTCTAGGGTTTTTTGTCTAGGCTCTTGTAAGCCCTGGAATAGTTGTCCTTCCTTCCTTCCTTCCTTCCTTCCTTCCTTCCTTCCTTCCTTCCTTCCTTCCTTCCTTCCTTCCATCCTTCCATCCATTTCCCCTCCCCTCCTCCTCTCCTCTCCTCTCCTCTCCTCTCCTCTCCTCTCCTCTCCTCTCCTCTTCTCTTCTCTTCTCTTCTCACCTTGTCTCTCTCACCAACAAAATCAAAAGCCTCCTATCAAAAATAATTACAGAATATATAAGCATAAAACAACTACAGTATAGTAATACAATTACAAAATTAAAAACAATTATTTAGAGCAATAGAGGTGGCATTCCCTACATAAACTGAATTTTAAAAAAGCTGTTCAGTAATGTTCCAATTTGGCTAGACAATAACCTACTTTGGCCTATTCCAGCTTTTTGGGAGAAGCTGAACCTGTATCAGCAGAAATAGAGGGAAAGAAGCTATAATGGCACAGATGAAATCAGCAACTGATATCTGATTAAGGCAGCAAGATTATTCAAACAGCTCAGGTAGTGGGGTTCAGGAAAGTTCACTTCAACAGAGCTTCAGACAGCAAAATCATGGGATGAGTAGCATTTTCTGAAAGAAACCTGAAGAGATATCGGTGTGTGTAACATGAAGTGGAATCCCAAGGCACCCATCTCCCTATGAGTTAGCATTTATTGGCAATGCATTCCAATTGAACTCCTTCCCACATGTCTAAATTGAGAGTTTAAATTGGATAGCTAGACCTGGACAGTTTCAATCTCACCTGCTGAGAATATCAACTTTCCGATGGCTGATGGGGACAGAGAACCCTTATAGTAGGCTTAATTAAGCATGGACTGTTTGACTTAGCTGAGTTTGGATTGTAATGGGTTATTTTTCCTGGCAGGGAGCCAGCTCAACCGAGTTTGTCTAGTATAAGTGGAACAGCTAGGCTCCATCCTGCTGCACCCAGTTGTGAGCATTTTAGCTGCTCTGTGGAATTCTGTCACATTGGGGGTGGAGGAGGAGGAAGGAGGAGGAGGAGGGAAGAGAGATGCTGGCTTCCTTTCTGCATTTCACATTGTCTTGAAATGCAAACATTCCATGCGATCCGAGCTTTAAAATTGACCGCAAATCTTCCAAGGTTGATGCAAATGCCAATCATCTGAAGCGTTGTCAGGACAAAAAAAAAAAAAGATGAAAAATTGTGTCAATTGAAGAAGGCTGTATTCTTCATTACTCCAGACTTCTGGGTGGATGAGAGTTTAACTTGAAATTTAATAGAATAACAGAACAGAATAACAAAGTTGGAAGGGACCTTGGAGGTCTTCTAGTCCAACTCCCTGCTCAGACAGGGAACCTGATACCATTTCAGGCAAATGGTTGTCCAATCTCTTCTTGAAAACTTCCAGTGTTGGAGCATCCACAACTTCTGGAGGCAAGTCGTTCCACTGATTAATTGTTCTAACTGTCAGGAAATTTCTCCCTAGTTCTTGGTTGCTTCTCTTCTGGATTAGTTTTCATTCACTTAAAATATATTTGGTGTATCTTTACTATATAAATAGAGAAATGTTGACAAACATGTGGAGCATGTGGATGTGGTGGTGTGTTGGGGAAGCAGGGCTGACTGATTGTCCTGGTCAAAAATAGGACTGATGGCAAACCAAGAAATAATATTATAATAATATAATAGTATACTGCATAATACAATAATCAAAATAACCTTCAGTCACTTATAATGGTTGTTGCTTTCTTGAACAGGAAGGCTTATTTTTTTGTAATCTCTGCAGAGGAATGTGTTCTGAATGCCATAAACCTGTAATTGACAACATTGTTGTAGAGGATAATACATTTCTGAAAAGCTTTCTTCTACTTGTACTTGAAATTTTTTTTGGAGATAAGAGGGCAAGATAGTTACCGGGGTAAAGAGAGGTCAAAGAATATGATATACTGTAAATGTTAAAAGTGAAAATTTGCCTTTTTTTAAAAAAAAATAAATAAAAGCGTCCTGGAAATTCATAGGTAGCCTCTTCCATTGTACACCATTTGTGCCTTTTCATGTTTTAAGGTCATAAAATTTTCATTTTTGACCACTGGTTACATAATGGATAAATAAATAATTGCACAGATTTCTAATCAGGGGTGAAATCCAGCAGGTTCTGACAGGTTCTGAAGAACCATTAGCGGAAATTTTGAGTAGTTCGGAGAACCGACAAATACCACCTCTGGCTGGCCCCAGAGTGGGGTGGGAATGGAGATTTTGCAATAACCTCCCCCCAGGAGTGGGGAGGGAAGGGGGATTTTGTAGTATCCTTCCTCTGGAGTGGGGTGGGAATGAAGATTTTGCAGTATCCTTCCCCTGCCATGCCCACCAAGCCACGCCCATCAAGCCACACCATGTCCACCAAGCCACACCTACAGAACCGGTAGTAAAAAAACATTTGGATTTCACCACTGTTTCTAACGCACCATTTTGCTTTGACTTTTTCATTATCAGGGCTACGGAGACGGCTCTTTCCTGGTCATTTAGTCCATTTGTATGCTGGCACAACCCTTCATATTTACACAGACTAGAGTCAGGCAAGCTACTACATGCCAAGTATTCAGACACCAAATCCCATCAACCTCAGCCAGGATGCCAACAGCAAAGGACCATGAACATTATAATCTAAACATTTAGACAGAAATAAAACATATGGATGTATCAGATGATCCTGTTAAGTTGACAATGCTGGAAGCAAAACAACTGGCAGGGTCACACTCCTCCTTTGTGTGAACTATACACATGACAGAGACCATAGTCAATCATGATTTCTGGACAAAGCTTGCCAAGTTGAATTTTGCAGAGTGTCTCCCATTAGCTTGTATGTCCATGGATATGTCATTCTGAAAGATGAGTCCCATTATTAGCACAGCTGGGAAATATACCGCCATGATGTCATGACTAGTCTAAAGGATATCCTAGTTCACGGTACATATTTATGGAACAGCACATATGTGAACTGGCCCTTCCTCCTTTTTTCGGATTTCATGGCAACATCTGTAATATTTAGCTAACAAATTCTGTTTTGTTTTGCTTTGCTCTGCTGGGTGAACACATTCTATAGGGAGTCCTGGGGGAGGCTGGAAGTGGATCTCAGTTATAAATGTTGGGTTACAAACATCATAGTGGAGGACTTCTGCTGAATTAAAGCTGCAAATTATTTGGCCAAGACGCATATTTGCTGTAAAACTGTAATGAATAAGAACTGTACTATTTTTTGGGAAATGGACAGGTGGGTGGAACAAGCACATAGAGCCAGTATGATGGAGAGGCTAAGGTGCTGGCCTAGAAACTGGGAGACTGTGAGTTCTAGTGCTGTCCTAAACATGGAAGCCAAGTGGGTGGCTTTGGACCAGTTGCTCTCTCTTAGCCCCATTCATCTTATTGAATGATGCAGGGGAAATAGGAGGAGGAAGGAGTAGTAAGCATATTTGCCACTTTGAGTTACTCATAAAGCAATAAAAGCAAGCTATATTTTTTTTAAAAGAAATTCTAATACTTAAATAACTTTGCGAGGCTAGTCAGGAAAATGCCGATACTATTAAAACAGTATTCTTTTACCCACTGAGAATGCTCATTCCTGCCCTGGTGTTTCATAGGGCAAAATACATCTTGTTCGTGGGAAAGACTCTCCACAGTGAGCCGTAGCCTCCTATTGAGTCAGAAATTGGCAGCCACGACACCAGCCCTTTTGTCTGTGGTCTGACCCTAAAAATGTCTCAACGAAAAAAGGTCAAGGCTTTGGATTTGGAAGGGAATAAGGGGATGTGAAATTATATGGATGCTTCTCTCTGTACCAAAACTCCTTGGCACCCCCGCCATTGCTAATCCCCACCCGTCTGGACATGTAAGTTGAGACAGACAAGGAAGTCTTGGGATCTTTCCGGGTTTGCTGGATTTCTTCAACAACAAAATACTGTCCTCCAAATGAGCAAAGGAGGAGTAATTTTAGAAATGCTTCTCATATACAAGCACAGACTATGATCTCTTGCCCTGCTTCATTGTACAGCTGATGGAACCATCTAAATGGATAAGCCTACAGACTTTTTATTGTGTCTGCTAGGCAGAATCAGTTATTTCTGATGTGCAATTTCACATCAAAAATTGGTTTCATTGCATTTTCCACTTACTTTTATTGCTGTATTTTATCTAAACCATTACTATTTAAAATATTGATTTTTAAAATACTGTGAAGGGGGAGGTTTTTTTTTTTTTTGTCCCTAAATATGCATGTTGTAAATAGTCAAACATGTGGTAGGGGTTATGGGTATGGGTATGCATATGAAAAATAATTGCTAGTGTCATTGCTATTATCCTAGTGGTTGCAAATAAAACTCTTAACAAACTTCAATGCACTTTGTATCCTCCAGCAAAATTGAAGCACTTCAGGACCAATTGATTTTATGAGGGAAATTTAAAGAACTGCTGAATGTACTCATATACCTATTGACTGGATGTGATGGAGGCATCGTCATGTCCCAGTAATTAGGGAAGAGAAGTGATGGTTTTTCTCATATGCCACAAAGACCATTCCAATGGAGTCCTTCAGGCGATTAGGAAGATGATCCCATCTCTAGGGATTCCAGACCATACCTTGATATTATCTGATCTCCATTTTGGGTCTGACCATTTGGATCTGTGCTGGATGTGATGTCACACTGCATAATACCACATCAGTTTTTGTCACTTGTCTCCTGAAGAAGTGGATATGGTTCTTGGACCTGTTTCCTCCATTACTGTGTGTTAGATTCTCTTGTGGCAGAACACATAAGAACTTCTAAGGATGATGTCCTACCAATTATCACTGTGATCTTCTGCAAGCAGAATTCCTTGCTTCAGTGATAAGGCCCTTCAGGGGTGGGTTCTATTTACCTTTACTACACAGCGGGAGCACATGTGCAGATGACTCATGATGATGTTGTGGCAGGTGGGCGGAGCCTCCCACCGGTTTTACTACTGGTTCTATAGAACCGGACAGAACCAGGAGCAACCCGCCACTGAGGCCCTTGCTTAGGAAGCTGTTTTGGGACCCAAGCAATTTTAACAACTGTTCATATTTCATATAACTGTTTGTATGATAAAGAGGGTGGTGGCATTTCAGCTTCATTTTAACATGTTAGCATGAGTCTTTTCTTGTTTGAATTCAGACCCAATTTTTTCATGAACACAGTCTTGTTTTATCTAACGGATGTCTAAATCTTAAGTTTTTATTAAGAAAACTTAATAAATTATGCATGTATTTTTCATACTTTCCCCTCAGATTTGTGCAATAGCTTTTTAGAAAGCATTACAATATATGAAGGGGTCCTTAGTGCTCTCTGAGCTTGCTTGTTTTCTTGCAGAAGTTTCATTACCCTAACTAGGGAACATCATCAGTGCTAGTAAGGAGTGTAGCTTGCTGCCAGTTTATATTCTGGTGGCTTGCCTGTCTGTGTGGGTCGGGACCATCTTAGGCAGTTTCTTGATTAAGGTATCAACCCTGAGCTACAAATATTTTCCTTTATCGGTATTACAATATATTTTAAACACATGCCTGGGTGTTAAATGCTAAGTAGAATGAAATACCCTTTGAGATAATTAGGGCAATGGCAAAAACTTCATTGTTCTCAAGGCTTGCCTGCTGCAACAATATTTACATCATTCCCCTGAGGTAGAAGATTAGAAGAAAGAAAACTATGAAGTAATGAAGCAAATAAAGATACAGAAAGGCAGCTCCAAAAAGTCTCAATTTGATTTCTCATTCAAGCATCGTGCCCAAAGAAAACAGAAATGGAAATATTCAAATTTATGAATTTCAGAGTAAGAGCTGTTGAGATTTAGACTGCTGTCTCACTTAATTATTCTCGATAATCAGCACCATATGGCTTCTGGAGCACAAGTCAGACTGCTTCAGTTTGATATCCAAGTGAAATATTTCAGAGGGACCATATTTTGAATTATGATGTGGAATGCTGGTATTGGAAGAATCGTCTTTGCTGTCTTCCTTGGATGAGATGCTGCAGGAGAAGCAGTGGCCATATCATCTCACCCACATCTGTCCTTCCCATCTTACATTGTTCAACAACTTCCCCCCTCCCCCAAATGCTATCACTCTGCTAAATAACTAATTCCCACAACACTGTCAAATTAACTCCTAAAACTGTATTACTTTTATTCTTCTCATCCTTCCTAGTACCTATCTCTTCCCACTTATGACTATAACCATGTTGCTTGTATCTTTACAATTTATATTGTTTTATTTGTTTCCTAGTATGATTTGATTGCTTATTAGTATCCTATGACTATCACTAAGTGTTGTATTATGATTCTTGATGAATATATTTTATTTTTTTCTTTATGTACACTGAGAGCATATGCACCATATGCACCAAAGACAAATTCCTTGTGTGTCCAATCACATTTGGCCAATAAAGAATTCTCTTCTCTTCTCTTCTCTTCTCTTCTCTTCTCTTCTCTTCTCTTCTCTTCTCTTCTCTTCTCTTCTCTTCTCTTCCCTTCCCTTCCCTTCCCTTCCCTTCCCTTCCCTTCCCTTCCATTCCATTCCATTCCATTCTAGTTTATTCTAAATGGAGACAGGTACAGCAGGGGAAGAGGGGGAAAAATCAATTACTTTTCCTATAACACAAATCTAACTCCGCTGGTAGCAATGAATCATAGATTTAATTGCCCTGACTAACTAATCGGAGCAGTCAGATGGGATGGTGTTATATAACAAAAGACAACGTTCTCTTCTGTCAGGGAAGGAAAATCAAACTTCCTGACAAGCGCTTCCTTTATTGAATGAGCTTTTGAGTGAAATCATTATTCCTCTACTTGAGCTATGAACTTGGTTCTCTGCATCCTGATCTATAAAACAAAAGCATTCTCACACATGGGAGAGATAGCAGTAAACTTAGGAAATTCTGAGGTTTGCAGAAGTGAGAGAAAGAACTTTGACATTTTCTTACAGTTCCCATGATCATAAACAATCTGACAGCCCTGATCCAATGAATTTAGCATAATACACAAACACGCATGGACCCACACATGCACACACATGCAAATACACATTGGATTTTTGATCCATGTAAAGTATAATTCACCTTTATCTCTTCCTGCCTGGTTGCACAGTCAGCCAGATGTTCAGATTGGATTTGGCATTTTGTCCCTCTATTGAGTCATTCCTAAGGACCTGGCAGATAGCAACAGCACTTAGACTTATATACCTCTTCACAGTGCTTTACAGCCCTCTCTAAGCGGTTTACAGTGTTAGCACAGTGCCCCCAACAATCTGGGTCCTCATTTTATCGACCTCGGAGGGATGGAAGGCTGAGTCAACCTTGAGCTGGTGAAGATCGAACCCCTGGCAGTCAGCAGACTTAGCCTGCAATACTGCATTCTACCCACTGCGCCACCATGGCTCCAGATACTGATGTTTGATGATGTTAAAGGCATCATGGCAAGATGTAAGTTGTTTCAAGGAAAGCTGCCTTTTGCGATTAACCAATGGTGAATTTGTCAATGCCAATGGTATTCAAGTGGTGCTTCTGACGTGGTTTTGGGATTGCACCAGGGGTGGGTTCTAAATTTTTTTACTACCGGTTCTGTGGGCATGGCTTATTTTGTGGGCGTGGCTTGATGGTCATGTGACAATTCTTTAGGATTTAGCAGAGGTACTGGTCTACCAGGCTTTTAACTGCTTGCAGAGCTGTACTGGTCTACTCATTTGTTTTTGGAGGCATCGGTCTACCCATTTATTTTTGCAGGCACCGGTCTACTCATTTGTTTTTGGAGGCACCGGTCTACCACCACACTGCCTTTTAACACTGATCAGCTGTAGGGCGGCCCTTTGAAGCCCTGTGGCAAGAGTTTAAACAGTTCTTTTCCTTTTAGCCAATCAGCTGGGACTCAGGAGGCAGCAATAGGTTGGGGGTGGAGCCAAATAAAAGGTAAGAATAATGCGAGGGGGGGCGGGGGAGCGGGGGGGGGACAGAACCGGTTCAGTGACATCATATGGTCACCACTACCGGCTCGGCGGAACTGGGCGGAACCGGGAGGAACCCACCACTGGATTGCACCCAAGATATTCTTACAGTTGGTACTACCTTTTCTTTTGTCATAGTCATTCTATTTCTATTTGCAGCTCTTTGTATTTTGTCATTTTCTCCAGTTCTTTCTCTTCTCTTCTGCTGTCTCCTGGTACTGCCACATCCACTATCCATTATTATTATGCTTATTTTACATAATTTATTAAAATATTTTTTTCCTTTATGCCCCCCCCCCGACTTTACTAGGGAATTATAAGCACCAAGTGGTCAAAATGTATGAATTTTGCCTACTTGTAAAGCATTTTTTTGCATCTATTTATTTACTGGTTAAAACATAAATTAAATCATAATTCATCAATATTGCTGATATATTGCAGCATCTATTGCCATCCACCACATAATTCAGCTGGTCCAGGAAATTAGAGGATGGCCTCCAAAATAGAGAATGAAACAAGCTTATAATACAGATGCAATGCAAAGGAGAAAAAAAATCCGAAGATTCTGATTGGATCTATATAGCTTAGAGACATCTGAGGCAGAAGGAAAGTACCCCTTTGCACATATTAAAATCATGCTAGGATGGCCGAAACAGCAGGTTGATCAGCAGAACTCTGCAAAGAGTTTAGTTATGCTCATGGTTCCATGAAGATAGCAATTAGATGTGTCAAGAGGAAAAAAAATGGTGCTGATTTTGTGAATGCACAGCTGGTGCAGAAGGATAAGTGCTCTCTTTGGAAAGAACTGGTCAAATCTTGAGGATGACTGATGTTGTGGTGACTTTGTTTCTTTCTGTAGGAAACTAGGGGAAGAAAGGAAACAGGTTGCAGAATTTGCAAGAGTGGAGTTTCTGACATGAATTCCTTCCCTGAAGAGGCTTGGCCACCAGGTTGTTTCACATAAAGCATCAGATGTGAATCAGAGTTACCAGATGAGCAATAAAAACAACTTCACATAATGGATCCGATACAATAGCATGAGATCAGCACATTTTCAGGCCAAAGGACCACACATATAAACTTTTTTTCCATTCTCTATTGAGTTTCTCCAGTAAGACGTAGATATTCACAGAATAGTTTCCAGGCAACCTCTACAAACCAACAATAATAGACTAAAATGATGGTCATATATATATAGCATTGCATTTGGAACTTATCAAAGTTCCCCCCCCCCCGAAAATGGGTTGGATTGCTTTAATGTTTAGTAACATTAGAATATATTTTTAAAAGCAACAAACAAACAAATGTGACAACAAACATGTTAGTTTTTAAATACCACTGGCTTTTTGTTGAAATTCTGCAATGGATTATAGAAGTTTACATGTGAACCACCACATTCAGATTCAGAAATAAAGAGCTGTATGTGGCCCCTTCAGAATCAGAATCAGAATAGAGCTGGAAGGGACCTTAGAGGTCTTATAGTCCAACCCCTTGCACAAGCAGGAGACCTTATACCATTTCAGACAAGTAACTGTCCAGTCTCCTTAAAAACCTTCAGTGATGAAGCACCCACAAGTTCTGAAGGAAAGCTGTTCCATTGGTTAATTGTCCTCAGTTTTAGGAATTTTCTCCTCTATTCCAGGTTGCTTCTCTCCTTGATTAGTTTCCATCCATTGTTTCTTGTCTTGGCTTCTCGTGCTTTGGAAAATAAACTGACCCCCTCTTCTTTGTGGCAACCTCTCAAATACTGGAATACTGCTATCATGCACCCTCCCCCCCAGTCTTTCTTTTCTCTAGACTAGCAAACCCAAACCCTCCAATTGTTCTTCATATGTTTTAGTCTCCAGGGCTTTAATCATCTTAGTTGCTCTTCTTTGCACTTTTTCCAAAATCTCAACATCTTTTTTGTAATGTGGTGACCAAAACTGGATGCAGTATTCCAGGTGTGGTCTTACCAAGGCTTCATAAAGCACTACTAATACTTCACATGATTTTGATTCTATGCCTCTGTTTATACAACTAAGGATTGTATTAGCTTTTTTGGCTCTGCTGCACACTGCTGACTCATGTTTAAATGATCGTCTACCAGGACTCCAAGGTCTCTCTCACAGTTACTGTTTTGGAGCCAGGTTTTACCTAATCTGTACTTGTATCTTTGGTTTTTCCTGTCGAGGTGTAAAACTTTGCTTTTCTCCAGATTAAATTTCATGCTGTTGGATAGGGCCCATTGTTCAAGTCTGTCAAGATCTTTTTGGATCCTGAGCTTGTCTTCTGGGGTGTTGGCTGTTCCTGCCAGTTATAAGCAAAGTCAAAGTCAGTGCACTCAATACTGTCAATATTATTGTCATAATTACACTTCATCATTCCAATAAAATACAGCTATTATTTCAAAGACTATTCCCTTGCAACAATTTAGATTTGGCTAGAGAAGAAAAATGAAAGATAAGGAGTACTTTTCTATAATGAGTGTTTCTTAAGTAATAATATTCTGGATTTGAACATGGAGATAAATATGGTACTTTATATCATGACCTTATCTCAGATCTCAGTTACAGAAGTTAATACTTGGATTTAACTTGCTTATGTTACGTTTTTAATACACATTTAACATATTCTTTAGAGCATTGGCCCAGTATTGCTTTCTAAATGTGGATAAAATAAAGTAACATATTTCTGAATACTTATGAAACTTGCTCTTCTTCTTCTTCTTCTTTTTTTTGCATGTAAAATAAATAATGATGCTACTTTAATATATTTAAATTTTTAATGAAGATGAATTTGAAAACAGTTGAAAGGATTTGGGCCAGTTAACAATTGAAATTAATTTTGGATTTGATTTACTGAATACATATTTAAAATGGAAATGCTTTCCATTTATCCAAAGCAAAATATTGGAGGAAATTGCTGTTCTGAGTAATGTGGGTACTATAGAATCAACACAAGCCTCGTAATGCTATGACTATCCATTTGGGAATAAACTCCAGTAAACACAATGAAACCTACTTCTAATAAAAAAAATGTTTGACAGGCTCTAGAAGTCTGGGTAAAATATACTCTCAACTATGGGACAACTTTTGGTTTTTTACAACAAAAAACGAATGTGCTTTTCCCAAAAAGGTCCCCTGGGCATGCAGTCATATGATACAATGTATGACAATGGAAGATCACCGCAGCAGGTGAGTAGATCCCCATCCCCATAAAATTAGCTATGGGATGATTTATAGGTTAGTTTGCCCACACTTCCCTGGCTCATCTCCTTCCCGCTTTTCCCATGGTACTTTCTTTCATAGTAGATTCTACTTCATCTTTTAGAGTAAGGCCACCAACTGTAGCCAATAATGGCCATCTGACTGGCCTAAAGGCGCTTTTTCAGGAGGCAACTGGATGTCTTCAAAGAAAAAGCAAAAGTCCAGTTGCCTCTTGAAAAAGGACCTTTGGGACAACCATGACCTGGATGACTGAGAACTCCTACAGACTTTTAGCTATACAATTTGGGATGAACACCCTTTGAATGGCGTGTGAGTAGGAATGGATTTCCAGAGGGAAAAAATTGCAGACTACAGGAACCAGGAGCACTACTCAGGTAACCCTGAGGATACAGATAAACCTCCAAATGCTTCAACCACCCTCTAAAAGGATGCAAATGACCAGCTTTCTGCAAGGAATATCAATCCTTCCATTCCCCACCATTCAGTCAGAGCTGAAGAAGCTTCTTGGATGAGAAGTGAAACGTCTTCAAAGAAAAAAAACCAAGAAGGTGCTTTTTGCCTCCTGCAAAAGCACCTTTGGGACAACTATGACCTGGATGTCTGAGAATCGCTACAGATTGCCATCTGACTGGGTTTCTATTAAGATCAGGACTCCGAGAAACCTCTCAATTTCAATCAGCTCCGGAGAGCTGTATTTTCCCCTCTAAGGGAAATATAGCACAGAAACGGAGTAAAAGAATCTTCGGAATGATGGATCATAGGACAACTTGGCAAATGGAGTTAATTCCACTGCCCCAGCTTCCAAGAGTTGGAAGAAAAAGGGTTGTGTACCGTATAATCTGCGGTGTACCTCTAAATGGGTTTCCTGCCTTCAGATGCATTGAAGAGGGACATCCCATTGGCAACATTGAAGAAAGATTCTGCTGCTATTCCAGTCCATAGGATGTAAAGAAAAGCAGCACTTCAGTTATCAAAATATCTTGGACCGTCACAAATTATCTTATTCTTCAGTGATCAAAATATCTTGGACCATCACAATATCTGGTGGAATCAGAACAGGAAAACAGCTGATTCTTGGCCTTTTTTCTTCCTATCGTAAATTTGGTGAAGCAGACTATTATCTCTTGAAAACTGCCACAGCCCTAGAACGGACCAACACTACGGTATTTTGATATTTCCTTTCTTCTGGAGGAAAGTTGTATAAAGACACTGACCTCTGGTATACTAAATATAAATTGTCGTAACATACCTGCCTGCTGGCATTTCAATAGTAAAGATGATGTTGATGAAAATAGAAATAGGGAAAGGCAGGGTTGATAGTCCAATTTTACCTAAAATCTGAAACAGAGATATTTACAATAATCTGAACTGCATAAAATATAATGAACTATCCTAGTCCATTTTTTAAAAAAAATCTATTTTCAGAATTAATCAAAAGTATACAAAATTGTGGGCAAGTTTTCACTTCTCATCATTGGGCAAAGTGTTCCAAAAAACAAATTGTGTGGAAGGAGAGGCAGATGAAGAAAGGAAGACTTAAGTTTGAAGTAATAAAGTCAGCACAATCAGAGTCTTGAGGTGCAACAGAGCAAGACACTCAAGCTTAAATGGATTATGTTCATACTTAATCCTTCTAAGTAACATGGACTACAGTGATGATTACACCCCCAGCCAGCATGAAATTGACCTGCTAGCCAGAAAATGTCATATTTTGTAAATTTGGAGAACATCAAATTAAATAAGATTAAATTAGGCTTCTTAAAGTTTCAGTTCGCCCTCTAGAACAAAGACTAAAATATTGAGTATTTTGCAAAGTAAAACAAAAGCTAAAAGGCCTTGTAAACTGTATATCCCTGACAATCTTTTGGATAGGTTATGATTTTTAGATGCATGCTTCAGTCTTGTACTGGCACATGCTACAGCCCCTACTGTTATACAGACGTCTCCATGAAGAATGTCAAATAGAAATAAAAATAAACTGTATTTTCAAAGGCATTTATTCCAGTAGATAAAATATATATTTTGCTTCCAGGATTTATAGCAGCTTGTGTAAATTCTGTGCAGCATGTAATTGGAAGACTGTTTCTGTAGTTGTAGATTCTTATATTCTATCTCCAAATCTTTTCTTTTCTTTTCTTTTCTTTTCTTTTCTTTTCTTTCTTTCTTTCTTTCTTTCTTTCTTTCTTTCTTTCTTTCTTTCTTTCTTTCTTCCTTCCTTCCTTCCTTCCTTCCTTCTTTCTTTCTTTCCTTCCTTCCTTTCCTTTCCTTTCCTTTCTTTCCTTTCCTTTCCATCTCTCTCTTTCTTTCTTCCTGTCTTTCTCTCTTTCTCTCTCTCTCTTTCTCTCTCTCTCTTCCTTCCTTCTTTCCTTTCCTTTCCTTTCCTTTCCTTTCCTTTCCTTTCCTTTCCTTTCCTTTCTCTCTCTCTCTCTCTCTCTCTCTCTCTCTCTCTTTCTCTTTCTTCCTGTCTTTCTCTCTTTCTCTCTCTTTCTCTCTTAAGCAATGCAGTGTTTAATACAGTCATCATGTTTTGTTTGTTTGTTTTTGGCTTGGTTGCAAGGCCACTTGCTGTAAAATTTGGCATAAAAAATGTCATGCTTGTGCAAGGCCTGAACCAAATCTCCTCAATCATTTCTGACATGTGCAAAGCCCTGTTAGTTATTCTCTGGAAGGTCAGGTTATCAGTGGTTTTTAGTCATGGTGACATTTATTACTTTGGTTTGGGACAGAGGCAATATGCTTCCGAATACCAACTGCTGAGGAATGTGGGCCAGAGAAGATACTACCAAATGGCCCCTTCCCTGCTGGCATCACCCTGAATGCTAAGAGCCTAATGTCTGACTAGTTAGATAACCTTTGGCCCAATCTAGCATAGCTCCTTTTCTCTTTTTATGATTATGGGAAACATACCGTTAAAAAGGATGAAAAGTTATAATTTAAGAGAGACAGGGAGAGGGAGATCTTTTGAGATGGATATACTCCTCACAACAAGGCAATACAGAAAATCCGTATATATTTATCCCATTTTTCTGCTTACAGTATAGTGCTGAAATGGAAGACTGCACCTTGCACAGCTGCAGATAAATGGTATCATAGGTTGGAAAGGGTTCCCCTTGACTAAATTATTAGGTACTATAAAACCATTAATGCTAGGCCTATCTTTTAGCAGAATTAATTGGACATATGGGGAGAGAACAGAAGTTGTGTTCCAACTAAATAATTTCTAAGGCCGAAAGAGTATTTTATCCTAATGGTATATTATTTTAGAGCAGTGAAATGATCCGTTCCATTATTTATCATTATTTCTACATCTTACAGCATGCATATCTGTGGTAAAGGAGAAAGGGGAACATTTGCACATCCTAAGTCATTATGCAAACGACATAATGTACATCATTCAGATCAGGATGTCACAACACAACTGATGCAAATCACATAATCCTCACACAGACACCTATGCTCTCATGCCTGCTTAATCATATGGTCTGCCTTTGTCTATGTGGAGGACTCATTTATGAGACTCTTGTGCCTTACTGCTGCATGAACAAGGTTCATTTTTCAGAGAAGTCATGGCAGCTGCAAGTTTTGGGGCTCCATGAAGCAAAGAAAACATCTTTGAGGTTTTTCTTTACTTAATGTGCACCTACACCATTGTTCTTGCCAATTGCTTTGCCTCTTCTGCTTTATTACTGCCACAGATGAGGTAGCAGTCAGGAGAGCTGCTGTATGAATAAGGAGAAAATGCTTTGGCCTGCCTACCAAGGGAGATGGTACCAAGAAACCATGTTCCAACAATAAGGAGGAGAAGGCATAGAAGTCAGGGGGTTCTTGAAGAGGGGGTCCACTGCAAGGGTAAACCATAAACCATAATGAAAAGAAGGACTAGGGGAGACATAAAAGCAGTGTCCCAATATCACAGGGGTTTCAACAAAGAAGAGGGAGTCAAGCTATTCTCCAAAGCACCCGAGGGCAGGACAAGAAGCAATGGGTGGAAACTAATCAAGGAGAGAAGAAACTTAGAACTAAGGAGAAATTTCCTGACAGTTAGAACAATTAATTAGTGGAACAACTTGCCTCCAGAAGTTGTGAATGCTCCAACGCTGGAAGTTTTTAAGAAGATGTTGGCTAACTTCATTTGTCTGAAGTGGTGTAGGGTTTCCTGCTTAAGCAAGGGGTTGGACTAGAAGACCTCCAAGGTCCCTTCCAACTATTCTATTCTATTCTATTCTATTCTATTCTATTCTATTCTATTCTATTCTATTCTATTCTATTCTATTCTATTCTATTCTATTCTATTCTATTCTATCTGGACAATCTTTTATTCAGTGCTGGAATGCCTTTTTTTTTTAACTAAAATGAATGGGATGGCTTAGACATGAGGTTATATAAGGATGGATGGACCAGATTCATTTTTACCCACATTTAATTTTTTTTAAATATCTCCATTTCTGCCTTGTTTACAGAATCCATAGATTTCTATAGAATAAAAATCTCCTTCACCCAAGTAGAATTGTCCCATTTCTTATTTTGCTGTTGCTTCTAATTAAAGGTGATCATGTTGCATTTCCCAGAAAATGAGAAGTTGTATTTTCAGGAATGAGAAAAAAAAGCTTTAACCATGAAACTCTTTGCCTGTTCAGCTTGCACTAAGCTAATTTAAGAATGTTTTAAAGTAATCTATCCTTGATAAGAGTGCTTTTCCCCATGAACTATAGACTCTTGAAAAATGTAGAATGGATGCCCAGGGACGTTCCCTCCGCTGAGCCTTATTTATCAGGTTTTGTTTACCCTTCTTTATCATAGGGAAAAGAACATATTCTGAACTAACTCAGAGTGGACCTATGCATTTATAAAACCAGTACGTTATATGGATTTGTAGTCATGGTTAGGATTTACAAGCCACTGTCCATGACAAAGAAACCAAAGCATACTAGGGATCCTCATTGGGCATTGACATCTGGCTGATACCATTTGTTCTGAGAAGCTAAGCAAGGTTGGGCTTGATTAGTACTTAGATAGGAGATCTCCAGGGAATACCAGGGCTGTAGAATAAATGTCAAGGGGATGTCAAAACATTTCCCAGAAGATGACATACCTCTGTAAGTTTCTGAAGAAAACCTGCATGGTCTTGCCCATGAAGTCATCATCATTGATCTTGGCTTGAAGGAAACTTTATCTTTTGACTAGAAGATTAGATGAATATCTCTCTATTCAGTTATTGTAGGACTCAAATCTGTAAATATGTGGAACAAAAGGAACTCTGTTTTCCTTGATTCCAGAATCCAAGGAATTAAATGATAATATGATGACTCTGACAGCTCTCTGGCCTGATTAGTTATGTGGTGTGTGTGTGTGTGTGTGTGTATGTGTGTGTGTGTGTGAGAGAGAGAGAGAGCGACAGAGAAAGAGAGAGAGAGAGAGAGAGAGACAGAGAGAGAAGCAGAGACAGAGAGACAGAGACAGAGGGAGGGAGGGAGAGATGATTTCAGGAAATACCATAGTAAAGACTTACAATTCTAGGATCCTAGGATCTAACACACAATGTCATTGACACCTGGTTAGGGTAAGAAAATCTTCCCTTGGATCCAGTCCATTTCCCATTTAATTTTTTTAATGTGTCCATTGTATAGCCATCAGATCAGACAAATATTCTGAATGTTCCCAAAATTAGATTCAGAGGTTATTTTGGCCTTTGCTCATCATCGTATATATAGCATTTCATTTTATTAATTGTTATGAATTATTGGTAATAGTATCATTATTAGAAATGATCAGTGACAGCCTGGAAAATCCTCTTGGGCAATTAAGTGTATGAGAAAAGTTGTGGTTGCCTTGAGGAATTGCAGAAAGATGCTACATTGCCTTCCAGTCCAAAGTACTGAACATCCCTAGTTTTAATGAGGTATTATGGAGAAAGCCCTGGACAGGACAAGTGAAGAAGTGACATATAAGTAGTCAGATAAAGCAAGTCCCAGCCAGTGACTGAATATCCCTGCACCTTGGTTGGCGCAGCAGACTAAAGTGCTGTTAAGTAGCACCAGTTGCCTGCAATTACTGCAAATTCAAATCTCACCAGGCTCAAGGTTGACTCAGCCTTCCATCCTTTCGAGGTAGGTAAAATGAGGACCCAGATTGTGGGGGCAATAAGCTGACTTTGTATAAAAAAGAACACCACTTGGGGGGGGCCCACAAGCCCTACTAAGCAGGTATATACAAAAGTATGAAGACTATTGCTTAACGCATTGTAAGCCGCCCTGAGTCTCCGGAGAAGGGAGGCATATAAATCGAACCAATAAATAAACAATAAATAAATAAATCACTGAAGCCAACAACAACAAATAAAAGGAACCATGCAAGTGAAGATTAGTGGTCTAATGACAATAATTCTGCTGTCTTCCCTACTCTGAGAGGTTCAGCAAAGGTGTTCTTGCCCATAGAATTGAACTAGGAGTATATTAGGGTGGGGTGGGGAGAAATTGTTCATGAGAATGAGATCTGTGTTTCATCTGGGGATTTAGTACTGTGTGGTCCTCAGCTATGCAAACTACATGAAGACATGTATCATTAGTGGGAGGGAGAACTGTATAATAGCTTTTTCTAAGGGCCTGGGAATATGAACTATGAAAAGAGGGAGAGGCATGGAATGGAGAAAAAAGTGTCTTTGTACAAAAAGACTGTTGGAGAAGTGGGTAGAAAAGTTCAGGAGAACTATGAGTGGGTGACTGGGTCTGTCAGGCCTTTGCACTCTTCCTTCACCAAGGATACACCCTCTTTAATTGTTTTGTATATTATTTCACTTGCAAACTCCAGAATTTGCTTGCTCTTTACCTCACCTTGTTGTCATCCCACATTTACAGCTGTCCCTATATACCTGGTAGTTAGTTTGTAAATCCAGATTAACCCATTGCAAAGGTCCAATCAAAAGGTCCAGCCCTAGCTGCATCATTGTTCAGGCGGTATGCTTTCATCAGGATTAGATGATACCTGGCTTCATAAGGATCGTCTTGTAGCTTCTACACCATTATATATCTTGAAAGATCTTCAGATTTATATTCAATATTCAATCAAGCCAGTTTTCACTTATTTAAAACCAAATCTGACTGTTTTCCTCCACAATCATAAAAAAATTGATTTTATAGGTGTTCAAAAACTGATAAACATTTTTTCAGGAGTATGGAAGAAAAGAAAAACAGTAATCAGATAGATGAATGATGGAGGACTTTGCAAATGATTCTATTCCATCTCCTGTAAAATTCTGTACAAAATGGAAACTGAGGGAAAGAATTGTTTTCATGACGGAGCGGGCTCACATTATTAGGATACTGCTCCATTACGGCTCACACACTTCGGATTGTGCTCTTTTTTCATGACTCATATTAGCACCCACTGATTCATTAACCGTATGTAGCTCTCAACTACTTTCAAGCCAGTCCACAAAGTTCTGGCAAATTCTACCCAACTATTGGTATATCAGTCAAGTGAAAAAGAATTGAATATGGTTTTCTGATGCCAGTAAAAATGGAGAAATGAATGTTTTAAGAAGTGAAGATTATTGTAGTCAAGATAATCAGTAAGGTCGTAGATGCTGGTGGAAAGCCAAACAATTGTTGGATGGGATGGGATGAATGAACACAATCTTTCCTTGGTGGGTGTGATTTGGGATTTTTCCATTTCCACCCCAACAGAGTCTTTTAAAGCTGCAGTCAGGCTGGTTACTTCCAGGAGAATTCCAGCTTTGATGAAGAGTTTTCTGTCCCTGTTTTTAAGGAAGATTAAAATCATTATTGAGTGCATAATATGAGTTTTGATATTAAGTGTATGCCACCTTCTATGCCTCAATACAATTTTCATATATGAAAGATACATTTTTCATATATGAAAGATACATTTTTCATATATGAAAGATACAATTTTCATATATGAAAGATACAATTTTCATACAGAGTTTGTTGAAGTCAATCATTATTTAAATCTATGAAATAAATGCATTGGGGAAAATATATGAATGCATCAGGGAAAATTATTCAATATAAAGGCTAAGAAAGAAGAAGAAATATGAGGAAAATAAAATTTAATAAAATTAAATTACACTCAGAAAAGAAAATCCAAGTAAAACTAGTTTGCATCAACCATTCAGTAAATTTTGTGACATCTTCTTATCCCTGCAAACCAGCCCACTTCTACTATGGTCATACACTACCACGTGCATTGACTTTTGTTCAAAGTTTATGGAAATTTTCAGTCATCCAGGTCATGATTGTCCCAAAGGTGCTTTTTCAGGAGGCAACTGGACTTTTATTTGAAGATGTTTCGCTTCCCATTTAAGAAGCTTCTTCAGCTCTGACTGGATAATGAGAAATGGAAGGATTTATATTCTCTGCAGACAGCTGATCATTTGCATTATTTTAGAGAGTCATTGAGTGGATTGACTTTTGTTCTTTAAACTTACCTCTTTTTTTTCAGAACCTGATCAACTTCATTCAGCTGTGATTTTCTTGGTTATCTCCTTCTTCTCAGCCCATTTTCTCTTCCTTCACATATTGATTTTGCAATTAGATCCTAATTTATTCTTTCTATATGACCAAATCACCTCAATGTACTTCTTTTGCACTGATCATTCACTTTTTTGGGTGGATCCAACTTCATTGACCAATTCTTCATTATTGACCTCGTTTAACTCATTCTCCATTCAACTTCCTTTTATATTTGTCCTCCCATATCCAACTTTCTCTTCTATATAATTAAGTGGTTTACAACATTTACTTTTGCTTTACCTTTCTACTAGCATTTGCATATTTTAGAATGTCTTCATTCATTTTCCCAATTTTAGTAAATACTTTACCAAAGAACACAAATTTACCTAATTGCTCTGAGTTATTGTTATTATTTTTTACCATATATAGTATATATAGCCTGCAATTGTTCACTCGTTGATTTATCTCAAAGATCTAAGCAGACACATGCACATACACACACACACATAGACATACACATGACTTTAAGTCAGTCTTGACTTCTGGCAACTGTCTGGACAAGTTTTTACAGTTTTCTTGGCAACGTTTTCATTCATAGTTTGCCAATGCCATCTTCCTAGGGCTCAGAGAGACGTATTGGTCCAATATCACAAACTTCATGCCTAAGGAGAACCCACAGTTGGTTTCTAACCCAATGCCTACACCAAGATGATTCTCCCTAAACAGAACTACAGCCAATTAATATTGGGAAATTATGAGGAAATCCCAGGATTATAGATTAGACTGGAAAGTTACAAAACATTGCAGAAGGTAGCAATGGCAATTACTTTCATAGTATTGCCAAGAAACCTACACAGATGTATCGATGAAGTCACCAGGAGTAAAAGCTGACTCAGACAAGACTTAACTCACACCTTAAGGACTTCTTAAGCTTTCTTTGCATTATCATTTTATGGTGATGAGTTTCTTTACCTTTGGGTATGATCTCTGTGTTGTTCAGCAGAGACAAAGCCCAGGGAACATTGATCCAGACAAAACAAGTACAGATGGAAAATTCATAGTTACAGCTGTGGTGGAAAGACTCATAATAGGAAGGCATTTGTTTTGTTTTACTGTCTAGAGCATGAATTGTGGAAAGAGGGCTTCAGAATTCCACATTAACAAATGTTATGCAGCACCCGAGACCTTTCATTCAATTAAACCAATTTCTGATTTACTTTTGCTGCCAATTTTAGTTTATATTTTTAATGGTTATTTTACATTATTTTTTTCTGTTTCTGAACTGCTCAGAAACAGTTCCCCTCTCTCCTCTCTCCCCTCAGAGAGAGACTTTCAATAAAATATGTTGGTAAGCCGCTCAAAACGAGCAATGGTTTATTTTGAAAGAGTGCTTGTTAACATTTTATACATAAAATTCAAATAATTAATTTCAGCTCCAGTCCCAGTATTAACCAACCTGCAGCTATTATGCCTCAGGAGTTTTGACTAGTCATAAATGTTTCCCAATACCCAACACGCAAAGTTGTGGCCTTCAGCCAACTCTGCAGTGCTAAGAGGAATAGGGTTTCTGGCATTATAATACTTGGACAGGTTTGATTACAGCCCTTTTTAAAGTGCAGTTTAATAGCAAATCAATACTTCTAGAAAGCGTACAGATGTATTTGGTAAAATGTTCCTTGCTGAAGCTGCCTCTGACCCATGTTAATAAGAGCAAAGAACAGGGAAAAGTTTGCTGAGGCTGCAAAACATGGAAAAATAAGACATGAAAGTGCACTGTACACTTCTATATAATTTTAACCACCTTTTTTCATTATTTTTCGATGCTTGGTCTCCTTGTTGTGTTGGAGCCTTTGATATTACCTCCTGTGAACCAAAATCAATCTTATCTTCTAGGGTTCTTTTTTTTCCCTTCTTCTTCCAAACCCTCCTTAGTTTTTCACATCCATTTGTGTGAAACGTGGAGGGAATCAGTTTTAATTTTCCAAAACGCAAAGCAAGTTGGGCCTTTCACATACATTTGCAGTTTCTTCAGAGAGGAAAAACAAGAAGTGACAAATTCCAGATCCAACTTAGGAGGTTTATATGGGAGTTGGGTGTGCAGGAGGGGGAAGGAGGAGGCTGATTAGAAACACTCGATGTTGAGAAACTCACCAAGTAGAGATAAACTATTAAAGAGCTTGCCTCGAAGAAGGTATCATTTCTTCTGCATTCCCAGGCCAGGCCCAAGTCCTGCTGTCTACAGCCCCTCCAAAGTTGTCTTCCACTCAGTGCTGTATAGTGGGAAAAGGAATGGTGACTGTGACTCATGCATTCCCTCCATGGCTGCTATTTTCTGATAGTAACCAAGGGTTTAGACTGGGAAAAGACGGGAATAAAGGCATTGTCATTGCCTTGCCTCTGAAAGTCCCCTCAATCAACGTCCCATCTGGTCTTAAATATATTAAGTGGGGCCAGGTTCAGTAGTTGGGATGTGTGCACTTGGTGGGTTTCAAGGTTTTTCAATATGTCCCAAACTGCTAATTAAGTATGTGAAGTTATTTCGAATTCACAGACTTTCCCACCACTCTTATAATTTAAACCCATAATTTTTTTTTCTACCCACAGATGATTCACTTTTAAAAAGAAAAAAAAAACATGGTTTCCTGATGCACTTGGATCAGGAAAGCACCCAGAAAATACAGATTGACAAATGATGCTATGATTCATTTTTGCTGTCTTTCTCTTAGGTCAGTCCAACCATTCGGCAGCGTCAGGTGGTTATCTCAGGCATTGCGTGGGGTGGGGCAGGAAGGGGTTGAAAGATGGCGGTGTGGGGGCCATGCGGCCTGTCTTGAGGTAATCTCATGCTTTCATGCCTAATGGTAAGCCACTTGTAAACTACCTTGAGTTATATAGATGAGATGGCATACTAATATTGGAGTAACAAATAGAGACTTCAGCTCACTTGTCACTGATGAACTAAAATCCAGTGATGATCCTTTTGGCTTTGGTAATGGAACAGAGGCAGGATAAGATGCCATTTTGTTTTTCAGTTTAAGAAGAAAAAGAACCTTAATATGCTTTTCTTGCCTAGTCTTCTTCCCTCTTTTATTCCCTCACACACAGATGATTTGGAGATATCTCTCTCTCTTTCTTCTTTCCCCCCCTCTCCCTCTCCCCTCCCTCCCCTTCCCCCTCCTTATTCAGTTGTACATTTTCTGGTTACATTCAGCCCAATGGTGGGCTCCAACCAGTTGTTACCACTGGTTCTCTTCATGCACGTGCTTTGCGCGCAATCACCACGTGCTTGCTCTCTTTGCTCGCATGCGTGCCAAACTTGCGCTCCACACAAGCGCATTAGATTTTTGCCCAGCTGAGGCACAGTAATCCACTCTGCCGTGCCTATCAGCTGGGCTAAAAAATGACAAATAAAGATAAGTATAAAGCAGGGGCGGGCGGGAAGGCCCAGCTCACAGTCATAGAGAACCAGTTCGCTGACCCACCACTGATTCAGCCTATTTTCTTTTATTCTGTTCTATCTCACAGACGAATCCTTACATAAAATATACTAAGAGAAAATAATCTCTTTTAGAATCTATCACAATGATAACAAAAATATGGAATTAAACCATCAAAGATTAATTTTCTACCCAGAGAAAGCAAATAAACTTTAGGTCTACAATATTGTAAGTACTGTAGCTTGACGGGCTGAAGACATGAGATGGTTGGTGGCTTTTCATAATCAGGGAGTTCTTCAATAAAACACCTTCTGCATAAGTCATGTCTCTTGAGACCTCCTCCTGTGCTTTACAAACTAAAAGCTAAAGCAACCCTGATTTCATTACCTATTTGAATGTGATCCAGAAAAAAAGTCCATTCCCACTTAAATAGGGAAGGAAGTAGCATGGTGTCATGCAATCATCTGAAACAACTGTTAGCTTAACTGTTTTGTGGCTCTTTTCAGTAGCTCTGCGAGTATCTTTAGCCTTATTAATCATTTGCTAATATCTAGGGTTGTGGCTTAGCATCTGTCTGCCTGCCTGCCTGCCTGCCTATCCATCCATCCATCTATCTGTCTATCCACCATCTACCTACCTACCTACCTACCCATCCATCCATCCATCCACTCTTACCCTGTTTCCCCGAAAATAAGACACCCCCTAATAATATGCCCAATCGGGCTTTTGAGCGAATGTGCTAAAATAACGCCCCCCTGAAAATAAGCCCCCCCTCCAAAATATTTAAACACATGTGCAGCTGGTCCTCGCCATTTCCTCTGGTTTCCTCCATGCGCTCCAAAATAATAAGACCTCCCCAAAAATAAGGCCAAGCACTTATTTCGGGGTTAAAAAAAATATAAGACAGGATCTTATTTTTGGGGAAACACGGCAGTCAAACATGATAATCAAGTACACTAGAGAGAACCTGATGCCACCTTTGAAGGTCAGATTTGGCATTTCCAAATGCTTTGCAGGGAAGTTGCATCTGGTAGCAGTTCACTTGGACATCATGTGTTGATCTGCACAAAACAACTGAAAGATTTTCCTTGCTGCACGATAGCTGCAGAAAAGCACTGCCAGGCTTTTGGGTTCTGTCCAACTGCATGAAATCTTGGCTTAGTCTTGCAGTGATGTGAAACCAAAGCTATTATGACCTATAATTTAGTGCAGACAGAACCAGCTGGAGATTCATCAAGTCACATGAGCAGGTGTGGGCACAGCCAAGCAGTCTGTTGTTTCCGGAAGTTGTGTTTGTGGTACTTAAGGAACTACCCAGAAGACGTAATATGGTTCTGAGCTTGGCTGGATTACTGTCTGTGAATGATTGATCGGACTTGGACAGAACATTCTCAGTGATTATGGACATGTCCTGAATAAGAGGTTCATTAGCAGAGGCAGTATTAATATTTGTGAAAAACTAATGCAGAAGCAAAGTATATTTTAATAACAAATGCACGGAGGTACACCTGGAGCTTTGTGAACAAGGAATGTGTGTCTTCATAAAATCATTGTCATCAAAAATTTACTTATTACAAAATTATTTGATAGTAACTCCCCAAAACAACATTTCAGGATGTTTACTACCATCCCAAAATGACTTTTGGGGTCCGAGGATATCATTGCACATAAAATAATAAAAATTAAATAATAATAAAAAACTTGCTAATGTCTCAGCACTAGGACAGAGCAATCTAACTCTTCCTCCTTTCTATGTATATTTATTTATATTTATGTTACTCTGCTGTCTCACTGGCCTTTGGAAGGCAGAAGAACTCCCAAATTGCTAGCGGAGCTGAAAATATTGAGATGCTGCTTTACTTTGCATACTTCCTAGCGTGGAAAAAAAAGTTTTATTTTCCTTCTTTCTTCTCTTCTTCAGGTGTGGCCAGATGTTTATGTAAACATCAGATTCTTGCTTCTGGTAAGTCCAGTGCTGAGCCAGCCATCTTGGCTCCCTAATGTTCTGGTCCATAGACCATGGCTCCTGCTGTGGAAAATCACTCCAGATATATTCTAAACAACTGTTGACATCAACAGTGCTTGTGAGTTTGGGGTTATAAGCAGGTGGGTTTCAGCACGTTCTGACCAGTTCTGGAGAACTGGTAGTGGAAATTTTGAGTAGTTCGGAGAACCAATAGTAAAACTTCTGACTGGCCCCACCTCTATCTATTCTCTGCCTCCCAAGTCCCAGCTGATCAGGAGGAAATGGGGATTTTGCAGTAACCTTCCCTGGATTGGGGAGGGAATGGAGATTTTACAGTATCCTTCCCCTGCCATGCCCACCAAGCCATGCCCACCAAGCCATGCCCACCAAGCCATGCCATGCCACGCCCACCAAGCCACACCCACAGAACCGGTAGTAAAAAAATTTGAAACTCACCACTGGTTATAAGTGAGAGTTGATTCAGCTTGGAAGAATCTGAATGAGTCTGAGTATTTTCATGGAATCAGCAGAAAGAAGGTTTAAGTTGGCACAATGCTTATCTGCAAAGCATAGCTAGTTATAGTGATGGAAACTTCCCCTTCTTCTAACTTCCTAAAACAGAACTTTCTGTTTCTGATTGTAAATCTATCCTTTTAGTTACATTAATCAAGAAGCAGGAGTGGGGACAGGAACAAATGTGATTTAAAAAAAAAATGTTGAGTTTTTACAGGTGGACACTAGCATCTCCAACATTCAGCTTGCAAATCCCTGGTCAGTTCTGCACCTGATTTGGCTTTTGGTTGTTTTCATAACACTCCATTTAAAAAGATTTTATTTATCACTCTGTAGTGCACTTAAATCCATAGCAAATGACTAAACTCGGAAATGTTTTTTTCCAGGAATGGCTCACCATTCGGAAGTGGAGAGCATGTAAGAATATTATCACAGGGTATCCTATTTTCACAACTGTATGATCCGCCCATATTTTTTGCAGTGTCAAAAAAAGTATCACTTTTACACATGCACTCTTGTTTCTTCTAGAAGCTAATACACCAATAAATGTGCTTCAAACTGAGCCAAATAATCACACAGCTAGGAATAGTAGTTTTCTGTGTTTTCATTCTTACAGCTTTGTCTCCAGCTGTTTTCTATCTCCTGACAATCCCAAGTTGATCAGAGAGCAAAGCAGTGTTAAGAATATTTCTAAACCTTTTGCAAGCGAGAAACAGATTTTGTAAATGTTTCAGGTTACAGAGGTACTTTTTTTTTTTAAAAAAAAAACCAGATACTGTTCTGATGGAGATGGGTGTACGATATCCTTATTTAGTCATCTGTAGAAGAAATTAGCCTTCTCATGGAAACTGTCAATTTTCTGACAAAAGTTTTACAATGCAGTCTTCAATATGAACTTGGGAGGGGGTGAGGGGGAAGGATGTACATGCTTGGTTGAAATGAAGAGCTAATTTTTAATACCTCTGAAAGGTTCTCCCTTTAGAACCAGCCTCCAGGCTGGAGAAGAATTTCCATTTCCCAGAGCCATTCCCCTCAATCTCATCTGCCAAAATTGTTTCCTCTTCCATTGGCTAGGCTCTCAATCACTGACAGGAAAGTAGACAAGAGACGTTTCTTTCTTCACTTCCCTCTTCTCCATGCTAAGTAACAACACACATCGAAGCTACAAGACTGGAGACCCACGTGGGAGGTAGTTATCATGAAGTCTAATATACTGAGACACAAAGTGGCCAGTACAGTAGGTCCTGGTCTATTAAAATTGAGGTTTTGTATCCTACAGAGCAGGGGTGCTATTCAGCAGGTTCTGACAGGTTCTGGAGAACCGGTAGCGGAAATTTTGAGTAGTTCGGAGAACCGGCAAATACTATCTCTGGCTGGCCCCAGGAGTGGGGAGGGAATGGGGATTTTGCAGTATCCTTCCCTTGGAGTGGGGTGGGAATGAGATTTTGCAGTATCCTTCCTCTGGAATGAGGTGGGAATGGAGATTTTGCAGTATCCTTCCTCTGGAGTGGGGTGGGAATGGAGATTTTGCAGTATCCTTCCCTTGGAGTGGGGTAGGAATGGAGATTTTGAAGTATCCTTTCCCTGGATTCGGGTGGGAATGGAGATTTTGCAGTATCCTTTCCCTGGATTGGGGTGGGAATGGGGATTTTGCAGTATCCTTCCCGTGGAGTGGGGTGGGAATGGGGATTTTGCAGTATCCTTCTCCTGGAGTGAGGAGGGAATGGAGATTTTGCAGTATCCTTCCCTTGGAGTGGGGTGGGAATGTAGATTTTGCAGTATCCTTCCCCTGGAGTGGGGTGGGAATGGAGATTTTGCAGTATCCTTCTCCTGCCATGCCCACCAAGCCATGCCCACCAAACCACACCATGCCCACCAAGCCGCGCCCACAGAATCGGTAGTAAAAAAATTTGAATTCCACCACTCCTACAGAGCCATTCTTTGAAACATGGATTCTTCCTCTGACCAGCTCACCTCATCACATTTCTTTTCCTCATTCCTCACACGCCTCTTCATACCCTTGTGCCTCCTTTTATAATCATCTCTTGTAGACCATAAGGTTGTAGTTTCTCATAGACCTTCAGAAAATGCAATTTGTTCCATCATTCCGATGATTAAATGACAAAGTGAATGCCGGATGTGGCAAGGTGAAAAAAGAGAACAATGTTGCATGTAATAGAAAGCAAACAAGAGAATATTTTACCAGTGTCAGAGCTCCTGAATGTCTGCATTTGCGGGAATTAAAACTATTCCACCAAGAGAAAAACTGGTACCAGAAGAATAATAAATTCAGGGAAAACTTCTGATCTGAGTAAGCACTTGAGACATCAAGAAATCCTGTACCACCCTATGTTTCAATAGTGCCAAGAGAATTTTGGCACTCCTCCATTGCAAATCTAAGTATATAAAAAAGCCTGTTTTATCAGAAATAGTTCCTGCATCGGGTATTATTTTTTTTTTAAGTTATAAGCTTGGTCCTTCTTTTGAAATAATTCTTGATATTTTACAGCAGACTTCCCAGAGCAGAAACTCAAAAACTTTGTATACGGTGGGGTGATGAGGTTTTGTTTGGTTTGCATTTAATGCATTTGCTGGCAATATTTCAACACTGGGGTGGCTGGAAGGAGATACACTCCTATCCTCTGCTACCTCTCTGATTTCTCTCGAACCAAATTTGTTAAGATCCAGTCAATTCTCTAATCTCTGCCTGCTGACAGACTGCAGGCCAAGAGAAAGACAAGTTGAAAACCCCGAAAACGAAGTGCATTTTATTTATTAGGCTGTCTAAGATGTTTTCAGTGAAACAGACGGAGATAGTGCCTTGCCAAATTAGTGTCATGACTTTCCAAAGGTTTTGGCTAGTAAGCAGACTTCCAGTAAAAATACATGTTGCCGTTCAGACCTCTTGTGGGCAATCCACACCTCTCTTGGAGCCTCCTCTTATTATCTTGTGGTTTCTAGTGGAATTAAAAAAAAAAAACCCTCTCGTGAATGGCTTTGGACTTCTAGTAACTGTTCTGCAAATTATATTAATAACAAATGGCAAGTTTAATATGCCAAAATGCTTCAGTCCTAATCCCTTCCCCTCCCACTGCATGCCTCTAGCAGCAAAGATACAAACAAATATACAGCAAGAAAACACAGTCTGATGAAGAGAGGCTAGGAAGGGAAAGGAAAAGGGCACTGAAAAAAAGGAATGAGATTTGGCAAGAAATGGAAAGAAATGGAGGTCTCTGAAGCTGATGCTTTGAAACCAATATTCCTGGGTGCTAGCAAAGTCTTTCCTACTTTCCTACTCAGCCATTCCAGTTTGGCATATTAAATGCTGTCCTTACAACTCACAGTTTCAAGAGCATCTATGCTTTGCTGAGACTACATGGCATTGTAAGAGATTTTCAGTGTGCTATTTCCACCTCTACCTCCATTCAACATGCATGTCTTCCTTTCTCAGATACTTAATATTTACATGTTCAAATAACAGTTCCATACTCTCTTGAGACTGGATTGTAAGTTGTCCTAAAGATGGCATGGCTAAAAAGTCAAGCTGAATTTTGTCAACAATTTATTATTCCTCCCTCCCCCCACCCTTGGTTTGATGGTGAATTGGAAGGCATACAAACATGGAAAATATCAAGAGGTTGTGATGTGGTCCCAAGTTCAGGCAGATGATCCAAAATGCGCAGATGAAGGAAACATGTGCTAAAAAGTAAAGAGGGAACAATTTTGGGTTAAGAAAAAATGTGCTAACAAACAGTATGTGCACAGCAGAAGTGTGCGTAAGCATGTGTTAAGAGAAACATGCATATCCACACACACATACACACACACAAACACACACACACACAAAACAGCATGCAGATTTTTTTTTCTTGCTGAGTGAATGGAGCCAAACCAAACTGAGTTGGTACAATGAGAATCAGCAAAAACAAATGTGACCAGCTTCCCTATATCTAATCCAAAAGAGCCTTATAACTTTTCTTTTTAAAAATAGATGAGCACATGGCCAAATGAAATCTGACAATTGTCTAGCCACATTCATGCTGAGGTGCCTTTTTATTTAGATTGCGGTAGAACACATATTTATAAATATATAGAATTGTCATTCCAGAGTGGTTATTTTCAGTTCAAGATTGATCGATCGATCAGAAGGCTTAGGAAAATCACTTCCTTGGTGGTGCTTTGCACCCAGGTAGCTCCTCATTCGTTCTGTGGCATTTCCAATAAAAGAGCATGTTCAAGATGTGGGAAAACCTCCTCTGTCTCCCTCAAGTCCTGAAGAAGTGAGAACAGACCAGGGCTCTGCAATCTGGTGGTCTCCAAATTTATTGGGCATCAAGAGAGAGAAGACTGAAGCAAACAGATGAGAACTAGATGAATATATTATTTGATTTTGGATAAGCAGATTTGTATTGAACTAGATGGATCGGTGTAGCAAGGAATATCAAATTACTGTAGGATCTTTCAGACAGAATGATGAGCTGGAAGCTCAACCTGGGGTCTTGATATCATTCTGAAATTACCTAACCTAGCAAAATTTCACCTGAATGACATATTATTTGCCTGATTTTTCTTGGCTTTAAGGAGAAAGCAATTGTGTTTGGAAGAGTTAGTGGTAAAAGGAAAACAGGCCGTCAAAAAACTCAGTGGCTGGAGACCATCAAAGCTGAAAGCCGTAGAAAGACTCAAAAGAAATAGTGCAAGATCAGAAGATGTGGAGAGAGACCTGACCCACCGAATTGCTAAGAGTCAGACATGACTGAATGGATAACATGATCATCATCATCTTGGCTTTAAGATGTGTTACCATCTGTTAATGCTTACCTATAGCCTGTGTGCTTGCCTCTGAATAAGGTAAGGAAGTTGGGGTATGATTATGTGAACAAGTAAACCCATTGGCCTACATTGCACCTGTTAGAAACATCTCTAGAAGTATCCACTTTTACCATTATTATTCTACTGATTGTTATGGAAATCAGGAGTAGAGACAGGGGTGGGCTGCTGGGGGTTTGCAGAGTTTCAGGAGAACCTCTAACTAAGATTCTGTGCAGTTTGTAGAACTCGCAAATTCCACTCCTGGCTGGCCCTGCCCTGGCCACCCTGCCCCTCCCCTCCCAGGAGTCCCCACATGGCCCATTTTGGATGCAGGTAAGTGCAGGGCACGCATGGAGGCTCAGGGAGGGTGAAAAACGGGCCTACTGGAAGTTTGGAAAGGCCAGAAATGGGCCTGTTTCCGGCCTCCAGAGTCTGGAGAGGCTGTTTTTGCCCTCCCGGAGGCTCAAAGAAAGCCTCCAGAGCCCAGGGAGGTGAAAAAGCCCTTCCTGCCATGGTGCAGTAAGCCAGCTAGGCCATGCCCACCCAGCAACAGAGAACCCTTTGCTAAAATTTTTGAAGCCGACCCCTGAGTAGAGATAACAAGTGATGGACTTCCGCCTTATTCCTTCTATTTTGTGTGTACTCTACACTTCGTCACCCCTGCCCCCAAAAGATCAGCTGGCAAGTTATGTCGGCTGGCGACACCCAGGGGGAGGGCCTTCTCTGTGGGAGCCCCAGACTTGTGGAATGAACTGCCCCCGGAAATGCATAAGATCTCTGACCTCCGGGTATTTCGCTGTGCACTCAAGACCCTGTTGTTCCGCCAGGCTGGGCTATCAACATAATAATTTTAAATTGGGTTTTTTAAATTTCTGGGGTTTTAAATTGAGCCGAATTATTTAATAATTTTAAATAATTTTAATTGATGTTTGTTTTGTGCTTTTAATAGGCTGTACACCGCCCTGAGTCCTTCAGGAGAAGGGCGGTATAGAAATAAAATTATTTATTTATTTATTTATTTATTTATTTATTTATTTATTTATTATTTATCTGATGCTTTCTTCTTAGGCTTACCCTTTCAGCCTGCTTCCTACAGGAAAAATAGATCATAGATCATTTCTTTTCTTTTTCTCCTTCATCCCCCTCCCCAAATACTGACTTTCTGTAACAGCAAGCCACTTCTTTAATCAAATGTACTTATCTTTTTCAGGCATAAACACCTGTATTGTTTTTGACATTCAATACTCTTGATTAATACTCTCAATAGGCACTCACTTGTTATACTGTATGCTCTTCAACATAAGCAGTGTGCTGAAGAATTCTGAATAAATGACAAAAAGTTCTGTTAAAAATGTTCACCAAAAAAATGGTTGGATGCACAAAGTTGGCTTAGCTCAGCTATAATGAATGCAGATGGACTTTGTTTGAAGCAAAAGATAGATTTATTAATACACGAAGACAGAAATGTATGATACTTTCCTCTCCTAAACATGGGGCCCATTTAAATAGCAATAGGTGAGAAACAGGCATGGAGAAATGAGTCTCTTTGAGGATCCTTTCCCTCCTAATCTTTAACCATTTGCTCAAGTGACCTGATCAGTTCATAGATGCAAAGAGATGCCATTTCCATGAATTTCCCTCCAGTCTGTGAAATATGTACCTCAGGGAAAGAGTCTGTAGACTTAAAGGCACCAGGCTGAACTTGATTCTTGGTGACTTCATGGACACATCTT
Source organism: Pantherophis guttatus (assembly GCF_059756535.1). Taxonomy (NCBI): domain Eukaryota; kingdom Metazoa; phylum Chordata; class Lepidosauria; order Squamata; family Colubridae; genus Pantherophis; species Pantherophis guttatus. Next base: position 198,563,196 of record NC_142063.1, on the reverse strand, counting down.
TGTCACTTTCCTCACGGCAATATGGAAGTGTGCTGCTTTTTTTTTTAATCATTATTTTTACTATCCCATAATCTTTAGAGTTCTTAACTTAACAAAATAATGTACAGGAATATACACATGTATGTTTCTATATTCAATGTCAATTCATGTGTTAACCCATCTATTTATCCAAGGGGTTTTTTTTTCACGTGTGTGAGAAAGATGTCTTAAGTTAACACACGATTTAAAAAATATGAAGCTGGGAAGGAAGAAGAAGGGACATTATATAAAGTTTCTGGGTGTGGCTAGATTACTTTGATATTTTTTTTAACTATCCAGGAAAGCCTCTGAAATTTATTAGAGTTTCTGGCCTTTTAAGTTGTACCCCACCCTCCTTATGCTGGTCTTTGACAGCAATAAAGATTTGAGTTGATCTGGCCTTTTAAGACACAAAGTCACTGGTTTCAGTGAGACATAGGCATTCTAAACCATGTAACAGCAATGTCAGAAAATGTCCTATAAAGTTGGTTTCTTCAGAATGATGCTTTAGAAAGGATGTGCATGTAAACACATGTGATTTGTAATGGATATCTTTGAGGGAATCTTAAAAGCACAATATGTTGTGATTTCACTAAGCAAGTATATTCAACACAAATGCAAATTTTGTATCTTCAGACGTCAAGACTCTGAAAAATAAAAAGTATGTGGATGCCTCCAGCTTTAAACGATGATTACAAACAACGGGAAGGTGTGCAGAAAACGTTTAACCTTCCCTGCCAAAACATACTTAATGGAAAGAATGACACTTTTGCTCCCCTTCTATCACTTACCATAGGTGCATTTTACTGAACCCAAGAAAGCTTACTTCAGAATAATTTTGTGTATTTTTCAGGATATATCATGAATCAGTATTCCATGGGCAGGTGATGTGATTGCAAGCCCATCAGTAGAAAGAATAATATCCATTTGCGGAGTTCAGATTTCAGAATTGCAACTTTTTTTTTTAATGGATGCATTTGCATAGGATTTAGAAAGAAACCTAATTATCAGTTAAACAGCTTCTCTGATCTCTCCTGCTGGATGGCTTCACCTCTCTTCTTCATCATACCTCACTCAAAGCAGTTGCATGCATCCAAGTATAAAAATGCTGTAGAACCTCTATCTTTTAAAAAATGATCTATTATTGATATTTTAATCTCACGTTCTGTGAATTTCACCTTGTAACCATGGTGGAGCTATAGCTGGTCTAACACTACATGCTAAGTCCAAAATATGAAATCTGTTTGTGGTGTAGTGTGTCTTCTGAAGTCAGCCAGAGTGGCTTCTGAACCTTGTTCTTTAGTTTACTGAGCTGTGAGAACCCAGCCATTGTGTTTTATTTGAAAACTATAATCAAATCATCATCTTGATGCTATGCGGAACATTCTATACATTGTTAATTCAGATGTCATACTAAATCATAATTAGCAAGGACCAGGGTTTTTCCATTTCACTTTCTGGATTATCAATTGATCTCTTAGGAAGTGTTAACCTAAACATTAGATGTTACAGTTCCTGAATTGAATCTTGGTATTCAGACTGAAAAGGTATGGTGACTGAAAAGGACGTGGTGGCTCAGTGGCTAAGACACTGAGCTTGTCAACCGAAAGATCGGCAGTTCAGCGGTTCGAATCCCTAGTGCTGCGTAAAGGGGTGAGCTCCCATTACTTGCCCCAGCTTCTGCCAACCTAGCAGTTCGAAAACATGTAAAAAATGCAAGTAGAAAAACAGGGACCACCTTTGGTGGGAAGGTAACAGTGTTCCATGTGCCTTTGGCGTTTATGCTGGCCACAAGACCACGGAGACGTCTTCAGCTTTGAAACGGAGATGAGCACCGCCCCCTAGAGTCGGGAACAAGTAGCACTTATGTGCGAGGGAAACCTTTACCTTTTATTTAGGCTGAAGACATGGAGACACTAACTGTGGTTCATGGCGGGATGCAAACTTCTAACTTGGATCTTCATCATGCAGCCCATTTCATTAAACTCAGAGGATACCCAGCTAAAGTTTCTTCAGAAAAACCTTTCCTTGCTAGCTACCTCTTCATTCATCAGCAACTCATCTACCACTGCTGCAGAATGTTTGGAAGAAATGATTGGAATCATCCCAAGCTTTTTTGGACTACTATATAGAAATGAATACTTATTACATTTTCTTTTTTTTACGGAAGTTGAAAGTTGGGCAGTAGATTGAAAAGAACTCTTCTGTGTTAAGCAATGCTACACTCCAGGCTTAAGAGCAGGTAATGTGTGAGACTTGTGTTAAAAGATGAGCTATCAAGGCAGGGCTAATCTCCCACTATCCCCCCCCCTTTAATGGTTGTGTCCCTTTTCCCTCTCCTCTTCTTGGAATAGTTATCAGGGGTGAACTTTGACAGGGATAGTGATAATGTGTCAGGTATTTACAGCTTGCAGTGGTGGTGGGGAACAAAAGAAAATCCCGTGTCTTGTCCTGAGTTCCTTTCCTATCTCTGTGCAGGGCAGGATTAAGGAAGAAATGCCTGGCCACAGTTCAAGTCAGAAGATTCCCACCGTCTCTTGAGAACCCACTTTGCTAGGCAAGGCAGAGCAAAGCCGACACATGTACCCTCTAACAGTTGACAGATGAAAATCGGAAGGTGCATGTTACATTAAGGAAAGAACTAGCTCCGAGGATGGTAGAAAGACAGAGAGAAGCAAGTTGTCTTTTTTTAGGGAGGGTCTGGCAAAATGCCTAGCCTACTGTTGTTGTTTGAACCAATTAATCTCCACAATTGTCAATAGAGAAAGCACATTTTTCAAAATATAGATCACAATCACATGCTGCATAGCAGAGACCACACAAAATAGGTCTCCATCACTGCGCACAGATTTCTATTGACATATGCATATTAGTGACCATCAGACTGGATATTTGAGTACATTGTGTGTGTGGTGGTGGTGGTGGGGTTTATAAGAATCGAAACTTATAACTATCAGAATAGGGAAATGTTCCTGAAAAATCTTTCAGTCTCTTTTTGCCTCTGTATGATCTGATAATACATGTCGGTACTCCCACTCTGCTTTGTTACTGCTTAAGTGATCTTCTGCCCTCTCCCCACAAGGAAGTTATTCAATCTGAGATTGTACTGTGGCTGGTCTAGCTACCACAGATTGTTGCATAACAGATGCTAACCATGCAGTGCTGAGTCTGCATACAATCTCTAAAAGCTTGACATGGCCCTAGATCAGTGGTGGAATTCAAATTTTTTTACTACCGGTTCTGTGGGCATGGCTTGGTGGGCGTGGCTTGGTGGGCATGGCAGGGGAAGGATACTGCAAAATCCCCATTCCAACCCCACTCCTTGGGGAAGGATATTGCAAAATCTCCATTCTCACTCCACTCTGGGGCCAGCCAGTGGTGGTATTTGCCGGTTCTCCAAACTACTCAAAATTTCTGCTACCGGTTCTGTTGAATTTCACCACTGCCCTAGATCCCCTCCAAAAATATGCATGGCCCTCCTGTGGAATGTTTTTTTTTTTTTTTGACAATGGCAAGAAAACATTAAAAAGTACATGGAAATAATTGTATTTAATTAATTAATGTATTTATTAGTTCGATTTATATGCCGCCCTTCTCTGGAGATTCAGGGCGGCTTACAATGCATTAAACAATAGCTTTCATACTTTTGTATATACCTGCTTAGTAGGGCTTTCGCCCCCCCCCCCAAGCGGTGTTCTGGGAGGAAAGCGAACTGGGAGGAACCCACCACTGTTGCAATTGTTAAGTTAGTAACATGGTTGTTAAGTTTGGCTTCTCTTTTAACTTTCTTATCAGAAGGTCGCAAAACGTGATCACATGACCCTTGGTCACTGCAACCATCGTAAATACATGCCAGTTGCCAAGCATCTGAATTTTGATTGTGTGACCTTGGGAACACAAAAGACTGCAACAGTCATGAATGTGAAAAACAGTCATAAGTCACTTTTTTTCAGTGCCATAGTAACTTTGAACAAATTAATTGTTGTAAGTTGAAGACTACTTGTATCTGGGATCTAGGAGTGAATCCTTGTATCTTAGATGACTAGGAAAATGTTGAACTTACACATAGCCCTTGACTTAACAACAGTTCATTTACTGACCGATCAAAGTTACAACGGCATTGAAAAAAGTGACTTATCACCATTTTTCAGACTTATGACCATCCTCATGGTCACGTGATTTACATTTGGATGCTTGACAACGGGCTGACATTTATGACGATTGCAGTGTCCCAGAGTCATAGCTGGTCCCTTTTTGCGAACTTGTGACAAGCAAAGTCAATGGGGAAACCAGATTCACTTAGCAACCTTGTTACTAATTTAACAATTGCAGTGATTCACTTAACAAATGTGGCAAGAAAAGTTGTAAAATGAGGCAAACTCACTTAACAAATTTCTCACTTAACAACATACATTTTGGGCTCAATTGTGATCGTAAGTTGAGGATTACCTGTATTTATGAATGCAAAACTCTGTCAGTTTTGGATTTGGGCTAAAGAAATATCTCATTAATTAATCAAATGTATCACAATCATTGCCTAGTAGTGAATAAACAAAAATGACAAAATATAAGAAAAATTGTTGTCACAGTGCTCTATTGCAGTATAAAATTTGAGCCATCTTGAGTTTTGTTCTGTGGGAACACTACCAACACTGTTCTAACAAATTATTTTCAGTGGGGGTTGTTTTATTTGCTTCTAAATTTCAAGCAAAACAATTTTCCATTTTATGCCTCACTCTGGTAGCCAATCAAACATGGCTACATGATGGTATCTCAAAGCCCAAACTGTGTAAAGAAATGTTTTTAGTTGCTTTTGCTGACCGTGTGCCTTAATTACTACCCTGACTAGGGCTAAGTACAGATGGCAAAGGAGAAATAAAATTAGTAAGGAAAGCATGTTTCATCAAGTTTAACAGCCCCTTCAACAACTTCAACTTTCAAACTGTTCACTGTGGAACATTTGTCTTGGGCCTAGCTTTATTCCATGTGTTGTCATGACACTGGGCCACCAGTTTCATTATTTATCTCTTTTGAAGATTAAAAAGAAAAAAAGAACCCTGGCAGGTTTAGATGTGTAATTGCTACAAACCCTCAAATATATTCAGAGGAAGAAGAAAGGCACATGATAGCAATTATTCGACCACCTCTTTCCTTAATTATATAGATTCAAAGGTGGCATTTTTAATTAAAAGAAGACACTGTGTTCTATGTACCAAGGCAAGTAGAAATACCTAATGCTCACTATGATCAACTTGTTATATCTTTAGCATTCAAAGAACAATGTTACTTTCCATGTGTTTTTACACAGGCGGGTTTATCAACATGTCAAGGAATCTGGCCCATTTCTCCCATGTGTGGAAGGATAATGGCCTGTAAGAACAGATGCGTGGTGGTAGGGAACGGCTTGTTAACAAGCACTTGCTGTTTTTTGGAGGCATCTTCAGGAGACTCCCTTTACTTAAAGCGATTTCTTTTTTAAAAATTGGCACCGTCAAGCTTTTATTACATGTTTTCATTATTCCCCCCTCCAGACAATTTTCATTGTGTTGTTGCTCCAGGAAATTCTGACTCATGAGTGCTTCCTTTTTCAGAATATTTGAAAAATTGCCTGATGGAATTTGTTAGATGAACAAGCACTAACAAAGGTAATGATTTTCAAGAGTGATTACCAAAGGAAATAGTTAGGCAGCGTTCATATATCAATATATCTTTACTGACACACATGTAAAGGAAGGACTCCGTGAACTTAACCCTAACAATATTAGGTGGGCTTTAAATTACTTTGAAAGAAGGAAGAAACAGAGGCACGGGTTTAGGGAAAGAATTGATGGGTGTTAGGAATCTGGCTGCATAAGATAATAGAGAAAGTCAGAAGCAGGAAAGATATTTAAATATTCCCAACACTGGTGCATAGGGAACCACCAAATAGAACTAACAATAATTACAAAGAAGAGTTGATATGATCTTACATGTATCACAGAAGCTTGGCTGGATGAGAGTCATAGTGGAAACATGGAACTAGAGGATATTTTGGTCAAAACACATAAAAAGGTGGGGAAAGGTGAGTGATTTATATGCAAATAAGTTGTATAAAACTGACAACTTTCATTATCCTGAATATGGAAATCTTGTTGGAACTATCTTGGTACAATTAAAAGAAATAAGGACCAAAGAGAAACAATTCTGGAATTTACTATAGAGTATCTACTTAGGAGAAAGATTAGCAATGCCTTTCTATACCAAACACAACAAATTCTTAAGAAGACAGACTATTGTGATAGTATTACTATCACACATTATTATGTGATAATAATCAAATTACCTTGAATTGCTTGAAAAACTAACTTAAAATTTAGTTTTTAAATTTTAGCACATCTTTAATTTCTCTTCATTACAATTTCATTTGCATAAGAAGAAACAAGGAGGTCATCTATCTTGGATTTAATCCTGACCCACAGAAGGGAATTGGTCGATGGACTGAAGGTCTATGAGGAATCCTGGGGGAAAGAGAACACATCTTGTTGAAATTCAAATTAAGTGGAGAAGAAAATGTTGAGAGAAATCAGTCACATTTCTTGGGCTATTGTAATTAATTAATGAATTGAGGCAAATGTTGGGCAACATACCAAGAAATTGAAGGATGATGTGAGATTTCAAAGAACAAAATATTTGAAATTACAAAAAAAAAAACAAAACAAAAAAAAAACAAAAACCCAGTCCTAGTTAGAGAATAAGGAAGATGACCTGGATGGAAATATGTAAGAACTCTTACCTAGAGAAAGGGGAAATGCAATATTTTTTTTTAAAAAAACCCAGAAACAAGGTAATATTCAGAAGCTGCTCAGGCACATGCCTCCTTAATTCACTGGGGTATAAGAAGGAGTGAGAAGGACTTAGAGAAGGGTGCATCACAATCAGGCTTGTAAAATTATATTATTATAACAAATTTCAGTACAGAAGATTTCATGGTCTGGCCTACCTGGTTATGTTTCTTAATAAAATGATTTTTAAAACCTGAAGTAATATTTTGCACTGCTTTTATATCAAATCCTTAGAACCTCCAGACTGCTGTGTTCTCAAAGTGATGGCAACCTGTAGGATTTGATTGATATCTCAGTGCAAGTGCTCTCTTGGTTTTCTATGGCTTTTATCAGCCATGACGCAGAAAGCAGAAAGCGAAATGTTTTGCTCATGCCCACACGAGAAAGACTATGCAACTGAAATGCTGATTAGTTTTCAAGGAGACATGGCTCAGCCAACATCTGAGGAGAATTTTTCTATCCTAATGGGAGTGATATGTCTCAATGTACTCTAGATACTTGATCTGCTAGATGTTCTGATTGGTGAGCATCTAGTAAAAGAGCATCTAGTGAATGCTTTCTTTCACTCCAGTTCCTCAAAAGATTTACATGACATGCTTTGATTTTTCTAATCTCCAAGTCTATTTTGAAGTTGACAGAATCCAACTTCTGTAGCATCATCATGAGTCTGGCCATTGAGTTTGCCGTTTCAATTCCTGACCTGGGAACAGGAGCAACATATTTTCTGCCATTGTAGAGATATCTTTCTATCCTTAATATTATCTTAGCAGTTGTGCGTTGTTGTATGGGAGAATGTCAAGAAGTGCTGTAGATGTGGTAAAAGAAAGCTGGTCTAATAAAGTTTCAGAACCAAGAACTTGGGTAACCCTGTTCTCATGCAAGGGAAAACATTGCAAAAATTCAGTGACATCTACATACCATCTAAAGCTGGTATGTGTTCTGACTTAGTAACTTAGAACAAATACTTAAAATATGTGGCTTTATGGGATGGTGGAAGGCAAGCATACTACTTTTGCCTTCCCTTTTTTGTGCAAGTCAAAGAGATTGCAAATAGTTCCTGGCATAAACAATTTCCAATACAACTGTTACCATGTATTCAGATGTTATAAGTTGTTTAATGTGTGATTCTAGTTAGGCCTATAGCTTGATTTTTGTTCCAGCACATTGTACATTGCTTCAAGCCCAAGGTATTGAGCAATAAAGTAGAACCAATTTTTTTTTAAATCGCACTATATTCTTAGAACAAGAATCAACTGTGAATGTTTTCACTCCAAACTTGTGCATACTTACAGTTTTGCAACCTAAGAACTGAACCATTTTATGTCATTGTCAATATGTTGTGTGATCTCTTTGACCTGTATGAAAGTATCACTGGAGCTTAACCAATAAATGTGAGAAACAAGTCATGACAGATTATGTAAGGAATCCATCTTTCTCAGTCTGGCCAAGGTTACATTGAGTGGTATACCTCAAGCCTTTAAAGGCTACAGTGCAAAGCCAACTATTTTTGACCTGATTGTTACTTAAGCAATATAATATACTTATAACTTTGTTTTAACACACTATCGTATTCTTTATGCAACATGAACTTAAATATCTTAATGTTCTTTTCTATATACTGTACAGTCTATATACTCTTTATATTATGTACACAGTACTGTATACTATCTGGAGTTTGTCTATAAGCAAATCACTCATTCATTTACACATCCCCTTTACATTCCTTTTATATCGGCTGACAACCAATAAGCCTTCATCCAGACTGGGAACTTATCATCTAAATGAAGAAACTGAAATTAAAAGATGTAGATTAAGACAGGAAACAAAGCCAACTTCAAAACAAGATTTAACAGATTGTATGCCATCCAGGGACTTCCTATGATTAGGTGCTATAAAAATGCAATCATTCAAGTAATAAACATTTAGATGAGACAAGAAATTATGTTTAACTGAAGACTTTTTGATGAAGGTTCATGGGAATAATAGGACCACTCATCTTTTGATTGATTTAGTCAATATATCCATATTTTTACAACAAAATACCCTCATTAATTCAACTGAAATATCAAAGCTAGAGAAAAATCTTAAGTAGCAATGTAACAACACCCGATACAAAATTGGATAGTTGCATACATGTACTTTGGAATCAGTCTCCCATTTGTTATCTCTCCAATTTAACATACATACATTTCATACATTAAATGATCTTGTTAAATTGGGGAGCAACACTGTTTATATATAAAAAAAACTACTGGATTGACTTATCCAGAAAATTTTCTTATTCTGTCTCTCAACCAGGAAGAAGTATATCTGATATGCCAATCTATGATTTCTAGGCATATTTCAACCTTTTACTTAGGTTTTCCCACAAATTCCCATCCTTTCTTTCAATTGTAGAAAGCCAGTTTGGTGTAGTGGTTAAATCATCAGATTAGAAACTAGGAAACCCTGAGTCCTAGTTCCACCTGAAGCACAAAGCTACTGGAAAACAAACAAATCCTGGGAAAAGAGAAAGGGGTTTGTAAAACTGTCGCTGCAAAAGCTGCATTGATATGTCTGTACAATTATTTTTTTATTTTATTTTATTTTATTTTGAATTTGTATACCGCCCTTCTCCCTGAGGACTCAGGGCGGTGAACAGCCAAGTAAAAACATCAAGTACAAATATTAAAATACAGTTAAAAATATACATATATAAATTTGGCCCCGTTAATTAAAAACAATAAACAAAACACTTAAAAACACTTAAAAAATTAGGCCAGCCCAGCTTGCTGGAAAAGGAAGGTTTTAAGGGCACGGCGGAAGGAACTGAGGTCTTGGATTCTCCTTATCTCTGGAGGCAGTTGGTTCCAGAGGGTAGGTGCCCCCACAGAGAAGGCCCTCCCCCTGGGGGTCACCAGCCTACACTGTTTGGCTGATGGCACCCTGAGGAGGCCCCCTCTGTGGGAGCGCACGGGTCGATGGGAGGTCGTCGGTGGCAGCAGGCGGTCTCGAAGATAGCTAGGCCCTATGCCATGGAGCGCTTTAAAGGTGATAACCAACACCTTATCAAGGTGTTGGATCTTATCAATTGGATAAGATAAGATAAGTTGGATCAATTATCAAGGGTTGGATCTGAAGTGATCAATCTTTACTTTCTATTCTATAAGACAAAAAAAGGAGAAACCAATTTATTCTGAACTGAATTAAAAAGGGTTATGTTCAGAAAAAAAACCCCACAAATAAAAAAAACCTCCCCAATTGGGAAGAATATCTTATAAATTGCACTTTTTAAAATATGTTTTATACTTTTTGTAATGTTTTCAGAAATTGGTGTATATATCTTCAGAGGCCTGCGGTTATTGAGCTGCCTACAATTAGAGCCGATCAATCAATTCACCTCCCATGACGCTTAGTCCTTAGTGAACTATATGAATGCTTTAGTAAGCAATTTCTCTCTTTCTCTCTCCCCTCTCCCCTTCCCTTCCCTTTCCTTTCCTCTCCTCTCCACATCTGCCTCTCCCTTCCCTTCCCTTCCCTTCCCTTCCCTTCCCTTCCCTTCCCTTCTTTATGGGGATGTAAATAATCATTTGAGCAGATGCAATTTGTAAACTCACTTTCTTAGGCAAATGATATTTTTGGAATTTTAACATGCTCTTAGTAAAGGGCAGTACTTTGCTTTCATGGCTGCTTTCAAAAACAACTTACCAAGATCAGGCCAGATTAATACTTTGATGGGAAAGCACTAGAAAGTCCCAGAAATGTAGAATGGAAGAAAGCAGTAGTAAGTTACCCTACCGTACTGTTGCCAAGAAAAGGGAAAAAAAAGAAGGATGTGATCACGTGGTGAACAGGAGTTCAGCTTGACTTGAAGGTTATTCTACTACACATAGCTAGATTAACAATGGATGATGAGAACAAATAAGTTTGAAAAATACACATAGCAGTTCACCGAGTAGCAAGATCACGCGGAGCACATTAAATGGAAGTGCTTCAGTGTTTCTCTGGGCACCAATGTAATACCCAACGTAATGCTCTATATTGTCCCATTAAAACTGTTTTGCTTAAACAGGCAAAGATGTTTATTGCTCAAAGCTAAATAGCAGATGCTTCCACGCATTCTAATAAGAAATATTAGCTTTCTTTATTACCTCAAATCCACAGCTAACATATGCTTTTCTTAATATTTAAAGGGACCCTGACACAGTGACAGAGGACAAGCTGTCAGAGGAATTATCATGGGCCTATGATAATATAGTAGGACAGGAAACTCTAAACTGACGTAACATATTGAAGCAATTTAACAGGTTTAAACGGGAGCACTGATGTACAACTGTTGTGAAAAGAAGGCATAATGTCTATTTTGAATCATTGAAAAGGAAAAATTTTCTTATCATTTTTCAATCAATCAAATTCATCTATGTCTGTGCAAGCATGTGTATATATATTAAAAATTCATTTCTCACATTATAGTACGTGTCTTCTGCAATCTCAGGTCTTCTAGCAGAGGCCTGGGAATTTAAGGGTTCGGCATAGGATCTTTGCTGTTCCTAGTACTGCACTTTTCTGGACAGAGAGCTTGGACGTTGTTCCTGGGTTCTGTTGGAGCCACTTTCCCAGCTTAGGAGTCACAGTCCCAAGCACTTCTGTCACCACTGGGAACACTTTAGCCTATACTTTTCCCTGTCAACTCTTGAAGCTTTCCTGACCTGCTCCTGAGTTCCCATAGGCAGGGGGATGGGAATCGCGCCTTGCAGCTGCACCAAGGAATTCACACCTCAGTCAAAACAAGACAAGCCTAGCTGGCCAAAGTCAAGGCCATCTCCATGGAGATTCACAATGGCTGGAGGGAGTGACTTCTACGATCCGCGAAATTGCTTTGTTGGGGAGAGTGACTGGTGACACACTCTGGGTGGAGGGGGAAACAGGGTCAGAGGCAAGATGAGAATTGGGTGAAGCCAGAGCTGGCTTCACCTTGGTCCGTGATGGCAAACCTACGGAGCCATCTCTGCGGGCATGCAAGCTGTCGTCCTATGTCAGCTCCACCGCGCATGCGCGCGTACCTTCCACCAGTCATCTGATTTTCGGGTCTCTGCCATGTATGCAGGAGATGTGCACCCATGTGTAGGGGGGCGGAGGAGTCGTGCATGCATGCGGCATGCCCCTGCGCCCCGTTTTTGGTTCCAGGAGGCTTCAGGGAGGTCTGCTAGGCCCAAAACAGGGTGTGGGGGTCGCACACACATGCACACACAGGGGCGCACGGGGGGATTGCATTATGGGTGTGGGCACATGGTCGCGCGTACATACACACTTTTGGCACCCGAGGAAAAAAAGGTTAGCCATCACTGACCTAGGTAGTGCCAACATGGGTTAAACAACTGGATTTTTCTTGCTAAATGGCTTGAGATTCTTAATTGGTTGGAACCTTGACATCCACATCCTTTCCAATTCCTCCTTCAGGCCCTGATATTTCTCCAGTTTCTCATACTCCTTCTTCCTGAGACTGTACATCTATCACTACTGCTGTCTTCTGGTCCTTGTCTATTACCATGATGCCTGTTGATTGACCAATACCTGCCTGTCTGTTTGGATCTGGAAGTCCCATAAGATCTTAGCTTTCTTATTCACCACAACCTTTTGTGGGATTTCCCATCTACACTTAGGAGGATCCAGCCCACCTTCTGAACAGATGTTTCTGTACACAATGCTAGCTACTTTGTTGTGCCACTCAGTATATGCTGTTCCTGCCTGCATCTTACACCCTGCTGTTAGGTGTTGGACTATTTCTGAGGCCTCTTTGCATAGTCTGTACCTCGAGTTCTGTTTAGGGTGGTAGACCCCTGCTTCTACAGTTCTGGGGTTTAGTGTTTGTGATTGTGCTGCTATGATCAGTGTCTCAGTGTTGTCTTTTAGTCCAGCTCTTTGCAGCCACTGGTAGGATTTCTCAACCATAGACCTCAGCTATCTGTCTATGGTACATCCCATGCAGGGTTGTGTCTTGTCATGGCATTTCTTCTGATTGGTCTTTCCCCCACTTCTACTGCTGCCTCAGATATTCTCTTAGCAGCTCATCTTTGGATGCCATCTTACTGAAGTACTCCTGGATGCTCTCAGTTTCATCCACAACAATAGCTTTGACACTCATCAGACTCTGACAACCCTCTTTCTGACTGGTATACAGTCTCAGGATGTTGGGCTTGGGGTGAAAGCCTCCGTACATTGTGAGGACCTTCTGGGCCTTCACATTGGCAACTTTCATGTCCTTCTTTGGCCAGCTCACTATACTGGCAGGGTATCTGATGACTAGCAGAGCAAATGTTGATGGCATGGATCTTGATCTTGCCATTGAGCTGGCTCTTTAGGACCTGTCTGATCCTTTGGTGGTACTTGGATGTTGCTGTTTTCCTTGCCTCCTCCTCATGGTTCCAATGTGACTGTGGGATACCAAGGTACTTGTAATTGATATGTATGCCCTCTGTGTGTCCCACTGGTAGTTCCACCCCATCAGTCTTAACTGCTTTGCCTTTCTTGATTACCATCTAGCTACATTTCTTTAGTCCAAATACCATCCTGATATCCTCACTGTAAATCTGTTTCAAGTGGATCAATGAGTCAATATCTTGTTCATTCATTGCACCTTGATGTCATCTATGTAGAGGAGGTGACTGATGGTAGTTCCACTATTGAACTTGTATCCATTTCAGTTTTTGTGATTATCTGGCTGAGAAAGTTCAAGCCTATGAAGAACAGCAGTGGGGACAGTGTATCACCTTGGTCTATGCCACACTTGATGGCCACTTGCGTGAGATGTCTTGAGTTGATTTCCAGCATCGACTTCTACAATCCCAATGAGTTTTTGAGGAAGGTTAGTGTTCTGTTGACTTTGCACAGTGGCAGTTGTTCACAGATCCAGGTGTGTGGCATTGAACAGTAGACTTTCCTATAGTTAATCCAGGCTGTGTTCAGATTGGTTTCTCTAGACCTTGAAACTTGGCCGACTGTTCTATCTGGGAGCACCTCTAATCCTGTAGCTTGGTGGTTATGATAGTGTTTTCCATATTGTGGGGAGACAGGTTATTGGATGGTAGTTGAATGATGTCATTCCCTTGTGGGGCTCTTTCATGATCAGTAGTGTCCTTCCTTGGGTTATCCAGTCTGGGTGGAAGCCCAAGGCTAGTCACTGGTTCATCTGTACTGCTAAATGTTCATGCCCTGTGGTTAGTTTCCTTAGCCAGTGAGTGTGGAACAAATGAACTTGGAAAACCATATACAGAGCTGGTCACCACATTTTTAAAAAACACATAATTGCATTAAGAAAAAGTATGGAAAAGCTACATACCAAACTCTGCATGCCCAATAAAGAAGACTATGAAAAATACTAAGGCTGTTTGTCCAAGGCTGTTTTTAAGATCAGCATTTTTGGGAACAAAGTATGCAACACTGACCCTAATCTCTTCCTCAGAAGCATTATTTCAGTACTATGTCAGCCTATAATTGCATCAAGTTTGTGTGGGGGACATTTAGATTCCGTTAGATAATGTGTTAAGTAAGACTGAGAACATTAAACAGTCCCTCCACCATTTTGACTTCTGCATAGTTTTAACATACCAGCTACCATTAGGGAGAAAAAAAAAGATAATTTTTCTTCATATTCACATTCACATCTCTCTCTCTCTCTCTCTCTTGTGGAAGAGCCTGGGAAAATGTAATGACTCATGACCGGGTTCACCTCAGGAGCCTGCTGTGTTGAAGGAAGCATATTCAGTAATCGCAGCAGGAGAGGCCTTTATAAATATCTGGAAGAAAGCAGAGTTGGTCGACTTATTGATTAAATCTGCCGATTCCAGGAGTGGTGAGGGGTAAAGGGTGGGAAGAAGTATGACTTGGGGAGATTAATCTTCAAATTAAATGCATGACCTTGTGGTATTCTTTGCCCTTCAGAAAACAGACTGTAGTGCATTCTGAGCAGTTTATTTACCTACAAAAAGCTGGGCTCAGAAGCCGCATCTGGCTTTCAGGGGGTTCCCGTTGTTTTTATCCAGTTTTCCAGCTGAGTGAACAAAAAAACATCCAGCCTCTTTCAGAGAAGAACATTTTCAGCTGGCTAAAATTCTGCTGGCCTCACCAATGAATGTCCTTGATACCATTTGGACCAACCCTTTTCGTAAGATATTTCATTTTTGGCAACAATACCACAATAATGCTTTGTTCTTACTTATTTTTACATTTATATCCCACTGTTATTCTAAGACAGGAACATTGAGTTTGCAACTGTACTTTTTTTCAGATTTGTGTTTTTCTTTATTTGGAGTAATTAAACAAACTGTGAAATGATAAAATGGTGTTTCTTCAGGAATTGAGAAGTTTTTTTAAAAAAAAGTCTCAGGACTGATGCGACCTACAGACTGTGTGGTTTGCCGATTTTTGTTCTAGGAAACAAATGGGTAATTTTCTCTGGGTCAGAGGCCCTCACTAACTCCTCAGGCAGCCAGAAAGTCACAGAAAACATTCCAGTGACATGGTGACAACATTGAAAGGGAGAAGATGAGATCTTAAGGGTCCTTATGGGAAGAGGGACATTTTTAAGAATGGGAGATTTCAGGACTTCATCTGAACTTTTACAAACTATGGACATGCAAGTCAGGGAAATAGATAACCATTTAACTGCCTCTCTTGAACTACAATAGACCAGAAGCAGAAATTGCCTGAATCTTAGTCCAGTTCTGCCTAGTAACTGGACTTTATAAAGCCTCAGTTTATGTAATAGAGATGATCTTTAAGTTTTATTCTGTGTCATTTTGCCAAAGCAAATCATTTGCTGTTAAGTAGGGAGTCATATACTGTATGTCCACTTCTTTCATTATCCAAGTGTTAAAGACTGCTAGAGGCAGAAAATTTGTTAAAAATTTTAACAAAGGAAGATTAGTGTTCACTTAAGCAACAAGTATATTTACTTTTCTTTGGACAGTTTTTTTTGTACTGATTAATCATGTGGCCACTTGTTAAGACTGCACAGTTAATCCACTGAAAGTTTTAATCAGTTGGCAGGTTCCATGTGTTAATAAAAACATTATTCATTTCCAATTTCTTCTTTTTCATATGTGTAAGCGGAACTACCCACTGCTGGAATATAACTATGCTCTATTTTATTTAGCTATTGAAAAACAGTTTGTAATTCTCCCAGAAAAATAGTCACAAATAAATCAAATTTATCATGTCTCAGTTCAATAACTTGTGAACAGAATAAAAAAGAGATAGGTAGAATTTGTTGTATTCCTTCTTGGTATGACTATTATTGAAGATATATTAGAAACAGGGGGAAGAAAGGCGGACATTCTGGTCTTATCTTGATGGGAATTCAGTTTATGCCTGAAACATTGAAGAAATAAAAATGCAATCTTATCAATATTGTTAACATCATTGAAAAAGAAGTTGATTTCTGGTTGAGAATATGAAAGATTTTAAAAATATTATTCTCTCCCCCACCACCCTTGCATCATTCAGTTTATATAACATTTCAGTTTGAGAATCTGGTAGAAAGAACATTTACAATGTACCTTGGGATATATAAATAATTAAAATCTTGATCGCGTAAAGTGTTAATACCACTTTATAATGCCTTGGTAAGACCACATTTGGAATACTGAATCCAGTTTTGGTCACCACAATGTAAAAAAGATGTTGAGACTCAAAGAATACAGAGAAGAACGACGAAGATGATGAAGGGACTGGAGGCTAAAACATATAAAGAATAATTGCTGGAATTGGGTATGTCTAGTTTAATGAAAAGAAGGACTAGGGGAGACATGATAGCAGTGTTCCAATATCTAAGGGGTTGCCACAAAGAAGAGGTGGTCAACCTATTCTCCAAAGCACCTGAAGGCAGGACAAGAAGCCATGGATGGAAACTAATCAAGGAGAGAAGCAGCCTAGAACTAAGGAGAAATTTCCTGACAGAACAATTAATTAGTGGAACATCTTGGCCCCAGAAGTTGTGGGTGCTCCAACACTGGACATTTTTAAGAAGAGATTGGACAACCATTTATCTGAAATGGTATAAGATTTCCTGCCTGGGCAGGGGGTTTGATCTCCAAGGTCCCTTCCATCTCTGTTATTGTGTTATTCTATTCTGTTATTCTGTAAAAATAAAATAAGTCTAAATATAATGCCAATGTAAAAGACTTGGAGCAAAAAATATGGTAATGTGACCCTCCTAATCTATGTTGAAGTAATTAACACTGGGAAGGGGCAATGCCACACAAGTTTGACTAATATGCTAGTTAGGAGCTTCATTATAAAAAAATTGGGTGGGATCAGGACAAAATAAAAAAATTGATTTAGCTTAATTAAAATCATGATTACTCCCCATTCCCATGTGTTAATTTCCTCCTTGTATCACATTAAAAGTAATAAGCTAATAATAATTTGTGGAGGGTCTTACAAAGCTGCTTTCAAACTTTGGGGGCACTGCATTTGTGCACTACTAAACCATATAATCTAGATTAATCCAAAATATTATTATATTTTTGGCCACCTAAAGGACACGTGAAGAGCTTCTTTGGAATGAATCATAAATCCTAACTTTATGAAGACTTGGCCAATTTCAAAGTTTTTTCCAACTAGAATAAGTTATATAAAATGAAACGCTATTGCAATATTACCTTTATTGTCTCTAAATAATAAGTACCCTGTTTTGTAATTCATGATATGAAGCAATACACAGGAGGTAGCTGCAGGGTATATGCATTTATCTAAATGTCAAGAGGATGGAACGAGCCACTAGATCACTTCACTTTTTCCATGCAAGTGATATGAGTGTGTATGTTAAAAAGTGGAAGGGATTTGATTGTGTGGTAATGTCCACAGTCTTGATTTATAACCCAATTGCAGTGACCCTGATGATACTCCATATCATTAAATACTAGGGATGAAAACACATAATTGCTAAAGTCTCCATTGAGTTGAACTCCCTGGAGATTCCATGGACATAAAGATGCTTTGGTTATCATAAAGAAATCCTTTGCCATTGTTTTCTTTCAGAATATTGCTTTGGGTTCCTAGTATGGCTGACAGTCCTAGGACTTCCTTGTGCTCTCTCATTAGGCTTTAACTCAATCTGGCCTTGCTTAGATTTTGTGAAATTAGCAGAGGTCAGTACTTATCCAAATACATGCCTCAAATCAATTAATAATGAAAAACCATCTACTAAAATGAAGGGAGAAGCTGCTGTTTGCTAGAAACGTGTTCGATTTTATGTTGCCTTTCCAGTTCTATAATACAGTAATATCCATAATGCATTCATACTGAGGTTTGCATATGTGAATATCTTTTCTGCTTGAGTTTACCTCATGTTCTTTTTATTATTATGGAGGATTCTACCCTAGTTGGGCCTTCTGTGCATCACATCAACTAATATATGTGCCTTGAACCTTGACTGCCGTAGAGATAAAAATAAGCCAAATATATTTTTACTGCATTTGAATCTATGAATTAATTTATTCACACATATTTTGAACTTTACTGAATTTTTATTGTCAGGATTGGAACATTGGCATTCAGAGGATGTTTACAAGAATTTAAGAGTGGACTTTTAAAGTGTGTGCGTGGATGTATGTGTGTTTGTGTGTTTGTATGTGTGTGTAGGCTTGGTTCTCATAAACTGTCAGTTTTGCAGATTCCAGACCTTAATAGGTCTCTGGACTTCAGATCAAACTCCATTATCGTAAAGAACTGTTGCTAAATTCCTCTAAGACACTTACACTCATAGACAAGTTTCACCAATCTTCCTTATCAGGAAAAAGTCTTGGCTTGAGATCAAGCAGACCTTTTGGGTTTAGACTCTGACAGGCTTCAAAGTCTCAGCTAGGAAAGTGGGGTCAGGGAGGTGGGGACGGGACTCAACAATCCCACAGCAGAAGAATGATTTCCCTGCCGCCCCCAGCGTGGAGGGGAACAGACACATGGATTCAAAAATTTAGAGGCTGGCAATCATATAGATTCTGGTGTGGCCTGAAGAAAAAGAAATATAAAAAGGGGTTGGCAGTATGCATGCCGTATTTGCTTAACAACAAAAGCAGATTATGTTTAACATGAGAAACTTCCAAATATCTCTTGTATAAAAGAGATAAAAGAACTGACATTGCCACACTTTTACCATGTGCAGCAGAATTTAGACAGGTGTCAGAATAGACAAGGGTTCAGAAAAGACAAAGGTGGGCTCTGAAGATTGAAGGGTGATTCTCACTGGAGTTGGGAGAGACAGTGAAATGAAGGGAAATTACGTGAAAAAGTCAATTAGACTTGAGCTGGGAATGTGCCTTACAAACCTTAGACAATAAAGACTAGAGGTAGGAAATGAAGGGCTTCTCCAAGTAGACATATTATTGAACCTTTATGGATGCGAGCAGTGTTTGTAAAAGGAAATGTTATTTTTGAAATTACAGTAGTTTTGTTGCACGTTTTTCCCGCAAAGAGTTTTTTGCAAGTTGAAAGCTGTAATCAAAGTAGTATTCCTTTTCTCTTGCAATGAATCTTTGATTTTTTTTTCCTGCTTAATTTTTCTATCCCCCATATAGGGCAGCAATACTGACATATGCATTTATCTTTGCAGCACTCAATTCCTTCTTTCCAACATCTCATTTTGCACCAATATTCATTCTTGCTAGCTCTAACACTAGTATCTCAAGGCTCCAGGTGCCATTAGTTTTTCAACCAGGTCTGAAAAGCTCTGTTAACTCCCAAGGCTTTCCTAAACACAGATATAAAATTTCTGGAGGAGATTGTTTGAAAATGTAGAGTTCTGGTCCTACCAGAGTATAGATGACGTTTACTTTTTGTCTTCCGATAACTTTCCCTCAACCTGATGTTCTTCAGATACATTTACTTTAGCTCCTGGATTTTGATCACACTAGCTGGATATCTGTGGGTTTGCCATTTTATGCATCTGGAGAGCACCAGATTGGGGAAGGTTGTTCTAGGCTGAGCAATATTTGAGCAACCCATTCTAGATGGTCTAACCAAAAAGAAAGGAAGGTGTGTATGTCCTAGTCAAGGGTTCTTCTGAAGTGAATTTTACTCTTGGATGGCCTGGAGTATTGTATCCAGAGCACTTTTGGTAAAAGGCTATCAGTTGACACCTGGAAGCCAGCAATTTGAAGAGGTTATTAATGTAGGTTTTTCTCCTGTAGTTCATATAAGCATGATGTGAAAAGTTGTCATCAGGTGATGATAAGGGATTTGATTTGATAGTTTATTTTATTTTGCTGTTTGTTGATAGTACGCTTATCCATTAGTCAGAGAGTTTTGCTTCTTTCCCACCCCCCTGCCATAAAACTGTCTGAAAATCATGTCTGTATAGTAATTTACCCTTGAATTTGAATGGCACAGTAGAGTGAGATTCTGGCATTACCCATCTGCCCTTGACACCTTCAAATTTAAGTTTTTATACATCCTCTTGTTGCTTTATCTACCCCCTTATCGGGTTCTAATAATAATAAATATCAGTTTGCACCAAGGAAGTTTTACTTTGAAAAGCATTTTTAAGGGAAAGTCAACTTAGATTACCAGAATGTATGATAGATATGGATGATTGTTACAAACATTTTTTTTCTATCTCATTTTCCTATTCTTTGGGGATAGTTTTAAATCCAGATAAATATAGTACTGGTACCCTAAATATAATATAGAGTGGTTAAAGGTATCAGGCTAAAAACTGAAGACCGCAAGTTCTAGTCTTGTTTTAGGCATAAAACTAACCGGATGTTATACCGGTTGAATCGCACCACTGGTGCACGTGCAACCACATGTGTTCACTTGTTCTCTCCTGGTTTTCATTTATGCTTTTACAATTTTCATTTTAAAATACATTGCCATTTTCATTACATATTTTAGCCCTTAACTGCTTCAGGTTGAGCGAAAAGCAGTAATACGCTGGCAAAATTTCTCTCTCGAGTTTGTCTTTGCTATAATACTTTATGAGGGCCCTCCGCGATCTTTCCCTAATTGTCACATGGTTTAACCTTTTTGCTTAAAAAAAAAAAAGAAAAGAGAAAAGAGAGCAAAGTGTGCCTCATTTACTCACAGGTAGAGGAATGTTAATGTAGGAAGTGAGGCAGTTTGTTCATTGAAAAATATTTTATGGGAACTTGCTTCAAACTGAAGGAACACATGTAAAATACGTTCCCTGGGGAAGGGCTTTCTTAGTCTCACGTTTGAAACAAAGGGAGATTTTTGGGTAAACTCAAAGCAGAGAGCTCAGGGTCACATATTAGAATTTCCCTTGGCAGCAGGAGAGTTTGTGTACCTAAGGCCATTCCATTTCCAGCAGATGTACCGAGATACAGTTGTTATTCTATCAGGCCAGGATATGGAGTCAACCCCAGTGAAATTAAGGACCACGAAAGGTCCCCCTCAGATCACAAGGCTTTAATGAATTCAGAATGGATATGAAAGGCAGTTCTGGAAGGTAGAAGGGCAGTAAGTAATTATTCTCTGGTGGGAAGGCTTTAGTGGCTAAACGAAATTAACTAAATGCTGTCATTTCATAAGTCACTTGTGATTAAGAGGAACAAGTCTGGTTTTGCACTCTCTTTTCTTCAAAGGAAAGAAGGCTGGTATTGGTTAGAAGGAAAGCAATATTCCCGTATTCATTTAAAAGATTTACATAACACCTCCGGCTGATGTTCCCAGGACTCTTTTTTTTTTACTTATTGGAGGTAAATTACCTCAGTTGCCCTCATAGAGCAGGGTCATTTATCCTATTGAACATATTTTGAAAAAATATTTGAAATGTCAGATGGATAGGTGCTTTTAATGTCTGACCTAAAATATAAATTGAGACATAAAATATAATCTGCAAAAATTGTGTCTAAGTTTTGATTTTCCCACTTAATTTCCATTGATGGGGCCATTAACTTCAAAAGGAAAAGATTTGTAAAAAAAAATAACATCAATGTGTGGCTTTGAACACAGCCCAGGAGCAGCACAGATACTACATATGAATGTGCCTTTAGAACCAGTCTTCAAAAAGTCCTCTGTGAATGGCCTGCTCTTAGCCATATAATCCCATTCATGTAGACACCTTTGCTGATAAGGATTTGTGAGTAAAGGTTAACTTTGATTTTTCATAGGAAAGCCCTCACAGGACAAAGAAAGGCCATTCATATTAGTATCAGATGCATTGCTGCCATTATAGAAGGAATTAAACAAATACAGGTAGTCCTCCGCTTACAACCGCAATTGAGACCAAAATTTATGTTGCTAAGTGAGAAATTTGTTAAGTGAGTTTTGCCCCTTTTTACAACTTTTCTTGCCACATTCGTTAAGCGAATCACTGCAGTTATTATATTAGTAACATGTTGTTAAGTGAATCTGATTTCCACATTGACTTTTCTTGTCAGAAGATTGCAAAAGGTGATCACATGACCCCAGGACATTGCAACCGTCATAAATGTGAGTCAGTTGCAAAGATTTCTGAATGTAAATCAGGTGACCATGGGAATGCTGCAATTGTCACAAGTGTGAAAAATGGTCATAAACCATTTTTTCAGTGCCATTATCACTTCAAATGGTCACTAAGTGAACTGTTGTAAGTCAAGGACTATCTGTACCATAAAAGGGAAGAAGTTTGGAAACAAATTTGAAGAAGATGAAGCTTGGAGCTAATAGCAGATAGCCCAAAATGGTACAATGGCTAGAATGGACTTAATTCTAATAGAGGGTTTGGTTGTTTTAATTCAGAAGACAGGTGCCTAGTAATCACAAAATGGCCACTTATCTGTTTCTTGGTAGAGGGAAGTCAGGGTGGGACCTGGAAATGATTCAATGAAGTAGAAAAGCACAATGGAGCACATAGATGCAGTGGTGGGATTCAACCAGTTCGCACTACTTCGGGAGAACTGGTTATTAACTTTCTGAGCAGTTTGGTGAACTGGTTGTTGGAAGAAATCATTAGGGCAGAGAACCGGTTGTTAAATTATTTGAATCCCACCAAAGCATAGATGGCATGGAGGGTGATAGAAAATAGAAAATCGAAGAGGTTTACTAGTTGGAACCAAGTCAATGGACTGTTCATCAGACATGAACAATTGTTAGTAAGTTCTATGGGCTTGTTTAAATATTCTGACTAGACATCATCTTTGTGTTTAGTAACATAGAAAGCTGCATATCTTTTCACATCTTGACTTCATATTATAATTTGCTAAGTAATACATGTTTAAAATGAATTAGAATGGAGAGTTCGGAAAAAATATTGCTCTTGGTGCTTTTGCTGCATCTTACCTGCACTGCAGGTAAGAACTGCTTACAAAAGAGTATAAAACAATTAGAAAATACTTAATTGTTCTGATAAAGATTGGCTGAAATAACTTCTTTCTGGTTTTTAAGTGGAAAAAACAACAACAACACTGGAAAACTGGGTGCCTTTCCTTCCTCTTTCAGTTGGATCCTTTGAACCCTGGTCATACATAGTGACAGCTTGGATCACTGATCAGTGCCTTACAAACCAGACTGACATGGTAAGAAAAATGAATAATAAAGAGGAATGTATTAGCCTTGGTGGCACAGTGGTTAGAGTGCAGTACTGCAGGCTACTTCTGCTGACTGCCGGCTACCTGCAATTTGACAGTTCAAATTTCACAAAGCTCAAGGTTGACAATAAGAGCCTTGGTAGTACAGGGGTTTAAGGCACCCTGTTATTAAGCTTATTAAGACCAGCTGCCTGCAATTACTGCAGGGTTCGAATCTCGCCAAGGCTCAAGGTTGACTCAGCCTTCCATCCTTTCTAAGGTAGGTGAAATGAGGACCCAGTTGTGGGGGCAATAAGCTGACTTTGTATAAATATATACAAAAAGGATGAAGGCTATTGCTGAGCACATTGTAAGCCACCCTGAGTCTTCAGAGAAGGGCGGCATATAAATCAAATTAAAAAAAAAATTGTTGGGGGTGATATGCTGACTCTGTAAACTGCTTAGAGAGGGCTGTAAAGCACTGTAAAGTGGTATAAAAGTCTAAGTGCTATTGCTATTGCTATATCCAGGCCATAATCTATGGACTCTGGAAGTAAATCTCATTTATTTTCTCCCATGAGAATTATGCTTGAATAAGAGACATAAAATTATGCTGTTGCTTCCATAGTAGGAAAAATACTGTTATAGATAAATGCACCTAGAAGCAATTGTCCCATGGGAGTCAATTTACCAACTCACTTTTTTTTTTAAGTGAGAGCAATAGAATCAGATGTGTATCTCACTCTTTCCAAAGTTCTAACAGTTTTGACCTCAGGAAAACATGATCTGGCAGCTTTTGGTTGCAGAAAAAAGGAGATGAGTTGGCTTTGGGATTAGAGTTATTGTTTGTTTGTTTTTCTGTATGCAAGAAAGAGAGACAGATGGAAGAGGGAGACTGAGCAAGAAGTAGAAACTGTTCACAATCTAACTTTGTCCAGCCATGATTGCTGGAATAAACCACAATTGACTGTGTACACATAACATATTTCCTGCACTACACGTGTTAGGTGCCTTCCCTGCTGCTATAAATTGATGGCTTAGACTTAAGAGTGATGTAAAGGTGGTGTTTGAGGTTTCTGTCAGATTGCCTCATGACAGTATAGGAAAAGTGATAACTTTTTAAGCCCAAATCCCATAAACTGATAAAAATATCTATGTGGCAGGACATATGGAGAACATCTGATGAATACACAAGGCTGCTGTCTTCCTTGACATGACATTATCTATCTGGGATATATATACATTTGATAACTTTCTTATAGGAAGTTCTTATGTCACCAGACCTGGGGAGGTCTCAGGAAATGGGGACATTCTTAGATGGCTCCATTGTGGGTGATCTTTTACTCTCTCCATGTGTTTTGCATATTTTAATTTTTTTAGAATGTCTTTGCATTTTTAGTAATTACCCTATAGCTTTATAATGGTTGTTTTAATATATTTGTTGTTTTTACTGATTGTTAATTGCCACCCAGAATTGCTTCAGTGAAATATAAATGGGACAAAGAGAGGGAGGGAGGGAGGGAGGGAGGGAGAGAGGAAGGAAGGAAGGAAGGAAGGAAGGAAGAAAGAAAGAAAGAAAGAAAGAAAGAAAGAAAGAAAGTTCTGCAGTCCAAACTACATAAATGAATGGCAAATGCACTCCAGTATAATAAGTGTCGTGTATCAGCCACATACATTGCCATAGAGCCTGCTGAAAAATACATCTAGAGTTTTAGCAGCATAACATATTGTTGGTGCTGTTTAATTGTTTACCAGTAGAAAATATCTTTGGGGGGGAAAAGCAGGTGATAGAACAATAAAATATACAATAGTAGATGGGCTTATCTATACAACTGTTGTTACTATTTTTTAATTATAGTTAATGGCCAACAAGATAAATACACAGACACATTGACCAAATACAACATATGCAGTATTATCAGTCAGATATGGCATTAAAAATTAAAACTTAAAAAGAGAATTATTGAATAAAATAAAGTAAAACATAGGACAGGAAACAACAGAACAGAACACTTCATTGTGTCAACTTTCCAAGATTAGGATATTTTATACCATTTTACAGAAATCACTGCAGGTAAGAATTTGGCAACTGTATCAGTGATACTGAAAACTAGATTAGTAAAATGTTAAAGGCAATGATCTTGAAAACAGGAAACTGTGTGATCTAATCCTGCCTTGGGCTAAATCCTTGCTTTGGGTCAGTCATTCTATCTCAACTTTAAGAAGAAGGCCATAGCAAACCACTTCCGAAAATTCAGAGGCCTTTCAACTTTGGAGATTCCTGTAGGCAATGTAGCGACTTTGAAAAAACCATGAAAACACACATGTGCACCCAGAAACACACACACACACACACACACACACACACACACACACACACACAGAGAGAGAGAGAGAGAGAGAGAGAGAGAGAGAGAGAGAGAGAGAGAGAGAGAGAGAACTCAGAGCATAGGGATGCAAAATTGTTATGTATGAAAACAAACAAGCTCGTTCCCTCATCCTCTATTTGGCCTTACTTCCCACTCTGAATACGCAGAAGAATGATGCTTTTTAAAAATAATATGTTAGACTAATTTCCCTTCTTCACCCTTACAAAAAAAAAAAAAAAGCTGCTTTATTTGAATCTGGTCCTGCTGAAAACTCTGCCGATGTATCAAACTGAAATGTCTTTTAAAGTAATCATGCTTAAGCTTGCTAAATAGGCAGCTATTTTCTGCAGAATCAATAGTTGGTGACTTCCTGATTAGATGAATGCTTAGATTTGTCACTATAACTCCCTCAGAAAGGCTGGATTAGACAACACTGCCCTAGTTGGAGCAATGTACAGACTCCATAAACTGTTATTTCGCATTTTGGAACGATTTGTGCCTGATTAAATAGGAATGTGCAAATGAGGCAAGATGCAGTCTGAACTGATGATTCCATTTGAATGTGTGATTTATTTTTAGAATTAATTCAGCCTAAATATCAATTCCAACTGTCAATTCCAATTCAAATATTCAATTTAAATAAAGTAAAGAAAAAATGCTGGACCCATTGAAAGGCTCCTGATTTCGGCATGTCGAATCAATGTGCCTATTTAATTCAAATGATCTTTGAACTGTATCTTTGAATCAAAATATCTCATAGTCATACCAAGTATGAGTTTACCTAGCTATTTGCCCAGACTGTGAGGTGAAACTATTATTATTTTCTCCAACTTTAGAATGGAATACATTCCACATTGAATGCAAATTTCAGTTTTCATGTTCTTTTTTAGCCTCTGTAATAAGCTCTTTATTGGTTGGGATTTTTTACTGCCCTTCTATTTTCCATTCAACAAGTATTTCCTAAAAAGGAGGGGGGAGAAGGAGAAAGAGCAAGAGAGTGAGAAAGAGAGAAAGAAAAGAATGAGTTAGGAAGCAGGGAAGTAGGAAAGGAAGGAAAGAAGGGAGGGAGGGTGGGAAAGAAGGAAGGAGGGAAGGAGGGAGGGAGGACGGAGGGAGAGGAGAGGAAAGGAAAGGAAAGGAGGGAGGGAGGGAGGGAAAGAAGGAAGGAAGGAAGGAAGGAAGGAAGGAAGGAAGGAAGGAAGGAAGGAAGGAAGAATATCCCCACTTTTCAATAGGTAAAGAATGTCTCAAACTTTAAAGCAATTTTTTAAAAAAACTGTAGTTAAAATATTTTTGTGAGTATTTGTAAATATTCAGAAGTTTGGCACTTCATGCATGAGTATTAATGTAACATATTCTGATTCCTGCACTGAAGACAGTATTACAGTTGGTCCCAATTCTGATCTCCTATTCAACATAGATGCTAACCTAAGTCAGGAAAAATAGCAATAGCACTTGGACTTATATAGCGCTTCATAGTGTTTTACAGCCCTCTCTAAGTGGTTTACAATGTTAGCATTTTGTCCCCCAACGATCTGAGTCTTCAAAGAAATCTAGTTCTACAAATCCCAAGAAGGGTCAGTTCTAACTGTGATGGACACAAAGATTAGGCAAAATTATAGTAAAGGTGGTGGTGGGAATTGGAAAAATTAAGGCAATCGACTTTATATTTGAATTATTTTGTAAAATGTAAGAAGACGACTTGATGATACACAGATGTATAGATGCCCTATCAAGAAGCTTTTTATTTCTCCCGTACTTCTTCTGACAGAGACAGAATCACTCACAAGATGTCACTGATATCTTGTCTTAGGGTGAGACTGAGTTCACACAATCAGTGCAAATGACAGCAAGCCCCCGATGACCTTATTCACCACTCCTGCCACTGTTAGGTTGTTGTCGAAGCTGATAAAAGAGGTGATATGTTGATTACCTATCTGTACTTGAGTCAAGTGAGAGTTGCCATTTTACTTCTTCTTATATAATGCAAGCTTGGGTTTTTTGTTTTTTGTTTTGCCTAAGTCACCATTACAATTTTTGTATTACTATTTGTTCTGGCTTTTCCTTATACAATATTCTGTTGGATATGAGTTATTCTTTGGAAATAACTCTTCTCTTCATGTGAACATTTTTTAAAAAAATGTAATGGTATAGGTAGTCCTCAACTTACAACAGTTCATTAAGTGACCATTCAAAGTTACGACAGCACTGAAAAAAGTGACCTACTGTATGACCATTTTTCACATTTACGACTGTTGCAGCATCCCCATGGTCATAGAATAGAATAGAATAGAATTATTTTTTATTGGTCAAGTATGATTGGACACACAAGGCATTTGTCTTGGTGCATATGCTCTCAGTGTACATAAAAGAAAAGATACGTTCATCATGTGATCAAAATTCAGATGCTTGGCAACTGGTTCATACTTATGACTGTTGCTTTCTCCCAAGGTCATGTGATCCCTTTTGTGACCTTTTGACAAGCAAAGTCAATGGGGAAGCCAGACTCACTTAACAACCGGGTTACTAACTTATCAACTGCAGTGATTCACTTAACAACTGTTGCAAGAAAGGTCGTAAAATGGAGCAAAACTCACATAACAAATGTCTCACTTAAAATCAGAAATTTTGGGCTCAATTGTGGTCATAAATCAAGGACTACCTGTACTATGATTCACAAATAATGTCAGTTTGTTTATTATATTGAGTATATATGATGGCTTAAGTTAGAGACCTGAGAAATACATTGTTCATCTCTATTTTCAGCACTGAACTATAAAGTGGTTGGCATTTAACTTCAGGATCTACTAATAGTTCCATGATTCTGTAAGATCCCACAGGTAGAATCTTGGATAATTGGTTTCCATATCTATGGAATAAATATTCAACTACTCGGTTTCCCCCAAAATAAGACATCCCCTGATAATAAGCACAATCGGGCTTTTGAGTGCATGGCAATAAGGCCAAGTGCTTATTTCAGGGTTCAAAAAAATATAAGATAGGGTCTTATTTTTGGGGAAACACGGTATTTCTGGATTAGATGGCCTTTAAAGGGTAGGTTTGATATAAGAAAGAGTGCTTTTATGCAATGATGTCCCTGAAAGTCCAGTTAGCCTTGAGAGCTTAAAATTATTGTATTGATTTGGTTGGTTGGATATCTGAAACCATCATTATTGAAAGGAAAGGAATTTAGGGAAATTGTCCTGAACAGATGAAATTAATTATTCTCTCCTAAATTGCTCTTTTACATTAACCATGCTCTGATAAATTTTCATCTGAACTGCTGTAATGTATAATACATGGAGCTATCCTTGGATGCAACTTCAATTAGTGCAAACTCAGCTACTAGAATTTGGATGCTGTTAAATGTATTCATATCATGCCAACTTGCGTTGTGCTTTGAGATTCAATTCTGGGAGAAAGCAAGGTACCTTTAACTGTTTTTCTAGAGAAGAATCTGTTAGACAATGGCACCCAGACCATTAAGGATGATCTTAAAAAGCTATGCAACATCAGACCTGGTCAATATTTGGATGTCAGTCCCTTGTGAAAGACTAGTATGGAGGCTAGACAGGGAAATTCAGAAAATTTGCTTGACAAAGCTGATGTTCTGTTGCCCAAAGCTACCTGGATTTATTTGTGAAATCTTCAGGAATCAAGTCAACTTGTACAATGATTTGCGGTTGGGGTGATCTTTGAACTTTAGGACATTCTTCACAAAAGCAGAAATAACATTACAATCTTTCATGGCAGCAGATTTCTCCTTCTCCTTCTCCTTCTCCTTCTCCTTCTCCTTCTCCTTCTCCTTCTCCTTCTCCTTCTCCTTCTCCTCCTCCTCCTCCTCCTCCTCCTCCTCCTCCTCCTCCTCCTCCTCCTTTTCCTAAAAGATTACTTTGAACTACTGAGGTTTCAGCAATTTCATCAGCTTCTTCTTTGCTGTCCTATTGATGTATTAATGTACTTTATTTACAGTGACATGATTAATTTTGTTCCAGAAATTGTAACTGCCTTAGAATCTCTCCTACTGAAGAATTACTGAGAAATCTTTTCAATGAAAACAAGTCTTCCGTGATAAATATATTTGAATAGTTGTACTAAGACTGTCAAATGCCCCCCCCCCTTTTTGAACTTTTTTTATTTTTTATTTCTATTCTTTTATTCTTATATTTTCATTATGGGACAGGTGAAGAGAGAAAGAAAAAAGCAAGTGAGAGAAACAACCTTGTCCTGTGTTTTAGCTTATGCTAGTGGCACAGGAAATGGAAGAGGTTAAATATTAATATTTTGTTATTGTTTACATTTTTCAACTGATATCAGCAGGAAAGAATCTGTAAAACCAGTTTCTGGGCTAGCACAGGTCTTTTCCCTATTTCCAAGGTTTTTTTTCCAAAATCTGTCTTAAAAGGCTTTGGGACAGACAGGCTTTACTTTTGAAAATTTGCAAGATGTTCTTTTCTGGTTGCCATCAAGGATAAATGTTCAAAAG
Source organism: Pantherophis guttatus (assembly GCF_059756535.1). NCBI lineage: Eukaryota > Metazoa > Chordata > Lepidosauria > Squamata > Colubridae > Pantherophis > Pantherophis guttatus. The sequence goes on along the minus strand of NC_142063.1, from coordinate 198,533,018 downwards.
AAGATAGATGCGGGGACTGGCCTTCCTATCAACAGTATCTGAGGACAATAATTAACATTTGAGAGGATGGGAGGATAAGAGGAAAAATGTCAAAATTTGAATCAGTTCTGGAGTTCAGAACAGACCTTTAGTATGAAAATGGTTGCTGACCAGTGGTGGAATTCAATTTTTTTTTACTACCAGTTCTGTGGGCATGTCTTGGTGGACGTGGCAGGGGAAGGATACTGCAAAATCTCCATTCCAACCCCACTCTGGGGCCAGCCAGAGGTGGTATTTGCCGGTTCTCTGAACTACTCAAAATTTCCTCTACTGGTTCTCCAGAACTGGTCAGAATCTGCTGAATAGCACCCCTGTTGCCGACCCAGGAGAGTCTTGGTGTTTTTCTTCAGCTGAACATCAGCTGACAGATGGTACAAAAACTAGTTTTTCTTTCCTGATGTCAGCACTTCAAGCTGCATTTACTCTAGTGCTGACATAAGAAGGAGAAGCAGAGGCGTCTGGAAAGGGATGTTTGACATTTCACCTACTTATTTTCCCTGGAGATAATATCCCCTAGGAGATGGGATGGGAGGGGGGAAATTCCTTTGAGCTGGAGCAGTAGATTAGGTGTAGAGTGACTTGGAAGATGGCCAATGAGTGCAGAGGAGTGGGGAAAGGAAAGGGAGGGTTTTGGGTCAGGAAGTCAGTGTTGGCTGCGATGGAGTCGGAGTTAGAATATCGTGCTTAATAAATGGGAGTTTTTCATCAAAGACTTTGTTTGAAATGCAATTTATTTGAGACGACCTTGAAACCTGACACCTTAGCTATAACATTGATCTGAATTTAAAAGGGGCAATTTCTCTGCATTGCATGACATCACTATGGCCAGTTTTTCTTTCAGGCAAGGAATAGGTATGAGTTCACAATGGCCAGTCTTCCTTAACTGGACAATTTCAGGATGAACCCACAATAGCAGCTACATATTGCTCAGCCTGCTGCATATTGGCTTGTCTGTGTTAGTGAGGCATGAAGTATCAGTGATTAGCACAAAGAAGAAAACTATCTTGCCCTGGAATGGATAGATTTTCTCTTACTGAGATGAACAGCAACAGTGTGGTAATACTACAAGAATACAGGTAATGTGGTAGACAGCCAGGGTAACAAAATAAAATAGAATAGAATAGAAAATAATTCTTTATTGGCCAAGTGTGATTGGACACACAAGCAATTTGTCTTTGGTGTACATAAGGAGAATAAAATACATTCATCAAGAATAAAAAGATACAACACTTAGTGATAGTCAAGGTTACTAATAAGCTATCAAATCGCACTGAGAAACAAATAAAAACAATATAAATTGAAAGATACAAGCAACATGGTTATAGTCATAAGTGGGACTTATTAAAAAGGACATTTTGTAGAGACTGCCAGAAATGGGCACTGTGAGAGAGGAAAGTCTAATAGATAATGATAGAACCAACCAAATTCCAGGTGAGCTGTAACTTTAGGGCATGCCCTGAGTTGTAGGGTGGGGAGTGAGAGTCAGATTAGGAAAAAAATAGACCAGATGGTGATAAAGGAGAATAGCAATGGTCTGCCTGAATTTGCCAGGTGTCATGTTTAGCTTTTCCTTGAAGATGATTCACTTCTCATACAAGAAGCTTCTTCTTGACTATCAGAACAGAAGCTTCTTGGATGAGAAGTGAAATGTCTTCAAGGAAAAACAAAGAAAGTCCAGGTGCCTCTTGAAGAAAAAGAAAGAAAGAAACCAACACTTTTGGGAGAACCATGATCTGGATGCCTGAGAATCTCCATAGACATTTAGCTTGTTGGCTGCTCATTGTTGGTCAGCTGTTCGAAGTTAAGATACAGATGGAATAAGAATTGCTACATTTCTTGTCACAGGGTATAATAACAGAATCTTGAAAGCTTGACAAAGTTTCTCTTTTCCTCCCTCTTACACCAAAGATAGTCAAGGAGGAGCAAACTTGATTTTCTGTCTCACCTCCTCCTGTGTTTATGGACTAAGCTGATGTTTTCCTAATAGCAGCTAGATATTTTCTTCAAGGCTATCTTCATATTCACCTACAACCATAAATGTATCACCGAAAGGACATTGTATGTGATTCATAGTTTTACATCTCTATAGTTCACAGAACTAATCGGCAAGAATTTTCCTATTTGAATATAAAATAAAACACATTATTTGCCATACAGTATAAGATCTTAGCTTTGTGTATTTCAAGCAGCTGTCTCTCTCTGCATTTTAACTGAGTATAAAACAGATGTCTTGAGACAGAGGTTGTCAATATTTCACTTGATACATATATTCTTCGAAGGTTTGGAGAGGGCTGGTATTTGACAGCAGATGAAAGCTGTAATCCTTTACCTGAGAATAAGTCCCCACTGAACTTAAGAAGGCTTATTTCTAAATAGATTGCACTGTAGGGAGGTCAAACGAACTATCTTTCCTAGGGCTTTCTAAAATCCTCCAGGCAGTGCAGATAGTGCTAAGAATTATTATGCAACCTCTTTTTTAAAACAAAAACAAAACAAAACTCCAGGAGGTTGTTCAAAAACCTACATAGAAGTGGAGGAAAAACCTTGTACTTGTGGTTTTCCTAGCGTTATTTTTATTTTGTATTTCCTGGCGACACCTGAAAAGGAAGGTCCATTTTTCCTGACAAAGGAAGATGATGTGACTCACAGTTCTGCAGAAAGCAAGATGCACCCTGGAGAGAGGACGACGGAAATAATACCTAGCATGAGTAACACTGTAGGTTGCCAAGGAGAAGAGGGTTCGACAGCATGGAAATCCCCTACCTGAATTGCAGTACAGCGCCTTAAAAAACAAGCAGATTTATTTGAAAGTTTGCCCATGAGCAATGTCTATCATTGGAGCCAATTTTTGTGGTTTTGATCCAACAATAACTGATGATGAATGTGTTATACATGGATGTCATCTATGCATTCTGACCCTAAGAAGCTTAGTAAGCTACTATGCTCCAAATGTTAACAATGTCATCCAGGTAATGAGGCTACAAGCCACTTGCTATTTAGGAATCTCATTGAAGAACCAACCCACACAAATATTCCTAAGGGGTGGAATTTGAATCACAAACCAGTAGGTTTAGCCTGCTAGTGTTGGATTCTCAATTGTTGTTGTTTAAAACTGGTGTAAAGTTTTCATTGTGATAGAATCAGTGCCTTGCGGAGAAATGATTCTGCATTTTTATACCAGTTCTCATTCAATTTTATGAAAGTGAAGTTGTTTTAGAAATTCTTTCAAAGAAGAAGAAGGAAGTTGCAAATGTGGTGGAATGCTATATTCCTGAACTTACTTAGCTACAAGTTGGCCAAGGAATATATGTCATTTGTTATGCTTGCCATGCTTCAGTTGAATTTCAGGAGAAGGGTATACCTCCTGTGGTGTTTTTAAGCTTGTGAAGTGTGGGTGGCTAGGGAGATTTCAGAGTGATGGAAAAATGTACATCAGAAATAAAACATTTTAATAGTCATCTCTTACTACCTCCAACAATGAGAATCAAAAACTTCCAGAGAAATCCTCAAGTTTCCTGATAATAAGGGAGAAAGACCTTGTTTTTCACCCAGGCTTTTGGAGAGGGAGTGGGAGACCCCTCGCTTCGTCATGTTTCTCATTTTACCTTTATTTTTTTTTTATGTTTTACTGATATTGTTGTGATTACTTTTTTCATTCTTGTGAGTCATCTGGTATCATTAAAAGTCAAGTGACATAGACCTTTAGTAAATTATTACTATGGTTTGTTACACAGTAATCCAGATGTTTGGAGTGGATATGGCATTTTTATCCACCTATCTCGGATAGGCAGATGTTGATGTTTGATGCTGTTAAATGTATCATTGCAAAATGAAAGCTGTTCCAAGTAAACCTGTCTTTTGCAATTGATTTTTGTGAATACTGCTGGTGTTCAAGGGATACTCCAGGTGTTTGGGGATTGCACCTAAGGCTCCTACCGTGATTGGTCCTATCTTGGCTTTCTTTAGCAATAGTACTTTAAACTTCTATACTGCTTCACAATGCTTTCCAGCCCTCTCCAAGCGGTTTACAGAGTCAGCATATTGCCCACAACAATCTGGGTCCTCATTTTACCCACCTCGGAAGAATGGAAGGTTGAGTCAACCTTGAGCCAATGAGACTCGAATTAGTGGACATGTCAGCAGAATTAGCCTGCAATACTGCATTTTAGCCACTGTGCTACGGTGGCTGATTTAGCCTCAATCATTCTACTTTTTTTTTTTTGCAAGACTTTGTATTTTGTGATTTTCTTCAGTTCTTTCTTTTCCCTTCTGCTATCTCCAGATACTACCATGTCCACTATCCAGACCTTTTTTTTTTGTCTTTTTTATTGACAATTATTAACTCTTGGATGTTATGTGACAGGTGTCTGTTGGTTTGAATTCTAAAGTCCCAGAGTTCTTTAGCTTCTTCATTTTCTATGGCTTTGTCTATTTTATGGTCCCATCAGTTCTTGTTTGCAGGCAAATGGTATTTATTGAAGATCTTCCACCCATTGTCGCTACTTTGTCATGCCATTGTTTTTAACCAATCTGTGTGTTCTTCTTGCGGTAGCTAACCAGGTTGCCCCTACTGTTTCTGCAGCTTCTTTGCAGAGGTGGCACTTGCTGTCTGTTGCTGTCTTCTCAATTCTGACTTCAAATGCATTTGTTCTTAAAGTGTGGTCTTGTGCTGTCAGAATTAGCCCCTCTGACACTTTATTCAACTTGATATTGTTATTATTTGATTGCCGACTATTTTTAAAAAATGTATTGGCCACGTAATACTTGTGCTTGCAACATTCCATGCCCACCTATTTTCTTTGGTAAGTAGAGTCTGTCAAGATCACTGCATGGATGAAGAGAATAATTCATTATTTTTCTGCTCTTCCTATCCAGGGCTTTTAGTTCTGCTTCAGTCCAGTCCATTCTTCCAGCTGTGTATCTAAGGACTGGAATTTGCCCAAGTGTTGATTTCAACATGTTTGATATTGTCAGCTTGAAGGATGAGCAAATGAAACAAACAATATGTTAAAAAGTTACGATATTTATGTGGTTATTTACCAAGCACATCTAAATTATATTAAAGTAACAAAAATATCTTTACAGTCCCCAAGACATGTTACAACATTCGAGCACCCCTAACATTTGGAAATTGAAAGCTGAAAAAATTGACATGTCCTATAAATTGCAGGTATGGATAGTGACTGTTTTCATCCAAACTCTTGGTGTTATTTCCAGCTCGATTCCTTCACTTTTAATGATTGTTCCCCATTTGATGGTGAGCATGGCACATTTGTTCTGTCCGACCTCCATTGCAGTATGTTGACTGTATATACAGCAGAGTTGAGCAGTGATTCTATTTCAGATGGCATTTTTACATTACTAGCTGGGAGAAAATAAGTTTATTTTTCCTATAAAATGTTCCCCAAGAAAGCTCATGAATATATTATTGATTCCAAAACAAGGTGAGAGAATCTTCTATTTTCAATCCTATAGTACTCTAGCCATGCATAGGCAGATGAAATAAAAGCCGTGGTGCAGAGGTGGGCTTCAGCAGGTTCTGACCAGTTCTGGAGAACCAGTAGCGGAAATTTTGAGTAGTTCAGAGAACCGGTAGTAAAATTTCTGACTGGCCTCACCCCCATCTATTCTCTGCCTTCCAAGTCCCAGCTGATCGGGAGGAAATGGGGATTTTGCAGTAACCTTCCCCTGGAGTGGGATGGGAATGGAGATTTTACAGTATCCTTCCACACCCACCAAGCCACGCGCACCAAGCCATTCCACACCCACCAAGCCACACCCACAGAACTGGTAGTAAAAAAATTTGAAACCCACCACTGCCGTGGTGGCCCAGGGGTTAGAATGCACTATTGCAGGCTGACTCTGTCCACTGCCAGGAGTTCGATTCTGAATGGCTCAAGGTTGACTCAGCCTTCCATCTTTCTGAGGTGGACCCAGATTGTGGGGGCAATAGGCTGACTCTGTAAACCACTTAGAGAGGGCTGTAAAGCACTATGAAGCAGTGTATAAGTCTAAGTGCTATTGCTATTAAGATGTGTTTTATATTAGATAGTGCTGGTCTGTTTTAATGATACTACTGCAGAGTACGGGAGATTTGCTAAATACAGAACAATACTGCAGCATAAAAACAGTCGTTCTCCTATAACACTGGATACAATATCTCTCACTGGTGGATCCTTTTTTACCTGAGGTCATTTTACTGAGATTTCATGCATCTACAACCTGGGTTCCCTATCTCCAAATTAATTATCTCTTTAAACATATGTAAATGCATATGCTTAAGGGTACAATCACATTTACTATAATCATACGTATTTCTCAGTTAAATATATCGTTCTAAAGCCCCAGATCTTAAACATGCAATTGAACTTTTGACTAGTAAGCCTTCAGAGTTATAATAATAGCCCTAAGTATATTTATAATATAGATGTAGGAATTTGCCTTTATACCACCTTTAATGCCTGCATTATGTTTGTTCTATTGTTTAAATCCATAAAGCACAACTGAATATTTATTGCTCTACAGCTCCTCCCTCTTTCGGAATCTTTTATGCAATATTCTCATAAGCCCAATACATATTACCGTAAGTATTTCTTTCTGAGAGATTGCCTTCTCCTGCACAAACCTGTTGTGTTGTGTGTCCCTGTTCCCAGAGTTTAAACAAATGAAATGACTTAAGAGTTTGTAAAATTCTCTTCTCAGGGATGCTTGCCTGGCATCTTTGTTATTATTGTTTTTGGCTCCCTGCCAACATTTCTTTGTTTGCTCAATATTTCAGTCATTCGGTTTTGTGAAATAGAACCCAGATAATTCTTTACAGAATTCTTGTAATCCTCCTCATCCTTATATTTTAGGTAGCCTTTGTGTCTATTAGGATTTTGCGGGTTTAGATGACTTTGTGATTTTAATTTAAAATAAATCTTTTGAGTCAAGGTTGACCTTAATGTTGTTTTCTTAGCAGCAATATGGAAATGGTTTGGCAATGGCCTCTTTCAGGATTTGTTTTTTATTTCACAGTTTAGCCTACAGCCTTGGTATTCTTTGGTGTTTTCCCACGAAAGCACTCTATCAGCCTTACCTTCTTTAGTTTCCAAGTCCAGACAAGGCCAGTTAGGTGCTTCCATCTGCAGGTATGTGGTATAACTTTTACAAAGTGTTGTGGTCTTTGGTTAAGAGAAACAATCTCCATCAACAGAGAAATAGATCTCTCACCACATAAACAGTGAGTCTGCTATCCTATCCTATCAGTAGTGGGTTTCAATTTAGTTTGCTACCAGTTCGCTCGTGCACACTCACGTGTGCGGCAATGTTTCTGTGCATGTGCAGAAGCTTCTGCACATGCGCAGAAGCATCCGGGCTAGTGGGCGGAGCCTCCTGCCGCCGCCGCTACCAGTTCACCCGATCTGGGATGAACTGGTAGCAACCCACCACTTTATCCTATCCTATCCTATCCTATCCTATCCTATCCTATCCTATCCTATCCTATCCTATCCTATCCTATCCTATCCTATCCTATCCTATCCTATCCTTCTATCTATCTATCTATCTATCTATCTATCTATCTATCTATCTATCTATTATCTTCTATCTCATCCTATCAACCAATCATTTCACATTTCTATATCTCTAACTCATCAATCTACCATTTTCTCTATATATATATCATTAATCAATCAATCATTTACTCCATCCATCCATCCATCCATCCATCCATCCTAGAAACATACATATTGTAATCACACCTTATTTCTCTGCCAAAATGTGTATGAAATATCCACGGAATTTAGGTGAAACATTAGGGGCCAAGTTCTTAGTCAATGAGAGTGTTGTATGATTAAATACTGCAGGTTTGGATCAGTGCCAAGTTTTTACAAATAACATAAGGGAATATTTCAGTCTGTACCACTTCCTGTATTCACCATGAAGTATGTCAACTCAGAACACAATAAAGACTGGTTACTTTCTTCTCCAAACAACAGCTCTCTTTTACCAAATACCAAATGGAATTCAGTGTAGGGTTGATTATACATGCATATCCATTTTTATATCGCTATCCATATCCTTATCTGTATCTATCTTAATAATTGTTTTCCATACCATAATAATTATTTCAAAAAGTCAAATATATCTTTGAACAAGTGTCCTCTGAGTTACAGCAAAACGGAGGAAGAGGAGGAGGAGGGGGAGGAGGAGGAAGATGAGGAGGAGGAGGAGGAAGAGGGAATGAAAATTAAAGTTCACTTAGGAAAGAGGGACTATTAATGATCTAGTCCAGGAAGGGCTGGCTAAGTTGTTATATATAACAGAGATTTGGCAGGATGAAGGCATGAACCTCTCTTAGTTATATCCCTAGGGTATAAATTGTCACCAATCACTCCTTGAAAGCTGGGAAGGAGGAGTAGCTGTGATTAATTAGGATTCCATTTTCTGGTCAGACGAGAAAATGGGCAGACAAATCTGCATGTCTGGCCCAGCCTTCATGACTGGAGACACAACTTGAATTATCCCTGAGTATTAACCAAACCTAATGTTTCTGCTTGGCTAGTAGAGTTGGTTCTTGGAAAAATGGTAAAATTCATTGGGCATTTTATCCTGGACCATCAAAATCTACTCTGAATCCTCCCAGCCCAATGTTGTTTCCCATCATGGATTCCCTGACCACCATGGTAAAATATAGTTTAGTGCTTTAAATTATACTTGTTTCAAGGCAGAAACCTATTTGGATTTCAGGTTTTTGCAACAGAATGGAGCAACATGTGAGAACTGTGCATAACTGATGTATATTCTGCATTCCAGATAAAACTGCTGGATCTGACTAAAATACTTTGGTTTTGACAATGATTCTGTAGGAGAAGCACCTTCTGATATATTTCAGTTTTTAAAATATAGAAACATAAAAGATATTAGATCAATCATGGTTTATTGGATTGTTAGCCATCCTAGTTATAAAATGATTCAGGACTCGGCTATCTTTAAGAATGTGTAAAATATGCATAAAATGAGACAGTCCCTTAACTTTGGAAGAAAATAATGAAGTTGCTATTAAGGCAGTTAAGAGCTAAGATCTGTATCTTTGCAAAATGACAACTTTTACAGGCAAGACACTTGACTGGCCTCTTGATTTTTAACTTTGGGAAAATGTGCATAGTGACATGATTCTGAATCTGACTTCTAGATTGAGACTGGGATTAAAATGATTTTGGATGCTTTGGAACAGCCTTCTTCAATCTGAAATTCTTCCGGGTATGTGAACTAACTGCCAGAATTCCCTGGATACCAAATCAGTAAAATCCACGCATCTGGAGGGTCTTCGTGTGAGATAGTGTAGACATGCACTATAGTGAGATTGAGAGAAAAGCTTTTAGTTTCTTGGGACTTCTTCCAGTACCATTTTCATCCTTAATCTTCATAGCAGCATCTACAGAAAATCATGACAATTCCAGAAAGATTGCATTGTTAATTATTAATTAAATCTCTCATTTAAAAATCCAACAGTATATAAGCAGATTATCCATTCATATATTAGGATAGTCTTGTTTCCTTCCTCATGCAGCCCATTTTCAGGATAGAATATAAGAAGGTATAGAAAAAAATGAAACAGCCTGTTCCTGCTATTTCATCAGGAAACAAATAATCCATACACACATGTGTTTGTGTGTTTTTGCATTATAACAACTGATTTATCAGATGTGAAGTTTTCTTTCTGACCACAAATTCCAGTCCTGTTGTCCTGTTAGAGGTTGGAGGGTTATGCTCAAGCAAAGGGGTCTGATTAATTTGAAAGTGACAGAAATCTGTATAGGGCTTCTCAGGGAAGACAGATGAATGGAGAATGGGTAGAGTTATTATAGAGACCCACGCTGTTGAGAATCGCGTGGGCTGTTTCTATTATGCCTGAGGAACATCGCGACAGGGAAGAGAAAAGGAGGAAAGGGGCAATTAAGTCATTATCTGCATTCTAACTGTAAGCACAAATATGAAAGGAATGTGGGTTCCTGAATACAACCATGGCCTGATACAACAAGCTTCTAACTATAAGAGCATATGAATTCATTAGTCGGATTATTCATTCACCTGCTTGAAAACTGTTACAGGCTTTTTTTTTTATTGCAAAAGTTTTACAATTACATTTTCTCCCCTTTTTCCCCCCCCACCACCCACCCCAAACTTCCAAACCTCCCTAACCCTCCCTAACCCTCCCCTCCCCCCAGACTTCCACACAATATACTCATATCCGATACAAACCCCCCCTTAGTATAAAACTTGTATAAAACTTGAACCCCTCCCTCCCCCTTATAATTTCTCTTTTTATCTTCATTACATTAAAAAATTTCTAATACATTATTTTCAAGTAAAAGCTATTTGATACTTCCTAGTTTGATATTTGTTCTGAACATATTCTATCCACTTTTTCCATTCCCATTCATAAGTCTCTTGTGAACAATCTTTTAAGTATGCTGAAATCTTCGCCATCTCTGCAAAACTGGCCATCTTCAAAGTCCATTCCTCAATAGTGGGCAAGGCTTCATTCTTCCAGTATTTACCTATCAACAATCTTGCTGCTGTTATCATATACAATATCAATTTTGTTTCACCCAATGTAAAACCCTTAACTATACCCAATAAAAACAGTTGTGGAGAAAATTGAATTTTTTTCTTCAAAACATTCTGCATGACCCACCAAATTTTTATCCAAAAAGCCTTAACTTTCCTACAGGTCTACCAAACATGATAATACGTAGCATCCAAACATTCACATCTCCAACATTTTGGCTGAACATTAGGGTACATACATGACAACTTTTTGGGAAAAACTGTTACAGGCTTAATCCTCCTCCTAAAGCAAGCCAGAAGCATCTATAACCTACCTGTGGTTTTGACCAAAAAGAAAGAGGAAGAATGTTGAGGATCAAATCATGTTATTCCAAAGGGGGACAAATAAAGGGAGTGAATGTTTACTTTCTTTTCAGGATTTCATACGCTAGTTGTTTATCTACAAAATCCACATCTCAGGGTCCTGGAATCTCTCTTTAAAAGTAGATGCAATCATGTTTTAGTTATAGCATGATGTAAGAAGATTTCCATAGTCACACATCTTTCATACATTTCTTAACAACATTTGACAGGATCATAATAACTTTTCTGCTGAATTATTATTATTATTACTTTTTGCTGAGCCATTGAGAAGTAAAAGATACATTCTGTACAATTTTACAGATTCTTTTTTGAAAGGATCAAGAGACGATAAATGTCTTTGCTAGTCACTGACAGTAAATAAATACAATTTCAGTTTCAATAAACGTCTCCTAACTGCTTTTGTCATTTGTGCTACTTCACAGAGAATTTCACTTTTTGAAGTTCTATCTTGTTCAAGGACCATAAAATGAGAGAGTGGAAAGGGCCTGAATGAAGCTCAATCATCAGGTCTGGTTAATTTCAAATCTTGGATAGTTTATCAATTGTAGCACATTCAATTTTTTCTCTTTAGCAGATTTTGTTGTTGTTTTGGTGGAGGAAGCAAAGACAGCAGAAATATGAAAACTGATGAGATGTGTTACAGTGGAAGATACCAATACCTAAATCTGGCAAAGCAATTATTTGCTTATCATAGTGGACATGTTCCTTCAGAATAACCTCTATGGACAGTAAATTGTCACCTTAAAGAAGATCACAGGTAGCAGAACCCAGCCAGTCCTAAATATAAGGCTAAGAGAAGATATCTTAGTTACCTCACAGCAGACAGAATTAATATATTCTACACTATACAATCAATGTCAGGATTCAGTAAGAATGCATTTCTATGCAACATCTACATTATTTTTTTTAAAACACACCAAAACATAATCATAAGTAACTCTCAAAATGACTTCCAGGTAGTGCTGTGTGAGACAATGCAGGTGAGTGACATTTTGTTGGTCATGTCGCTGGCTTCATCAGAGCATGTCTGAAATTTTGCTTAGCAACAGATCTTCCATCTACCTTATTTCTACCTTGGTTCAGTGGAGCAAAATGTCTGCAGTGAAATAGTAACTGCCAGGTAGACAACGGTTGACTACCTTCCTCACTCTTTAAATGATTTGGAAGTTTATAAATTTCTATTGCTTATTTCATAAATTCTGTTACATATGGGATATTAACATTCTCCAGGTCTGTTTTGTGATTTGGCCTTATGATCGATGTTCAGCCAATGTTGAATGTGCTATGTTTTTCATCCTCATTTTCCTTTCATAATCTTTGATTTTGCATTCTATGGAACATTTTGATTGATTCTTCATTGACAATTGATTTCACACATTCCTTCAGGTCATAATTTTATTAGTTTACCCCTACCAACAATTGTATCTTGTCCACATTTCAAAGCTTACTTCCATATTCTTTTTCCCCCCCAATATGTTTCTCATCTTATCAGTCACATTTGCGATATAAAGAAGGTTTGTTTACTTTTTCTCTTTTGTAATTCTGCTATTTTCCTCACTATAATTATATCTATGGCTTAGAAGCTCATATGTATATGTCAAATTTCATTTGGTTAGCTAGCTACATCACTTAATTTTTTCAGCTTTATTCATAATCATTGATCTTTTTTTGTTGAAGATGGATATGTGATGCAGTATGGACATCTATATGTGTAATATTTCTATGTACTTCATAGGCTAGATATCTATCATTACCTTACCTCCAGATAACATTTGAGAAGAGCCAACCCCCAAAGTCCTGGCATGGTGGATGTTGTCATTTCCAGATGCTCTAGGAAACTCTTCAATTCGTCTTTTCCAAGCTACCTGTTAATGAAAACATAATCAATATATTTAAGACAACAATGACTTCTAAAGCTTTCTTCTCAAAGTCTTCTATAAAAATTGATGACAATGGTGATTCCATAGCTGTTGCTGATTTTTATTCATAATGTTCTCCAATCTGTAGAAAATTATATTAGCCCAAAATTCATATCTGATATGCAATATCTTCTAAAACTCACCAAGAAATCCATTCTCAGGTTTCTAAATATATCAATAAAGTGCTGACTTTCACTTTGTGCTCCAACTGATTTATATTTTTTAACATAAACTTTAGAAACCAGACTCTTATTGTATTTGTCTTGTTGCATGATATGTAGTATACATGGAAGTCATTCTTGCTTAATTTAGTTAAACATCTATGATGAGTATACATTGTTAGTTTTGTCATTGCTGCATATCCTCCAAATTTAAGTTCCCAGTGAGGTAGCATTGATATTATGCCTTTCTTCCAATGTTGTACAACTTTGTCCTTCTAGTCATGAACATGGATCTTAAGAAATTATGATGTCTTTTTTATATGTTCTCAAATTATGGCTAATAAGGATTGTGTTTTCATTTCAGATTTGATTTTTAAAATTCTCTGAATGATTTTTGCTGTATTGCCTTTAAATTATTCATGGGGTCTGGGTGGATCATGTTTGCATGTGTAGTTAGACTTTTCTGCCATGATCAATAGTATTAAAAGCTGCTGAGAGATCAAGGAAAGCCAGGATGGATGAACCACTCTCATCCTGCTCCCACCAAAGGTCAGTGACGAGTGTGATCAATGTTATTTCAGTCTCATGGTCAGGTCTGAAACCAGATTGGAAGGAGTCCAGATATTTTTTTGGGAATTGCTGCACAACTGCCTTCTCAACAACCTTCCCTTAAAAGTGAAGGTTGGTAACCGGCTGATAATTTTCCATCATGCTTCCTTCTTCAGCAATGGTGGGATGACCTGTTCTTTCAAGGAAGAATTCACCACAACTAAAAGGTCAGGTCATCTCCCAAGAAGATTTGGCCAACCAGGAGGAAAATGGGTCCAATATGCAAGTCCTGATAACTCTGCCCACTTGATCTGAAGTAACAGAGTCAAACTCTTTCCAGATAAGAAAGCTAGACTGAGCTCAATTACCTGCCTAAGACCTGCCTGAAAGCTTGAATCCAACTCAGAGCAAAGCCAAGGGACTCTCTGGCAGATGCCGAGCATATTCCTCAGTGTGTGCCAGTGGTGGGATTCAATTTTTTTTTACTACCGTTTATGTGGATGTGGCTTGGTGGGTGTGGCTTGGTGGGCATGGCAGGGGAAGGATACTGTAAAATCTCCATTCCCACCCCATTCCAGGGCAAGGTTACTGCAAAATCCCCATTTCCTCCCGACCAGCTGGGACTCGGGAGGCAGAGAATAGATGGGGGCGGGGCCAGTCAGAGGTGGCATTTACTGGTACTCTGAACTACTCAAAATTTCCGCTACCAGTTCTCCAGAACTGGTCAGAATCTGCTGAATATCACCTCTGGTGTGTGCCCTGCAAAGTACCAAGAAAGGAGTATTTTGTGTGTAGACATTTTTAAAGTTATTTTTCTTTTTGATAAAAAGAAACTCAAATGCATAAAGTGAAAATAAAATAGTGATAGTACCATTACTGTGAAGTGCCTGAAGAGTAGACCGCAGCCTTTTTGTAGATTAGTGGAAAAAACTTGTATAATATGTTAAATAACAGCATACTGTTTTCTTTTCTAGGCACTGAAGCCTCCTCTTCTTGAACCAGCTGCCTCAGAGCATCTCTATCTGATGGCAGGTATAAACAGAAAGTAGATTGCATTCCACCGACCACTAGAAAGTACCAAATTCTTAGAAAGTTTCCCCTGAGTTCCATGGCATTCCTTTTTATTAAATCACTTTTTAAAAAATCATGATAATTTATGTTTGATGCTAAGTAGTGGTGGACCCTTTTTTTGGGGGGGGGATGCCTTTGTGTCAGTGTTAACTCCTGGTGGCTTCCTGGATGTGTCCCTGCAATTTCTTTTGGCAATATTTCAGAAGTGGGTTTCCATGGCCTCCTACTTAAGGCTAAAAGATAGAAGTGGCAGAATCTTAAAGTAACTTAAGAGTGTTGTCCTTTAATGTACTTCCTAGTACAATGTATTAATAATTGTGGTGCAAAAGGAGTGCTGTGGAAAATGAAATTATCAACTAAGCAACTAGTGATCATCAATAAGAATAATTTTCCTCTTATATGTTCCTGTTCCTCCTTCTTAGCCTAATGGTTGTCCTTCATTGTTTGTCCCCATATTTAGCAGATAGTGACATTGGCATCAATTATCAGTAAACCAAGGCAGGATATCTTGAAACTATCAAATCACTTTCCCCCCCGCCAAAAGATTACTCCTCCCTATTTATATCTGGGCTGATTACCATCCCTGACCGGATATTGACTTGGTAATTTATTGCTATCCTGAATCATATTGACTTCCAGTTCTGACGTTCTTGCGGTCTTCATTCTTTCATTCTTCCTGTCTGATCTTAGTTGGTTTTTGTTAAATCCTGTCCCTATTTTCTGGTTATGAGTCAGTTCCTCCGCCATCTCTTCCCCCAAGTTGAATTCAAGGTTACTTTGATGCTTTAGCCTTACAAGGCATCACTTATGGGAGATGACATCGTCTTGTTTAATGTCCGCAGAGATGAATATTTTCCCCAAGATGTTTACAGGTACTTCCTGCACTGCAGGAAGAGAGGAGGATTTCCATCACCATCACAGACAACGTTCCTGACTCACTGAAGGCAAGAAGTTCAAGTTGTGCGTTCCAACTTGTTCCTGTTTCTTTGCCCAGTACATGTGGTAGGGCTGTTTGTGAGTTAGAGAGAAGGATGTAGCAATTCCCATGTGCCAAATTCTTCATTTCCTTTTTGATGTGCCCTAATATATACATATATTTAAAAAGTCTCATGGGCTATTTTATTTTGGGCAATTCAAATATACATAGAAACACGCTCGAGCAAGAATGTTGTGTCCATCTTCTTTTTTGTGGTCTCTTTAACTTAATGTGATTTCATCAGTTCAGAATGGCTGAAATTTTCCAAATACCTCTTCACTTTTAAGCTTGGAATCAGCCTGCCCTCTTGCTTCCCTGCTTTCAGATGTGGAAGCTAAAGGATTATTGACTTATAAAAGGAACATATTCTTTTGGGAAATGTATCTCCTTTCCAGAAAGAAAAACAAAAAACTTTTGTTTTTTCTAAGTGTCTTTTTCTAAGACACTTTTGCAAATCTTCTTAAGTCTCTAAAGCATCCAAATAGATCTTGTCTTTCCTAATCTGAACTCTTTCCTTAAACCCCAACCAGACCTTGCATAGCCAAGGCTTCAGATGGATGGGTAGGAAATCACCACAAATTGTGAGGTGGCCCAGATCAGAGATTGAAGAAACATTAAATGACTGAAGGCAGCATGCTGGTTGGGAAATTCTAGGAGTTGAAATCCATATATCTTAAAGTTGCCAAGTTTGAGAAACACTGTTCTAGATGAAGGGCTTGGTAAAACCCACTTCTCTATTGTTGCCAAGGAGATGGAATTGTGGTGTTCGTAAAGTCACTAAGAGGCAAGTTTAGCACAAAGAAAATTTCATTAAGTCTTCTTTTTCCTTCTATTTAATTGTGTCTGATTACCAGAGACTTCCTGGAAAAGTCTCTTGGCAGTTTTCTTGGCAAGTTTTTTCAGAAGTGGTTTGCCCTTGCCTCCTTCCTAGGGTTGAGAGAGAGTGACTGGCCCTTCCTAGGGTTGAGGGAGTGACTGGCCCAAGGCCTAAGGTGGGACTAGAACTCTCCCAGTTTTTAGCCTTAATGACTACACCAGACTGGCTCTCATCTTCACTTTAATTACATTTAATGAAATATAAATGAAATCATTTTTTCTGGCTCTGCTGACTTTTTTTTGATTATTCCTATCTACATTTAGGACAGCAGCCCCCAACATGCTACACCAAGGCCTTTGCCTTAAAAAGAGCTCCTTGCCCCTTTTGGATAAACTACAAAATATTCTACTTTCTTCCTGGCTGATCCTTACCTGATTATATCCTGTCCTTCTTTCCTGGTTATAACTTAGTTCTCTGGGTTTTTTTGTATTATAAAGTCTAGAAGAAATGTAGTATTCAGCCCCCGCCCCAAGTTCCTAATTAGGCTGCTTTGACCACCATATTAAAGAATAGTGAAGACATGCCACTATTATCTAGTTAAAATAATCAAGGCATGTGCAACAAAGCAAATGGCATATTTTAGGAGCATTTGGTTTCACACGTTTGAATGGTGAGCCACCTGTACACATCACGCGTTAAATAAAAATGCCCCTGCCTAAATTTAGAATATGAGTACATCAAAGGTTTTGGAGGGTGAGTCAAGAATAATAACCTAGACTTTCAAACAATATTTTTTTGTTTTTCTTACATGAATTAGACATATTTGACATTTCCAAATTTCTTTTTGCAAAGTCAAACAGAACAATAGGGGATATTTGACCTTATGTGGCTGGCCAGGATGGGAGGTAGAAGAGGAGGACTTCAGTGTATAACAGTTATGACTTTGGTTTCTGTTGCTTAGCACGTGAATTGGAAAGCATTCTGTCCAGCTGGCATATTCCAGACCACACTCATTTCTCACAAAAAATGAATCAGTGACGATATCTCTTGTACAGTCAAAATACATCCTTTTTATCTCTCAGATGTATGTGTTATCTGAAGGAAGGAAGGAAGGAAGGAAGGAAGGAAGGAAGGAAGGAAGGAAGGAAGGAACCAACCAACCAACCAACCAACCAACCAACCAACCAACCAACCAACCCTTGGTTAGATTTTTAAAAATACATTTATTCAGGTTTAGTTATGGCAGAATACAGATTATTGATCAGCATAACATGTGACCTAAATATCTACAAAGATTCTCAATCAACTATGTCATGGTTGTCCCCAAAGTGCTTTTTCCAAAAGGCAAGTGGACTTTCTTGTTCCCCTCCCTTTGAAAACGTTTCCCATATCTATCTATCTATCTATCTATCTATCTATCTATCTATCTATCTATCTATCTATCTATCTATCTATCTATCTATCTATCTATCTACCTACCTACCCATCCACCCACCCACCCACTCACCCACCCACTCACCCACCCATCCATCCATCTGTTTATTTAGCCTGTCTTGTGGTTTGAGGCAACTTTTGAAGGAAGACTTGCTCCTGAATGACTTTTCTTTAGATGTCTTCAGTGCAATGAGAATGCAGACCTGGAAATTAGACAAGGGAATCTCATTCACAGACAATCAAACTTCTCAGAGCACAAAAAGGAGATCAATCAGCTTCAATGCCATTCATTGTATATGCCAAGGGAGTTGTGTTGATTAATGGTATCTTTTGGGCCGCTGCAGCCTGTGGTTTAAAACCACAGTTGTGGCAATGGAGTTCTGTTAATCAAACAATAGTTGGGTTTAGTCTGTATTACTTCCATTCTCTCTCCATCCAGACAGTAGGTATATAGATTTGCAGTAGTAGGTCAGCTGAACATTTACAGTATATCTGCTCCCTGTGCTGAAATATCATAGGATGATATCCTTAGCTGGTTTGAATTCACTTTGGCAATTTCCTACAGAAAGTAGAAGAAGAAGTGGCTATTCACACAAGACTCAATATTACTGTGACCATTAGGAAGAGAGTTGGCTATCTCCTTCTATCAAGGTTAGTCTACATAGTACTTTTTGTCATTTACTTTCTGTCTGATCAGTGTGATGAAATTACTTTGGAAATGGCCAGTTTTCCTTTCATTACATTTTAAATGTACAAGATCATTAATGGTTTTCATTACAATTTTCTGTTACAACTTATTGCCACAGGATCCAAGGGAGTGGAGTTACAAGAGGCAAGAGGGCAGATGCAGCAGTGTAGTTAAAGTCCCAACAAATTTTATATAAATTGCTGCTTTGCTAATAAGATCTATTAATTTATCTTTTATTTTTGGTAGAGATTGGCATTGTCTTTTCATTGGGAAGAAATACCACTTATTTATTTATGTAACTGTTTGCTTGGTTGCTGGACCTTCGTCTCCCCTATAGGATAGGATAGGATAGGATAGGATAGGATAGGATAGGATAGGATAGGATAGGATAGAATAGAATAGAATAGAATAGAATAGAATAGAATAGAATAGAATAGAATAGAATAGAATAGAATAGAATAGAATAGAATAGAATAGAATTCTTTATTGGCCAAGTGTGATTGGACACACAAGGAATTTGTCTTTGGTGCATATACTGTACTTTCAGTGTATATAAAAGAAAAGATACATTCGTCAGGAATTATAAGGTACAACACTTAATGATAATCATAGGGTACAAATAAGCAATCAAATCATAGTAGGAAACAGTCAATATAAATCGTAAGGATACAAGCAACAAGGTTACAGTCATGCAGTCATAAGTGGGAGGATTTTTTTTTCCAGGATGGATACCTAACTAATACATTTCTAACTATACCTATAACTTAGTTTATACCTTCTCATTTCTCATTGAAAGCCACTATTATTTGTCATGTGAACATGACAAAAGACAGGTAAAAGCAAAAGTCGGCCGTGTCCGTAGCATTCCATAAGCTACAAGTGCTCGCTGGGCGGTGCTAAATGGGCGACGATGATCAGATGCAGACGTTCTGTTCTCCTGGGGCCTCACAGCCATGGCAAACAGAAGAGTATAAAATCTAATAGCCCTTCTGGGGACTTAGCATTTCACACACAGACTTTTGGCCCCCAAATTAATCATCTATTAGCTCAACATTGAAAAAACCTCAATTAACCAAAGTCATGATGGGCAGTGAAGGCTTAACTCCATTGGTTCTGCTGGTTACTGCTGTGGCCCAAGCAGAGAAGGCATGTTATGGACATTGTCACCTAAAGAATTTTGACTGGCAGGGTCCAGGAAGGTCCTTTGGAATATCTTTCCCCCAAGGTGAGGCAAGCCTCCAGTCTCCTGGCCTTTCGAAAGAACTTAAAGACCCGGTTCTGCCGAGTTCCATGGGGCTTACAGAGGAGTATGCAACTCTGAGGCTGGTTAGCGTCTTGAAGGCTGTTCCCCTGCCTTTTCATTTGTTCTACCCTTGGTTCACCTGGCTCCTTTATTGAGATATAATACTTTTATATGGTTTTTTAAAAATGTTTTTAATTGTACACTGCCTAGAGTCACTTTGAGAGTGATATGGGCAGTCTCTAAATTTGATAAATAAATAAAATCAATCAATAAATAATAGGAGTACATCAGTGGTGAAATCTGAACCGGTTTGCTACCGGTTTGCTGGCCGCGCATGGGTGCTGTGTGCCAAATGTTTGCTGCGCATGCGCACACACATGCACAGTATGCGCCAAAAGGAGGCTTGGGAAGATAAGTAGAACAGCGAGGGGGGATCAGCTATGCTGCACAATTTAGCTTCGCTAGAAAGCAGGATTTCCTGCTTTCCAGCAAACCTAAACCATGCAGCACAGCTGATCGTTGGTTCAGAGGAACAGGAAGCTTTTTTTAACTACCTTTTTTAAAACTATTTTTTTATTACCGGTTTTCCCGAACCGGAGCAAACCGGTAGCATTTCATCCATGGAGTATATAATAAAAAGCATGAACAAATGAAATGTATAAAAGAACAGGTATGTTGAGATCTTGTGAAACTGAAAGAATAAGTACACATAGCAAATAGAAACACTGATGTGTTTTTGAAGAGAAAATGAAGGAATAAACAGGATAATGAGAAGTTATGTATGTGGGTCAGACCATTTTTCAGTGAAGAACCATTTTAGTGAAGGAGTTGGGGGAAAACTGACATGAAAATGAAAGACGCAAGTAAAATTGAGCAACTATAAGAAGAAAACCTCTAAGAAAAGGCAGTGGTGGGATTCAGCCAGTTCTCACCACTTCGGGAGAACCGGTTGTTAACTTTTTGAGCAGTTTGACAAACTGGTTGTTGGAAGAAATCATTAGGGCAGAAAACCGGTTGTTAAATTACTTGAATCCCACCACTGGGAAAAGGTATTAGAAAATAAAATGGCAAACATGAAATACGATATTTGATGGAATGATGAAGTGATCAGCTGTGAATGAGAAAAAAAGATAATGCATGCGAGTGAATAGTTTCTGCAAAAATAAGGAACAGAGAAAATATTGTATAATGTGTTGCAAGGGATATAGTTAAAGAGCAAGGAATAGTTAAGATTGAGAGGTTCAGAAAAAATGCCATTTTGATGGGGAAATGATTAGGAAGTGAGTGAAAAGAGTTAAACGGCCTCCAACAGAATGAATGGAATTAAAAATCATAGCTATGAAATGGTTTTGGGGTGAAACTGAACTGAGAGAGTGCTGCAAGGAGTATTTTAGAGTTTTATGTGGGAATGATAATAATACTGTATGCCAAACAGAGAAATTGAAGCAAATGCTATAAAAGTTACTGTTCAATGAGAAAGTGATAGAAATGCTGCAAGAGTACTGAATATATATAAGGCGATAGTATAGGTATTATCATTGGAGAAATGCCAAAATATTAATGTGGTTTGCATATGGAATGGTTGTGTGGGTGTGAAGTTTGCATCTGTGCCCGATGCCTGGGAGATCTGTGCAAAGAACATAGTAAGAACAAATGCACAAACTACAAGGGCACTGGATTGTTAAGTGTGTCTAAACAAGTCATTGTCAGAATTATGAATGAAAGAGTATAAAAAGTGACAGTGAACAAATATAGATGGATGCTGAATGAATTAAATTGAAAACAAAAATGTGTTATTAACCTGGAATATATCCCAAAAGTGCTTTTTTCAAAAGGCAACTGGCTTTTGTTTTTCCTTGAAGACATTTCGCCTCTCATTCCAGAAACTTCCTGGATGAGAATCAAAACATCTTCAAAGAAAAACAAAATCCAGTTGCCTTTTGAAAAAAGCACCTTTGGGACAACCATGACCTGGATGACTGAGAATCTCTGTAAACCTAGAATACTTTTTTTAAAAAAAGTAATTTGATTATGTAGAGAGAATGAAACTGATGTTCTGAGCCCCCTAAAGAGAGAAAAAGGGTGTCAATACCTTAGATCAGCTTATTCTCAGTCTTTTAAAAACATTTGTGGCATTGCAGAAAGAACTTGGAGTATATAAAAGTGCTGACTGGCAAAGTATCCAATAAAAACATGTGCAGATTACACAATTTGGATTAGAGATGTTAGCAAGCATCCGAAATGCCTAAATTATTATTATAATTGGAAAGAATTTTGGAAGATTCTAAACCCATGGTTTATTTTTTATAGCTAATTAAAAAGCATTATGAAGATTGATACTGGTGATGTTGCAAGGAAAATGGAATGAGTTGGAAAGCAGGTTTTAATAAGTCAATGGACTAGAGTTTTAAAAAATGTGAAATATATACTTTTTGATCTTAAGAAGCATTGAGTTCTACAAAGGAGTTTCTCTCAAGGCTACTAAATATTTCAAGTGAATAAAGGCTGGATATAATGTTGAATATGTTAGAAATGTAAAATGGTGGAGGAGACATTTAACACGCACATGCTGTGAGCTTGGCCCAAGCTTGGCCCATTTGGGTTTTATATTCTTAAATTTATTAAGCATGGGGCTGGGAAGAGAAATGAGAAATACTTTAATATATTTAAGTATGTTGAACTATAAACCAGAAATATGGAACTTATGTGTATACAGTGTGAAGAACTCCAGATTTACTGAGCATGGACTATAACTAAAAAGATTGTTTCACTTCATTGGAAAGACTCTGCTACACCCAGTTGGGCCGATGATGTATATTCTCTCTATCCATGAATAGATCTTATATCAGCGAAGAGGAAAAATTGATCAAACTTTTTTGGTTAATGTATTGTTGAAAAGCTGAGTCATTGCTTTTTTCTTTATATATATCTATACAGCAGTATTTCTCAATCTTGGCGACAAAATATCAGGAGATGTGGAATAATGTCTTGTCAGAACTTGTTACAGAACTGCTCAGGGATGTATCTTCAGATGAAGAAGAGGGAGATGAAATAAACTCAGAAGGCTGCTATACTGTTGAAAGAGAGTTTCAGCATTACCGAGGCCAGTGATTCCTTTCTGACAGATCCCTCAAGTTCACAAGATCCTGTGTCTAGATCGTCCACTGATAAAAATTCACCCCCTTGGTCCTAGACAGAGATTTAATGAAGAACAAGAATCAGAGATCTGATCTTTACAGAAAAAGAGCTAGTCCAAAAAAGCATGGGAGTGCTAAACAAGAGATTACTGTTTGATGAGTCAAAGCTGCTGTGCACAGGGTGGAGACTTAGTGTGACATACTCACTACTCAGTGGGAACATTCCCTTTGGACCGTGCTGAGAAATAGCTGGTCGAAAACTCACCTCTTGCCTGTGAATATCTCATCTTGCTGCATTTTGTTGCCTGAGGGAATCTCCCCCCCCCCCACAGAAATTCAATTTTCAGGTTGCCTAATTTTTCCACCAAATGCACTGCTGATTCATTATTACCATACACTGGAGCAGAGCATTCAGCCATCTCTAACTTTTATATACCGGTAGGTGCATAAAAGTTATAGCCAAATTTCCCTTTCTTTTCATACTTTTATGTATTTGGATTTCTTCTGAACACCCTGCAAAAATTTGCTCATCCCAAAAAGAAAATAATAATAATTGGAGCCCTGGTGGCACAGCAGACTAAAGCATTGTTATTAACATCAGCTGCCTGCAATTACTGCAAGTTCAAATCTCACCAGACTCAAGGTTGACTCAGCCTTCCAACCTTTCTAAGGTAGGTAAAATGAGGATCCGGATTGTGGGGGCAATAAGCTGACTTTTTATAAAATATACAAAAGTATGAAGGCTATTGCTTAACGCATTGTAAGCCGCCCTGAGTCTCCGGAGAAGGGCGGCATATAAATCAAATTTAAAAAAATGGGTATGCACTTATGTATGGTGATCTTAATTGGTGACCAGGATAAAAAATATCTGATTTGAGGCAAAGTCTTCATTAAAAGTTTTTTTAAAAATCCTGGAAGACTACAGTTCTGTATTGCAATTAATTATACAAAAACTAGCAACTTTCAGACAAAGAAATAATTATCATCTGGATCATCATTCTAATGTTCATTAACCTGGAAGCAGTCAATGGCAAACCATCCCTATACTTTACTAAAGAACAAACAAAAATCCTGCACAGTCATACCCATGGCATCACTAGAAGTCAAGTCTGACTTGATGGAGGAACTTCTTTTTAATCTGAACAGTGACCAATCATGCATTCCTGCCTCTCAGTGCAGGAATGCATGATTGGTTGGGCAGCTAGTGTGGTCTAGGCCCTTGTCAAACAGCAAAGAAAACTCCCCAATTCTTGATAAATTAAGACATACATAAACAATTTCACTCTTTGGTAATCTGATTGCTAGCTGGGAACCAAAACATCATTAACTTCACTGCCAAGTGTTTTTCAGATAGTGGAATCTAGAACTTTTCACTAGAAATTTTTCAAAGCAGGTACTGTACATTCAGAAAAAGGCTAATAGTGTCAGTGACTCAGAAAGGCTACTGAAGCCATTAAATAAACCAGATCCCCCTTTTACAGTAAAGAATATTGAATATACAAAATGGATTGTGAAATAGGATTGTGAGAAAATAGCTTTCACAGTGATAAATCTAGTGATAAATCTACGATGAATCTCATATTACATAGAGTATTTCATAACATTTCTATAATAATTCCATAAATAATTCCATAGAAGACCTGTATATTGTGCATGTCAGAAGGGCTGAGAAGGTATCTCAGGCCTCTCACATCCTTAACATAAACAGTTTCAACTCCTCTTCTCAGACCGCCACTATAGGGCATTGCATGCCAAAATAACTAGACACAGGGACAGTTTTTTTCCTTATGCCATCACTCTGCTGAACACCTAATCCTCACAGTGCTGTATAATGTCTATGTATATTTACCAAGTAATATGGCTATATTACTATTATTATCCTTCTTATTATCTTCTTTAATACCCCCTCTTGTTGGTGTGAGGATGAGGATTATCTTTATTATGTTGCTTTGTATGTACACTGAGAGTGTATGCACCAGAGACAAATCCTTGTGTATCCAATCACACTTGGCCAATAAAGAACTATTCTATTCTATTCTATTCTGTGCTGTGCTGTGCTGTGCTATGCTACTCCATTCCATTCCATTCCATTCCACTCCGCTCCACCCCACCCCACCCCACCCCACCCCACCCCACCCCACCTTATTTATTTATTTATTTATTTGTTTGTTTGTTTGTTTGTTTGTTTATTTGTTTATTTATTTATTTATTGGTTCGATTTATATGCCGCCCTTTCTCCGGAGACTCAGGGCGGCTTACAATGTGTTAAGCAATAGCCTTCATCCTTTTGTATATACCTGCTTAGTAGGGCTTTCGGGCCACCCCCTAAATGGTGTTCTTTTTTTATACAAAGTCAGCTTATTGCCCCCACAATCCGGGTCCTCATTTTACCTACCTCGAAAGGATGGAAGGCTGAGTCAACCTTGAGCCTGGTGAGATTTGAACTTGCAGTAATTGCAGGCAGCTGGTGCTACTTAACAGCACTTTAGTCTGCTGCGCCACCAAGGCATCCCATCCCATCCCATCCCATCCCATCCCATCCCATCCCATTCCTTCTTCATATTTATTCTGTAGATGTTAGAATTATATTTGGTGTGTAAAAGGCCAAAATCTGTGGGCCTACATTAACTATCAGCAGCAGCATATGTGCTTGTGAATGTATACATATTACATGTGTCTGTGCCCACATGCTTAGATACAGAAAGAGAGACAGATGGGGACAGAAAGAGTCTATGTCAAAATGTAAGTCTTAGGGAGTAAACAGACTTTGAGAGGTCACAGAATTCTCAAGCAGTGCCAGACAACCCTCGATTCCAGCCAGAAAGCTGACTGTCTATTTTAGACACATAATTATTTAAACGATTGGTCATATTGATAATTTGAGGCAGTCTCACGGATTAGACATGCAGATGTTTTGGAGACTGAAATCCACATGAAGGCCATATCCAAAAAAACTTAACTTGTTCTTATCTCTTTTCATTAAACATTACAATTTCACATAATATAACCATATGAAATATACAAAAAAAAAAAAACAAACTATCATAAAGCCTCTTCTTTCCTTTGCTCAGGATGACATTTCCCTTTCTATTTGCTCTGTTTAGTTTCTTTCTTTCAATTCCAGCATATTGCTTCACTCTATCCCACTCGTTCCAAAGTCATTTGTTAGAGCCATTAGTTGATGTTAAGTTCACCTCAACTACAACAATAATCGAATTTCATTGTGGATTTCTGCCTCTTCTCCCCATCATCTACAATATTTAGAAATGTTTCTTGCTGTTGCGGCAAGTCTGATCCTAATGATGGGCTTTTAGGAAAACAGAAGCTTATTTTCAGTTTACTGTAGTTCATTTAAAGGGATATTTAAGTAATATCCCTGTCCTTCCTTAAGTAATATCCCTGTCCTTCCTTATTTTATTCTACAGTACTGATATGGGCTTAATGCTGATCTAGTACTAGCTTTTCTCAGATTGATGTCCTTCAAGACCTTGGCCTTGCAATGGGATTACACTTCTTGTTTCTCAGGAATTTCAATTAGAAGTGGCGTGGTATACAAAAGCAAACCACTCTCCTTAGACTTCCAAAATATGGCTTCTCAGGTATTCCCTAGATTTTGATTGATGTTTTATGCCTGGTGAATTCCTTCATGCAGTACAGATGCTAGCAGGCCACGGACTTGGTATGGTCAAAAAATTTGCCTTTTCTAGACTTCCCAGGAGTTAGAAGGCATTTCCCCATGAATCTATGTCATGACATTTGACAGGGCTCAAAGGTTCTGTGTGTCTTGGCGATTCCATGTTTGCTTAAGTTGGTCCTGAATAGTATTTTCCAGTGATGGTGTCACTGCTGGAAAATCCCCATTCCTTTTTATTGAGGTGCTTTTTTTCTAAGTTTGCATTTATTTCATCATACATCAAATTTTGATTCCGGTATGGTTTTAAAAAAACCTCTGAAAATATGGTTCTCACATACCGGAGGGATATGTACTAGTCTGCTGCAGCAATTAATCAATAAAAATTAAAGGGAGAATGTGCTTTTGAAGATTTATTGTCACACAAGCTTTCACAGTCTGATTCTGTTTCATCAGATGAAAAAAATTACAGACTGCAAATGTTATATAGACAAAGAGATCTTTCTCCAAAATAATAAGTCTAAAAGACTATGGAATGAAAGCATTCCAAGAGATTTGTGACTCAGATGAATAATGACTCTTTATCATAGGTGTAATTGGCACAATTACAGTCATCCTAAGTTTATTATGCATATTTAACATACCAGTAGGAGAAAAATCCAACACACCCAGAATAAATTAGTTGAATTATATTTCAGTAAACACTATCAGGTTGTTCTGATGATCAATTTCAAATCCATTGTTGCAATAGTACTTTCTATTTCAGGCAAGAAAATGTGGTTAGGCTGAGCAATACTGGCTGGCTAATCTGTGGGTTCGGTTAGAAACATCTCATCTTTGGTATAGTAGCAATGTATTTATGCAGGAGAGCAAAACATGCATAATTTAGGAGTGATGTATTTTGCATTTTGAAAATTAATTTTGTAGCTCCATGCATAACAAAACCAAAGTTTCAAATAATCCTTGGGGCGGTTACAAATAAGATTTACTTATCTCAAAGGCTTTTGTAGCATTCCTATTAAAACAAAATGTGTGTTTGTACATTCATAAGCATATTTCACATTTGTCTCTGGTAGATAAAGCTATGCTCTTTCTGTCTGACAGTTCTTCCTTCATTACAGCATGCACATTTTTCCTTGGGTGCTTCTACAATTTGATGTTTATTGACCATTTCAAAATATTGATAAAACTATCTCCTGCATAATTGAACTAATCGTTAAGGGTTTTTTTTTTTTTTTTTGCTATTGTTTCTTTTATTCTTGATGTTAGAGTCTTGATCAAAGAAAGACAATTGATTAAAAACAAGTACTTGACTGCTATAAATGGCAATGAATTCTCTTTTAGCTGTGATATGCAGATATATGGAATATGGACAAGTTTAAAAATCTATTAAAAGACCGAGAAGGGGGGGGCAGTAAAGGTTATTCATTTCTCCATAAATGGGATTTTAAAAATTCATTATTGACATTATGAGTTTTTCAGATGCATTCAACTTCAATCTTTATTAAGAATCATTTCATTCACTATTATTTATTTCCTATTTTTACATTTAATATTAGTTATCTTTGGCAAAAGCAATATTTTTTTCTTTGACATGTATTGTAGAAATGATTATATGTATACTGTATTATTTTATAACATAAAACCGATGGTGAATATACTTATATCTTAAAAAAAAAAAAAAGAATTTGGTAAACACCACAGAAAACATTGAAATTCTTTATGTCTCTCTGTCCAAAATAATAATAATTTCCTCTTTAATAACCATCAAAGGTCAAATAATATTGCAAAGTCTTAACATAACAATGTGTTATATTACAGAGATTCAATCAAGAAAAGCACTCATTCAAGCAGACTCCAGCAAATGCTTCTACAAATTGGCCAGACAAACATTTTCTCTACTGTTTATTCTCCCAACTTTGATTTTAGGTATGTTGTTTTTGTTGCTGCTGTTGTTATGGCTATATGCCACTGAATCTCCACAACTTCCATCTTCCCTATTCAAACACACAAAAGTTATCAATCAGTATTTCCATCTAGCCATCCAAGCTAATAACCCATTGAGAGATAATCTTGTTGAAAAAAGTTTAAAGTCAATGAGGCTTGCAAGCATCACATTTATTGTTATTTATTGAATTATATATAAGCCAATTTTCACAGCTCCAAAAAGGGTCCTAGCATTATCAACACATAAATTAAAAAAAACCTATGTAGTCTCACCTTAGAACTGTACTATCAACTTTTATACAGATAATATAGGAATAATTATATATGTAGATCTAGATGCACATAGAAACATGACTGAGCTTCCCAACATTACTCAGCTAATCTCATCCATCTGTACCAGTTACAGATGGGTCATATAGCTTAAGGATGACTACATTGTACCTGTCTAACTCCCAGGGGGAAAAAGCCTGTAAACCTATAAGCCAAGTTAAAAGCCACAAATGGCTTAGGATGCATATAGACGAATGGATTTGCTCTCCTTTTTGCTATTTTTAATAATGATCTCAAGTTTTTTTCTATCTCATTTAGAGAACATGCACTTTAAAATTTATTTTGATCAAAATGAAGGTAAAGCTGAGCTGAGCTGAACTCCTAGAGCAACACTGAGTAGTCCATGGAGTTTTCTTTGGCGGTAAGGGGAAGTGTGTTGCATACCTTCTTCTAATAATACCTAGCAAACCCCACACTGTACACTAAGCTCAAAAGTCAAAAGTGTGCCTTCTACAGGCACACCTTTTGATTTTCTAGCTTAGTGTATAGTGCGGGGTTTCCTAGGTATTATTATTATTATGGTTGGCCACACAGTCAGCCAGATATTCAGACTGGATTTGGTATTTTAATTCACCTGCCAAGTTCTCACCAAGGATGTGGGATAAGCAGATGTTGATGTTTGATGGTGTTAGAGATATCGTCTCAGGATGTAAGCTGCTCCTTGTAAAGCTGCCTTTTGCAATTGACTGGTGGTGAATTTGTCAATGCTGATGGTGTTCAAGTGGTACTCCAGTTATTTTGGGAGTGCACCGAAGGCACCCATCCTTCTTTTATTTTGTACATGTCAAGATGTTGTACTCATCATTTCCACCTCCCATTTTTCCTGCAACAGCTCTGTGAGTAAGGTGGGCTGGGAGAGAGCAACGGCCCAAACTTTCCAGCCAGCTTTCATGCCTCAGGGAGGTTCAGAACTCACAATCCCCCAGTTTCTAGTCCACCTCCTTACCCACTACACCAGATGGTCTTTCTTATTTAAGGACTGTCCTGATCTGACACCACCTATCTTTCTTAAGAACAATCAAGCTCAGTTAAGTGCTGCCACCTGTTGTAGCTATAAACCTGGCAGGCAAGCAAGCAGATATACCAAAATGAAAATAAGTGAGGAGAAATCCAAGGTGTGATGCTTATCAGGACCAGGATCCTGGTGTCACTTTCCACAACAAAGCGTTTTCTTCTGCATAACTAGCACTATGCACAATGAACAGGGCAAATATTATTTGTTTTGCCTGAGATTATCAGTTTCTTGGGCATCATGAATAGATAGTTGGGCAAAGCATTTGGGTTAATGTCTACCAAGAGTGCTCAGGATACATGCAGTATGTAGCAGTGGCTGTATACACAAGATTTCCCCCTGCCCTGCTCCTAGACATATATACCACATTTGCAGATTGTAGAGATACAAATGCCAGCCTCTCCCAGGTGGCAACAGGAAGTGAAAACAGTATAGGAGATTTGGGGATGTGGGGTTCATTGGTTGGCAATATACTTTCTTTCACATCAATTATATTCATGCTTGATGGGGGGGTTGAGAGGCAATCAATTTGCATGTTAATTAAGTATTTGATTTTATTTTTTGATAGAACTGCAGATAGCAATTAAATCAATACTCTATATGTGTTGATCACAGCTTGGTCAATGCCATTCCTCTAAGAATTCTTTCTCTCTTTTTTAAAATCCGTCTTGTTCTAAAATTTATATTGCAAAAAAATATAAAAGTCAAAGCAGAAAATAACTTCTGGATTGCTTTCCAATCTCTTTTACCAGCAGTGATTATAGGAGATGTTTGTCATTTCTTCTGTGTAATGAAGTAACATGTTGGGTCTGGCCATGTGTATGTGTGTGTGTGCTGTTCCTTCACATCTATGTGAGTTGACATGTAACTCTGCTGTGAGAAGTGTGGGGTAAGTTGGATACATTCTACTTTGAGACATGTGACCAGAACCCTGGGTGGAGCTTAGAATGGGTTGCTTGCTTGTTGGCTGACTGGGAATTCTGGTAGTTGAAGTTGCTGAGCCTGAGAGACACTGCCCTAGAAGAAACCTGATTCAATCCATTTACAGTCCATTTGAACAGCTTTGACCATTTTCTCCTCCTGCACCAGATTTGTTCCAAGGTTTTCAGAAAGTTATCCATCTGACCGACAGACCTCATCGACAATCCGAGTTGTGAACCCCTTTAAACAATTTCTTTCTAAATTTCTGTTGGGTTGGAAATAATAAGCAGGTAACCAGGTTGAATTAATCAGGGAGATTCTTGTACTTATAATTCTTGAACATTTCAGCCTATGTGGCAAAATCATCATTCGCTCAACAGTTGTGTCCTTCGTGAAAACAGCACTGGATTTTTTTCCAAAGTGGACTAGACCATGCTGAAGGGATTCAATTGGAATCGCTGCTCTGCCACCCCACATTAATCTGTTTCTATGGCCAATTTAGTTTAAATTAAAATAATCACAATTTTACACAGGCTTACATTTTTAAAGAGAAACTATTAAGATAAAATGTGCAAAGTTTTATTTATATGCTCTGTGATACTACTCACCTTCATATTTTTACCTCCCATAATTCAGTCTACTTCTAATGCTTTTATATGCAAATATAAGATGGCAATTCTAGTAAAAATCATCTCAGAAAGCAAAGATGCATGAAATTTTTGACAGCCTCTGCTGACTTCAGTGATAAGTTAGAGTATATGGATCAATATAAAATCATTTTTATTTTTTTAATTGCTATATGTTCATAGACCAAAATTGGAGTAGTTTCATATTAAGTACTGAAATAGCTTCAGCATAATCCACAAGATTTCTGTAAAAGTCTTCAAAAATCTTTTTTCCTTCTGCATTGAATTAGCCTATCATGCTGACTGTTAGATGAAAAAGATGAAAAAAGATGAAATCTTTTTCATAAAACTTTCCTGCTGCTCTTTGGGCACTGTGATAAATTTGTAACACATCGACAAGCTTATTTATGATCTTTCTTTTTTAATAGCAAATTCTGTGGGTGGAATTAGCTGTTGATTTAGACACAAAGCAGTGTAAAAGTAAGGAAGCCTTTTAAAGATACTTTAGATATCCATGACCTTATAAGGTTGTAAATCATTTAAAAAAATACAGAATAAACCTAATAAGGACCAAGACTTTCCAGATTGAACAATCACTGGAAGATCAATTGAGAAGCAGGGGTGGGAGGTAATTGAAGAGCAGGGGATTGTTCTGTTCAAGCTCCTGACATTGCAAATTGCTTGGGAAAGAAAATTAGGCTTGCAAGAGAGGGTGATAGAAATGATTCAAAGGAAAGTGGTGGAAATGACACAATTTTTGTCTCTCACACTGCAAATCCCTTCCCCTCTGCTCAGATTCAGGGCTGACACTCTAAATCCAAATTTTCTAACTTGGCGAGTTATCTTCTCTAAAGTCAGATTAGATCTGTTCATTGATGCTGCTCATGTCTTCTGCGACATGAGGCAGCAGATCTTCAGAGCTGCAGACTAAAGTTCTTTCCATCACTTGCCACCAGGACCAGTTCAAGATGTTCTGCTGCCTGAGGGAGCTTAGTCTCTCACCTGCTCAAAGTAACCAATTTATTTGGTATCTGCGGCAGAAAATCTCCAAGGCACTTCTCCATATCAGTAGCAGTAAAATAAGAGAATATTAAACCAACTATTTGTTGTCTTTTCATAATACTTCAAACCTACTGTAATTTCTGAGATGGCTGTCTTATTCTTCCTAAGAGTAGGACTATAAATATCTAGTATAGCCCACTAGGAAAATGGAAATCTCTATTCAGTGGTGAAATCCATTTTTTTTATTACCGGTTCTGTGGGTGTGGCTTGGTGGGCATGGTGTGGCTTGGTGGATGTGGCAGGGGAAGGATACTGCAAAATCCCCATTCCCTCCCCACTCCTGGGGGAAGGATATTGCAAAATCTCCATTCACACCCCACTCTGGGGCCAGCCAGAGGTGGCATTTGCTGGTTCTCCGAACTACTCAAAATTTCCGCTATCAGTTCTCCGAACTGCTCAAAATTTCCGCTACCGGTTCCCCAGAACCTGTCAGAACCTGCTGGATTTCATCCCTGTCTCTATTCCCCCCTCTTCTGAAATTTTCTTACTCAAGACTGTAAAGTTTGAGTAGGACTGCAAGATCCTTATTGCAACTTGTCTGGATCTTTAGACAGGAATCCTACCCGAAGATAATAGACATAAAATTTTGTGGCATATCTTATCTTTGCAGTCCTCTTGAGGGTGCTTCTACATAAGGCGTTTATTGTGCAATGGCCCTGCCTTATTCTGTGAGAAGAGGAGAGGAGTCCAGACAACATCATTTGTCATTTGTTAACTCTTTGCCTTCCTCAGCTTCCTTCCATCTTTCTTCCTTACCATCTTTATTTCATAAAGAGAGACGGATAGAATTGTAGCAGAGTGTCTTTTTATTGGTATAAGTTGGAGCCTGGAAGCAGCCTGAGTGAAGCTTAGGAACAAGGGAATCAGGTCTGGAAATGAAAATGGGGAGTCAGTCAGGCCAACAATCTCTGAGTAAATCTTTAGCAAGGAAGTTACATATGCACACAAGCGCGCGCACACACACGTACACTTTTGCATATTGGGCTACAGTCAACGCAGATCGAATCTGAGGCTGTGGATGGTTAAAAGGGGGGATTTAGAAACTAAAGTGTACAGTTGAGAATTGAATTCTCTATCTAACAACCTTCAAGTCTGGCCACTAGTTTAAAGCTGATAAGGAGGAGACTGGTTGTACTGTAAAGTTCCCATGGAATGTTCTCATCCTTTGTTGGCATTTGCATGAGTTAAGAAAGCATGAATCAGAATCTAATTTTGCCAAAGAGTGATTGGATCCCTCAGAGGCACTGGCCTATGAATTACCCGAACAACATGCTCTGTTGAGCTATGGGAACGATCAAAATTTCCCCCCTTGTCCTTTTCTAGCCTGATTTTTCCCACACTGTCTTCTTGGCCTTTTTCTCTCCAAACCAGCCTGAAAATAAAATGTAGTCATTAGTTAGGCTGCAATATTTTATAAAAGCCTGACTTTGGTCTCAAATTTAGTTGAAAACTGGAAGTTGGGCTTTTCTCAATATAGCCAATGCCCTGGGAATTGACCAAGAAGCAGATAGTCATTATGCATATCTCTGGAATTTATACATCATGAATAGCAACAACAACAAAAAAAGTTCTTGACACATTGGCACCATAAGAAGCCTTTCTGTGTGTCTAAAACTAAGGGGGAAATGACCCAAATATACTGAAATTTTTTCTTCAAGACAATTAGATGCACGTATGATTCAGGGCATAAACATGTAAAATCCTGTTAAATTATATCTTTACCAGCTAAGCTTGATTCACGTAGTTTTTACTTGTCACAAAGTTATTCCAACTGCAAATTTACCTTTTTCCCCAAAGGCCATTCACTTCAACAGAAAAAGTGGGAGTGATTTTTCATTGAGGCAGAAGCTAAACTTACTCCCTCATTCTCTGATTCCTGGCTTGTTCATAACCTGAAATTTTCCTTCCTTCTTTGCTTATTAGGATAACTTTGTAACCCCTAACAATTCCAGCCAGTGATCAGAGATTATGTGAGCTGTGGTCCAAAAACATCTACAAAAAGTCAGGTTGGGGAAGGGAAAGCAAGCACATCCTAACTTTTTGTTAAGTGTATTGGCATCTGCACATTTTTAAAGACAGAGTTTCATAAGAAAAGATAATTGTAAAAAAAAAAAAAGCTAACCCAGTATTAGAAGAGCCTCCAAGGTCAAGTAAGGTCTAGAAGAGAAAGGGAAGGAAACTGAGCAGGGGATTGCTCGGTATATAATCTGATTTTTCTCAAATATGTTAGTGACACCTGCTTTTGACTAAGTTGGCTAACAGGAGTCTGATCTTAAACTGTAGAAGGGGAGCTAATATGATTTAATCTAATCTATACACCAAAGAGTTCTTATCACAAAGAACACTACAGAACAGAGTGCTGCCCTAGCTATTTCCTTAATAGATAATTGTTTTATACAGAGGAACACCTCACTCACAAATCTTCTACCCACAAATTATCTTAGGTCAAGACTAAGTGCTACATCAACAAATTATGAAACTAACATAACAAATCCACTGATTTCTTTTTCCAATGTTCTTTCTAGGTTTCATATTTAATGTGGTTAATATCTACTATTCTCTAGTACAGTGATAGCGAACCTTTTCGGCACCCAGTGCCCAAACTGGAACATGTGTGCATGTGTGTGCATGTGCGCACGCTGGAGCACTGGAAACCCGAAGACCAGCTGGCTGGTGCGCATGTGCACGCCAGCCAGCTAGTCTTTGGGTTTTCCGCACACACATATGCACTGGCCAGCTGGTCTTCGTGCATGCCAGAGCACCAGAAACTCAAAGACCAGCTGGTTGGTACGCGCATGCCTGTTTTTTGGCTGGTTTTACGCCATTTCTTTGGCTGTTTTCAAGCCATTTTTTGTGTTGTTTCCAAACCGTTCTTGGCCCAAAAAATAGCCTGAAAACGTCCCAGAAATGGTCTGTTTTATGGCCATTTTGGAGGGTGTTTTCAGGCTGTTTTTCTGGCTGTTTTCAGGATGTTTTTGGGGCCATTTCCAGTCTGTTTTTGGCCTGAAAAATGGCCAAAAAACAGCTCAAAAAATGGCCTGGTTTTGGCCGGTTTTGACCATTTTTCAGGCTGTTTTCGGGCTATTTTCAGGACATTTGGGGGCCATTTTCAGGCCATTTTTGGGCTGTTTTCAGGCTGTTTTTGGCCTATAAAACAGCCTGAAAATGGCCCAAAAGTGGTTCGCTTTTCAGGCCAAAAGCGAACCTATGGTACCCTCTCGTGCCATCAAATGCTGCTCTTGTGGTTTCCAGCACCCGAAGACCAGCTGGCCAGCACACATGTGCGCACTGGAAACCAGAAGAGCACCTGGTGATGGCGTGAGTGCCCACAGAGAGGGCTTTGAGTGCCACCTCTGGCACACATGCCATAGGTTCGCCATCACGGCTCTAGTAAATAGAGTGATAGAAGTGGAGACCTTGGGATCCTCCATTTACTGCTGAAGTATAGCAACCAGCAGTCTTACCCAGCACAATAGTTGGCAAAGAATATTTATAATTCAGTAAAATGTGGAGGATTTCTTATTTCCCAGCCTTATTTTAAGATCTATATTGTTTTTCATCATTGCCTTTTGAGATCACATTCAGTTCCAAAGCACCAGTGACTGATCTAAAACACTATTCTTACCCCTTAGTAAGAATTTAGTCACAGGTAATGAGGCAAGGAAAAGGAGAAGTTTTCATTCTCTTTCCATAATACATTCTTCTCTGGTGGTGCAGCATAACTGCAGTTAAGAGATTGCAGAAAAAAATGCTTTTAGAAGCTTCTGACTATCAGGCAAGTCAGCCTCTAATGATTGCGCGGCTCAGCTGGGCATGGTGGGGGGTGCGTAGGGATTCAGTTCTCTGAACCACCCACTGCCATCGCTATCGGATCGGGCGATCCAGTCTGAATGGGGAGCATTTCACCCCTGGTTTGATCCTCTTTGCATTTGAGAGTGAGAATCAAGCCAACTGTCTATGGAGATTCTCAGTCATCCAGATTATGATTGTCCAGGAGAAAGTTCAGGAGAAGCTTCTTGGATGAGAAGCAAAACGTCTTCAAGGAAAAGCAAAGGAAGTCCAGTTGCCTTTTGAAAAAGCACCTTTGGGACAACCAAGTCACATATTAGGACAATATTAAACAGCTCCTATCTGAGCTGTTTAATATTGTCCTATCTAATAGGGATGCAGTGGCTCAGTGACTAAGATGCTGAGCTTGTCAGTTGAAAGGTAGGCAGTTCAATGGTTTGAATCCCTAGTGTCGTGTAATGGGGTGAGCTCCCTTTACTTGTTCCAGCTTCTGCCAACCTAGCAGTTCAAAAGCACGTAAAAAATGCAAGTAGAAAAATAGGGACCACTTTGGTGGGATGGTAACAGCGTTCCGTGCACCTTTGCTGTTTAGTCATGCCGGCCACATGACCACGGAGACGTCTTCAGACAGCGCTGGCTCTTCGGCTTTGAAATGGAGATGAGCACCGCCCCCTAAAGTCGGGAATGACTAGCACATATGTGCAAGGGGAACCTTTACCTTATCTGAGCACTACAGAATGTGGATAAAGAAAGGGATGTCTGAAGAATCCTTAATGTAGATTAGTGCTGGCAGATAATGCATCAACGTTTTAAAATGTATTTCAATATAGCTCTCTTATTATGTGAGAGTAGAAGGAGCCCAGCATAACAGATCTGGAGTGTTGCTGACAGTCAGACTCAAGGCATAACAAAAATGTGGCTTGTTTTATGAGGGGCCAAAATCTTTTCTAAAAAAGGGGATCATATGAGGGAGGGCTGAGAGGAGACGTACCCCTTCTGTCTTCCCGTGAGTTCTTTAAAATGCTTAATCTTCCATTTAATTTTTCCATTTGCTCTCAGTTGTTGGCATCATCCAAGACAGCCTAAAGCATCGTGACAAAATTAATTTAGTTTACTTTAACTTCATCACAAATGGACTGCATATTCATACACATACACGCACACACAGATATGATGTTCCATTAGTTCTCCCTGAAGCCAAAAAAGTAGCTAAATGAATTGTCAAACTTCTTCTTATGTTTTCAGTGTGCTTAAGCAAACATGAATGACAAAATGAAACTTGAAATTTGCTTGTCCCCAAAGGTGCCTTTTGATGCAATCTTGTATATTTGTATTCCAGGTAAAAATTGGAATATGAATTGTGGCATCCCATTTATGTTTGCCTTGCTTTCTCCTTTTCTATCTCTGTTTTATTATCATAATCTATTATTTCTGCCATATAAAATGATGTATTGGGAATGTGTCTCCCATATAAAAGGAAGATCAAGATATATCGATACCTGTGTTTGCCTTCTATATATCTAAAGCTTTGGTAGACCAGTCCTGTGAGGGAAGAAAAGAGAAAAATATCACTATTTTATATCTTTTTGGGTCACGCAGAAGGGATAAATTCAACTGTGTTGTCTGTATTTTATGTCCCTTATTAAATCCTTCCTTCTTGTTGCTGACAATGGAAGAGAAGTAAACTATCTATGTGGAACAAAAACAATCTTGAATTCGGTTGATCAATATTTTCATCAGATTTATCTTTGACCATTTGTTGTCCTCTCTAGTCCTGGACAATTCCAGAGTCGCAGAAAGTTCTTTCTGAAGTCAAATGTTCTGGAAGCCCCTCAAGGCCTGCCTTTGTCATCAAGCTTGGGGGTCCCAGTAGACCAGTGATATTCTAAGATGGCTTCATCACTGTAGTTAATTTATAGCAATAGCAATAGACTTATATACTGCTTCACAGTGCTTTTACAGCCCTCTCTAAGCGGTTTACAGAGTCAACATATTGCCCCCAACAATCTGGGTCTTCGTTTTACCCACCTTGGAAGGATGGATGGCTGAGTCAACCTTGAGCCTCATGAGATTTGAACTGCTGAACTGCAGCTAGCAGTCTGCTGAAGTAGCCTGCAGTACTGCACTCTAACCACTGCACCACCTTGGTTCTAATTTATTCTGCCTTGTGCCTGGTGGTTTGTGTATTTTAATATGACTGTTTTATATTTTACCAGTAATTGTTTTAAATATTGTTTTATTTAATTCTTGTACACCACCCAGACTCTTTCTGTGAGATGGGCAGCTGTATTAATTTAATAAATAAATCAATAAAGGCAAATGGAGGCTAGAAAAATGGATCGTGTTCCATCGTCAGAAGGACTTCTCCGAGGTCTCCTTCAAAGGTAAAAAAGATATTCATCTTTGAAGAAGAATCGAAAGATGCTATGGCCTTGAAACTCCCAAGGATCTTACATATATTGAGCTTGCATGGACAAATCACATCCTTTCTTGGAAATCAGTCTTCATGTTATTGAGCACAAAATCAACTTAACTATGCTTTCTTCTCTGCAACTGACATTTCAAGAAGCAAAGAGCAGTAAAACCAGGAATATGGATCTGATACATTCAGATTGTCCAACCAGATGTGGATAGCTAAAAAGCTAGCAATTTCACTAAGCAATAGCACTAAATTAGCCATTTACCATGCTTGTGAAGAATGGGATTTGAGACATTGCAGAAAAGAGGACTGTAAATTCTAACTTTTTTTTTTCATCAAATGTTGCTATGGAGGGTGGTGTTTCTTCTGCTTTTATAACGTATTTTCTCTTCTTTCACTCTGTTTGTAAATTGCATATAATGCATGCAATGTATTTTATATACCTATATTGTATATAATAACATTAGGCACCCTTGGCCAGTTTTTTCTGTTAAGGCAGGCAGCATCTGCAAGGATTACAGTGATCAATGACTGACATTCAGGCAGGCAGTTTCATGTCTCCTCTGAAAAGCAGATTGTAGGCAGATGAGTAGCAGACAGACAAGGAGGAGGAAGGTTGGCAGGGAAGAATCCAGCTAACACAAAGCACCGACTTGCGATGAATCTCCCAGAAAGGTCTGGAATTAGTAGAGCGATGGAGAAGGCATCTTGGCAGTAAGCCAGATATAACAGGGCAGCTGTTGAGAGAGGCAGCCAGATCAAGACACAACTGAAAGATCAGCTAAACTGTTAGGCATACTGTAGACACAAGCACACTGCCTGGAGATCCTTAAAGCTTAATGTCAAAGACTGACAACAATCAAGATACAGCAGAGGTTCAGTTTTCAGGATCGGCTTCTCACACTGGAGCAGCAGCAGCAAGAGCAACAGCAAAATCAAAATTTGAGGCATCCACTGTATGTCCTTGGGTATAGAGTAACATCCTTAGTTTGATGCCCTCGACATGAATAGGGGCTACAGTTGTCAGAAATCCTGACTGGAAGTTCTTAGAGTTAGAGACACAAGATATTCAAATGGGTCTTAGGAAAGAAAAACATATCTCTCTTTCTCTCTTTCTCTCTTTCTCTCTCTCTCTCTCTCTCTCTCTCTCTCTCTCTCTCTCTCTCAGAGAGAGAGAGAGACAGAGACAGACAGACAGACAGACAGACTCACACACAGAGAGAAACAGATAATTCACATAGGATTTACTCTAGAGATTAGGGTT
This sequence comes from Pantherophis guttatus, assembly GCF_059756535.1. NCBI lineage: Eukaryota > Metazoa > Chordata > Lepidosauria > Squamata > Colubridae > Pantherophis > Pantherophis guttatus. Next base: position 198,493,066 of record NC_142063.1, on the reverse strand, counting down.
AACAAGGAAAATAGATAGGCAGAATTGCAACAAGGAAGAGCAGTCTGATTTAGCTCACCTCTGCTGGAAATTGTATATGCTGAGCAGATTCCCCGTACATTGAATTAGAATAATGCTCCATTCCAGATCCTCTCTTTCATCAGCAGTGCTTCCATGGTGCCCTTAAACCAGTTTACCTGCTTCAGTCATTGCTGTATAGTGGCACCATCACAAAAAGAGCTTTGTGGTAGCTATTCTTGCCAGATATCTTTGCAGTGCAGATGACCAGCAGGATGCCAGTTATGACTCTTCCTCCCAGCCCCCAACATACAGTTTTTGACATAATTTATCCTTCAGATTTGCACTCCATTCTGTTGCTAGATACCATGAGCCAGTATTAATACAACTGAAGTTCTAATTGATTTAATATTATTCAGTGGGGGGGAAATGAAACGGATGATGTATGGTTTATTTTAAGCTGATTTAAACTAATCAAACTGACTTTTACTATGTATATGCACATTAATAGCTACAATTAATTTTAGCTTAATTACTTTGGATTTTCGCACCATTAATGTTCAAGCCCTGAACAGTCACTTCACTGAAGTTCATACTTCTCTGCTTGCCTTCCAGAAATATATAGAGTTATATCCCCATTTTTCACAATCAATCACTTTTCTCAATTCAAGCTAGAACAAAACTTCAGGTACACATACAGATCCAGATTAAAGGATATTTTGGCAGATATTCCTTAAAGCAAATGGAGAAGTTGACCATTTGTTTAGGATCTTTGTTCACAAATCAACTAGCACAAAGCATTCTGTATGGAGAGCATTATCCTATTCATTTGTATTATTTTGAAAATCCACAACCATTAGCATTCCTTCTTAATATTGCTGTCAGTCAATTAGTATACATGGTTTGGATACCAAATCCACTCTGGAGCATCCTAATTCTTGGGAAATCTGGTTTGTATTATTAATTGTGTATAATTGAAGAAAATAAATGTCTAGATAGAGTTCCCTGATCCTGAACTTCCTGTCCATTTCATCTGAATATATAAGTACCATTTTGGGAAAAGCCAACCTCTCCATTGCCTGCAATTCCACTATCCTCTCAATTAGGAGAATATCTGTCCATTCCTCAAGAAAATGCTAACAGCTGTGAAGCTGTCACCTCTCCTTCCCCAGGGGTTAGATCCAGTTGCGCGGCTCGCTTAGGCACCGGCTCTGTGGGCCAGGCACCCAGCTGGCATTCTCTTTCTGCAGCTTCTTCCACTTCCACCATGGCTTGAGAAGGGGAATAGATTGTCTTGACAGAAGTCACCAAGCCAATCCCCATGGTTCCCTCCATGGCTTTCTTGTCTTCCTCCATCTTCCCTGAGTCTTCACGCTGCCAGATTTCGGGTCAACATTTGGAGCTCAGAACCCAGGACAGCACCCCGGTATCAGGGGAGCTGGTTGAATTTTTAGAGGAGATTCGGGTTAATGTCAGGATTCCAAGTAACACCCCCAATGAAATAAACCTCTGAGGCTCAAAGTTCCTTAAAGTTCCGTTTTATTAGAGATGTCATATTGGCACATCTGGGAAAACCCGAATCTGAAAGTTTCCAGGTTTTCCTCACCCAAAGGAAAATTCAAATCCCTGCCCAACACTCACAAGTCTATCACATGGTCCAATCAAAGCACCGTCCCAACTGGAGATGCCTCCCAGTTCCAGCTCCACAATTATTTCCCCCTCCGAGTTTCTCACAGTAGTAAATGTGGCAGGCCTGAAGATCCAACAAAAAAGATGGCTTCCAGGCCTGACTTTACCTGATATGAAAGTCTTCAGTCATGCTCTGTACATTATCGAAATGTGTCTCACTTAGAGCCATGACCTCAGTTCGACCTTATCTGTTGCTTCATTCATAAATTCACCATTGACACTCATAAAAGACCAGAAAAGTGCATTTAATGCATACTATTATTTTTATTATTTATAATTCTCTCCTTTTTTTCTTTCTCTTCCTTTAGAATCTCTTTCTCTGAAAAAAAAATGGATCAGCTATTTGAGATCTTCACATAGGTAACAGATAATGGGAACAGCAATAACCTACAGACATAGAAACGTGAATAAGCTTGCAAAAAAACTGTCTGAAACACACTGAAGAATTTCCTGGGACAGCAGTGAGAGCTTTAAGAGAGACTCAACTTATTGCAATGCACTTTTTGTACAAAGTGGCAGATTTTATCCTCCAATTCCCAAAAAGTTGATGTAAACATGAAAAACCCTATAATCTGACTCACTTAATCTGCCTGTCTTTTTGAAAGCACCCTAGAAGATTCATACTGACATCATCAGCCCTACTCATCTCAAATGTGTGAACAAATTTCACTCCCCATCAAGGAATATTGGCAGCAGGACCTCAGTCTGGGACCGAGAAGGATCTGTGCCAAAGATTCATGGTTTGATCCTAGATTAAATACTGCAGAGCTGAGTGGGGGAGGGGGGAACCAAATAAGGCTCCAAACCACAGTGGTAAGATTATGATTAGAACAAAACCTTCAAAGCCAATCCTCATCAGTTGGTCATTATCTTCTATGTTTTCTCGTTCACACATTTCTGCCGCCTTTTTGGGGTGGGCGGGAATGCTGTGTCTTCCCCACATACTTTTGAGGCAAACCTCATCAGCCAGCAATTATAAGATTTTTGCCATGAGTACAAGGATTTTATCAGAGTGATGTTTTTCAGTGGGTATGTCTTTGTCTGCCACTCTCCTCGTGGGCTGCTACTGAATAGAAGGCAGACATTACTCAGAGTGGGAATGGCGACTGTCTCTGCTACTCTTCACTGAGGCTTTATTTCAAATGCACGCTTTGCCAGCCAAGTTTGCATGGGCCCTTTATTCTGGCATCAGCTCAAGCCCTTCAGATCTATTGATTGGTAACAAGATAGTACTTTGTGCTTTTTCCCCCTTCTTTTCATTAATCCACTTCTTTGCAGCAGGCATTAATATTGCATTTTCATCCCCTATGAAGCAAAAAAAATCCAGAATGCAGGATATCTACATGCCATCTCCCATTTGAAGACTGAGCTATTGTTGTTAGGAAGACTGCTTCATCACTGTCTCCCCTCTCCTTCCTGCCAAATGTTGGAGCTGAGAAACTGAACTACTACGGGGTGTATTTGGTTATGACTCTAAAGTGGGACAATTCAGATCATTTCAAATCTGTTCTATGATGGTATTACTGGTACTAACAATTATTCTATTCTCTCTCTCTCTCTCTCTCTCTCTCTTTCTTTCTTTCTTTCTTTCTTTCTTTCTTTCTTTCTTTCTTTCTCTCTCTCTCTCTCTCTCTCTCTCTCTCTCTCTCCCTCCCTCCCTCCCTCCCTCCCTCCCTTCCTCCCTTCTTCCCTCCCTCCCACCCTCTCTCTCTCATACCCACACACACTATATATATATATATATATAAGCCCTGGTGGTGCAATGGTTAGAATGCAGTATTGCAGGCCAATTCTGCTGACTGCCAGCAGTTTGATCCTGACTGGCTCAAGATTGACTCAGCCTTCCATCCTTCCGAGGTTGGTAAAATAAGGACCCAGATGGTTGGGGGCAATAGGCTGACTCTGTAAACACTTAGAGAGGGCTGTAAAGCACTGTGAAGTGATATATAAATAAGTGCCATTGCTATATATACAGTATATTCAGTGGTGAAATCCAATTTTTTTTACTACCGGTTATGTGGGCATGGCTTGGTGGCTGTGGCTTGGTGGCCGTGGCTTGGTGGCCGTGGCAGGAGAAGGATATTGCAAAATCTCCAATCCCACCCCACTCCAGGGGAAGGTTGCTGCAAAAGCTCCATTCCCACCCCACTCTGGGGCCGGCCAGAGGTGGTATTTGCCAGTTCTCCGAACTACTCAAAATTTCCGCTACCGGTTCTCCAGAACCTGTCAGAACCTGCTGGATTTCACCCCTGAGTATATTCACACAGACACACAGACACAGACACAGACACAGACACAGACACAGACACAGACACAGACACACACACACACACACACACACACTGTTTCCCCAAAATAAGATATCCCCTGATAATAAGCCGAATCGGGCTTTTGCGTGCATTGCAATAAGGCTAAGCACTTATTTCAGGCTTCAAAAAAGTATAAGACAGGGTCTTGTTTTCGGGAAAACATGGTATATACATACATACATACATGCATACATTTTATATACAGACATACAGACATGCATGCATGTATATCAAAGCAATCAGGTCTATGACTCCTCACCTGGCAGAGTGGCTCCAACCGATCTCAGGAATGACATCAGAGTTCCCTGTCCAGAAGAGTGCAGTCCTAGGACAAACTAAGATTCTGCACAAACCTGTTTTGGTGTATTTATTTATTATTAAACAAACTTACAGACTTTCCATCTACCAGAAGGAACCCTGGCTATGTTAATTGTGACTGATAGGTCTGTTTTTACCCGGGTTACGATTTTATATGTACTGTTTTGTCTTTTTTGTGCTTTTATTACTTTTTTTTAACACTGCTAGCAGTCCAGAATTATGACCTTGGATGCCCATATATATTGGAATAATAATTAAATAACTAAAATTCTGAACCATCTGCAGTTTTTGAATGGTCTTCAAAGGCAAGTCCCCTGTACAGTGTATTGTAGTACTTTAGTCCAGTTGGGAAATGACTGAGGCATGACTGACCGTGAGCAATGCCTTCAGACTAGGAAATGGCACACACTGGCACACAAAACAATTATTTGTGCACAGGACTTCCTGGTCATGTTTGCCTCCCACTCTTCAGTCAGAGGGTATGAGTCCAGGAAAACCTCAGGTTATGCGCCAGCTCTGACTGGAAGAGTGTCATCCCAACCGGAGTTAAAGATGGCAAAAGATTGGATATGGGAAACCTATAGCTCACAGCCACTCAGTCTTGTCAGGATTGAGCTGAAGCTGATCCTTCACCACCCCCTATTCTGAAGTTAGGATAGTTGAATAAGCCTTTCTTAATAAATCACTAAAAAGAAAGCATGTGATTTCAGTTTACTGTAATTTGTATCAACACAAAGTAAGGCATAGAATTGAGATGCAGCACGGAGAAGATGTCAAGGTGCTGCTTTCATTGTCTTGTTTTCATCTGTATTCCTACCCTACTAGTGAGTTTGGGGAATGCCCAAGAAAGATTCATCTCCCTAACTTCCCTCCATTGCATGGAGCAAGAAACTCCCTGCTCCAAATGTGGCATGTATGAAGATGTATTCCGAATGAAACGGCTTAAAGATGGTAGCTCATTCAGGACTTCAGTTGTCACATTGTAAGTGCAGAGGGATCTCAGACTCACAAACCATAACTTGAATTGCAACATAGACCAAAAAAAAAAAAGCACAGTGTGACATCAAATACAGGCATGACATGACCCATTGCAATGAAGTATGCAGTCAATTATTTGCGTGTGAAGAATCTTTCCACCATCTTTATTAGACAGTCAGACACAAATTATTTTTTATGAGACTATGGACCATCACTGCCAAAATTAAAGATTTAGGTTTACAGCATGTTCTAGGAAATAAATTAATAAAAAGGTAAAACTTACTCTGTTAGAATTCCACTAATGGCTACTAAAAATGACATATTCATTTGTTTGTGTTGTATATGCGTGTTTATTACACACAAAAAAAATATACAGAAACACATTCATACATACCAACTTATTTATTTATATATGTGAATGCTAGAATATTAAAATTCTAATGCTAGAATATTAAAATACATCTTTATTCATAGTTTTAATTAATTTAATTTAATTTATCTATAGCTGTGAGATGCATGTGAACAACTAAATAATATCCCAACTTTACTCTATCTATCAACCAACCAACCAACCAACCAACCAACCAAAAAAGGGAAAATATTAAAAGATGGGAAAAGAAATAAAGGGAGTTCCTACATATTTCCATCAACATTTAATCAGATATACAGTTGGGCTAATTATATAGCTGTGTACAGTGGTGGATTGAACCAATGTAGCAACTGGTTCGCTGAGTGTGCACAGTGCATTTGAAAACATCTCTATAACTTACCTTCTACTGCAGCCCCAGTGAGTAAAACAGCTGAGGTGCGGCAATCCGCTCTATCATGCCTATCAGCTGGGCTTCAAACAAAGGAAATATAGGTCGGTATAGTGCAGGGGCGGGTGAGTGGGCCCAGCTGATCGTCGGAACAAAGTCAGAGCTACGGGTTCGCCTGAACCAGTCCGAACCGGCTGAATACCACCCCTGGCTGTGTACTACGTAAAAACTAAAGATGGTGAGGAGACAAGCATCAGTTGTCAGGCTCGATAGAACACTGAGGCAGTGGTGAAATTCAATTTTTTTTACTACCGGTTCTGTGGGCATGGCTTGGTGGGCATGGTGTGGTTTGGTGGGCGTGGCTTGGTGGGCATGGCAGGGAAAGTATACTGCAAAATCTCCATTCCCACCCCACTCCTGGGGGAAGGATACTGCAAAATCTTCATTCCCACCCCACTCTGGGGCCAGACAGAGGTGGTATTTGCCGGTTCTCTGAACTACTCAAAATTTTTGCTACCGGTTCTCCAGAATGTCAGAACCTGCTGGATTTCACCCCTGCACTGAGTTCTTAGAGTCACCAAGAGAATAGCCAAATTTCAACTGTCTTGAAAAGAAGGGAGGAAAAGTGCTTGGATTTAAACCTTGCGATAGATGATAAAAAGACAGGCAGACGTAGATGATAGATACCGATAGTTGATAGATAGATAGATAGATAGATAGATAGATAGATAGATAGATAGATAGATAGATAGATAGATAGATAGATAGATAGGCAGGCAGGCAGGCAGGCAGGCAGGCAGGCAGGCAGGCAGGCAGGCAGGCAGGCAGGCAGGCAGGCAGACAGACAGAATGATTGATTTCTGTTTTTTTCTTTTTTCCCCTTTTTTTGCAGAAATCAGACAGATCTTCCCTGTGAATATAGCTTTTATCTTGTCTTCAGTAAATCAGCTTATTCAGCGGTTTCATGTCTGTGAGCTTTTGCTAGAAGTGAAATGCCTGAAGAATCAAAATGTATTGCCATCACAGACTTGAAGACTGACAGTTATGTATCTTTTTGATATTGCAAAGTACTGTTGGAGATGACTTAGCCCTGTTGGCTGGATACATTGGTAAAATAATAAAAGTTGGCCACTTCTTGATTATATAGAACAAGTGCAGAAATTGAAGAGCAGGCAAGGACACACTGAAGCTACGTAGTAAGCTAGGGTTCATATTACCAAGAGAGGACAAGATCAGGATGTAAATTACATTAATTAATTTAAATTTGCTTAGATCACGTAAAACTGGAGAAGATGAATATGTGCACATGCACAGCCAGTAATTAATTAATTAAATTTGATATGGTCACATGTAACTGGAGAATATGACTATATGCATATGCACAGCCAGTAATTAATTTAAATAAATTGCTATTTATTCATGTGTATACATTCACATTCTCCAGTTACTCAATTTATTCTCCCTATTCAATATGTAAGACACTCTTGAAAACATCACTCCACCTGTTCATCATTTTGTAAAAGCCATTCTGATTTTTCTCTGTGCCTTTCTTAGTGCCAGTTTTTCACTCCTTTCCATTTTCCCCCTAAAATAGCTCTTAGAGCTGGTCAGCATCTAGGACAACTCTTCAAGCTGCAAACACAGTAATAATGTTCTATTATCTTAGCCTCCCTACTTGCATGTCATGTTGTAAAGATACTGTTTTTTAATAGACTGATTTTGCCTGCCCTTACTGCCCAGCTGTATACAGGTAACCCTCAACTTATGCCAACAATTGAGCCCAAAATTTCTGTTGGTAAGTGAGTTAAGTCAGTTTTGCCCCATTTTATGACCTTTCTTGTCAGAGTTGTTAAGCGAATCACTGCCATTGTTAAGTTAGTAACAAAGTTGTTAAGTGAATCTGGCTTCCTCATTGACTTTGCTTGTCAGAAGGTCACAAAAGGGTATCCCATGACACACACACACACAGGACACTGCAACCATCATAAATATGAATCAGTTGTCAAGCACCTGATTGACAAGTTGCTTGTCAATCCCATGTGAGCAATGGGATGCTTCAATGGTCATAAGTGTAAAAAGTGGTCATCAGTCATTTTTTCAATGTAACTTTGAACAGTCACTAAATGAACTGCTGTAAGTCAAAGACTACCTGTATATATAGCCCCTTAATAAAATGAGGAGAACCTGAAAGAGCAAGTCACTGTGAAGAACCTCAAAGGAGAAGGGACTGTCAAGAGCATTTATAGAAGTACTTCAAAGTGAAGGTGGATCCACCACCTATTTTGGCAACATAAGGATCGGGAACTCAACATTTCTTAGCATTTGTGGTTACCAAATTCTGTTCAAATTAGGTTATGAGGCCATTAATTTGGCATTGCTATAATACATGGGATTTGGTGGCTCAGTGGCTAAGACACTGAGCTTGTCGATTGAAAGGTTGGCAGTTCACCGGTTCGAATCCTTAGTAGCGCGTAACGGAGTGAGTTCCCATTACTTGTCCCAGCTTCTGCCAACCTACCAGTTTGAAAGCACGTAAAAAATGCAAATAGAAAAATAGGGACCACTTTTAGTGGGAAGGTAAAAACGTTCCATACACCTTTGGCGTTTAGTCATGCCGGCCACATGACCACGGAGACGTCTTCGGACAGCACTGGCTCTTCAACTTTGAAATGGAGATGAACACCCCCCCCCCTAGAGTTGGGAACGACTAGCACATATGTGCAAGGGGAACCTTTACCTTTACCTATAATACACACAAAGAGCTTACAAATGGTTTTCTTCAATGGTCAAGGCATTCGAGCTATTACACAGCCCAGTAGTGATATTGTTAAGTATCTACTATAGTTAAGTAGATATTGTTAAGTAACTAAGCTAAAGCACTATTTCACGTTTTATTTGGGGTAGAGTAATGCCAAAAGAATGACAAGCATACCATAGACAAGTCAAGTCTCTGAAGCAGTAATTTCCAGATCTGTGATGCTCCAAAATGAATAAAACATTCCAACAGATAGGATTCCAAGAATTATTATATCAATGCTACATATAACTTCTTCTTTTCTTTTTAGTGAAAAGATACAGTTTCTTTGCCTTCAGGAACCCAGGCAGAGAACTGGGACTTGCTCAAGGCCGCACAGTCATTTCAGAGATTTGTATCAAGCTAGCTATCTAGAGAATTTCTATTTTCAGTTTGGGTGTCCTAAGAAACTGCCTTTGTATGACAATCAACAAAACGATCCTTAGCAAAGTCTCCTACCACAGTAGTGCTCTTTATACATTATGAAAAAGGTGTCATAGCTCTTCCATATGAAAAATCAACAGTTCTTGTAGATTTACAGATAGATACCCAAACTAATATATAGCAAGAGATACAAAGGTGGCTAGCTATAGAAAGGCAGGTTAACCCCTAGGAGGAATCCCTTATTAAACAGATGGACCAACACAATCCTTGGTAGAAACTTTCTGAGGTTCCTTTGAATGCAATTTTGCGTGGTCTTTCTGTTTGCCATGAAGTGTAAGTCATGCTGTATTCCAGAAATGCCTCCATTGCCATGGCAATGGCTATTAATAGCTGGCTATTCAATTTGTACAGCATATGGGATCTATAAAAAGCAAAACTATTAATACAGCAAGGAATTTTCCCACGGTAAAAAAAAAAAGAAATTAAAGTTGACGTTCATTCGTAAGAACGCTGCAAATGCAAGATTTGTTTCCGCCTTACCTCTCTCGAGCTCTTTCATATAAGGTTGTGGTTAGTGTGTTTGCTGTGGGGGATTGAGTAAATTGCTATGTTGTGTGATTACTGTGCCCTTTCCCTTATAACAGGGTGCTCAATCTTGGCGTGCCTTGATTAACACCTTTGCCTGCTGTGGCTCAAGTTATCGTTCTTCTCATGGTACAGAATTAGTAACATTCATTTATTTACAGAAAATGATCAATGGAAACTGTGGACTGGCAAAGTAGGAGGCACAGAGGGAAATATCTTACCTTTGCATTCTCTGATAATGAATGCTATGTTTGCTAAGGTTAGTCCCAGCTACAAAAGTTGCAGTTTGAAGTGTGTTAATGAAAGATGCCAGTCGTTGTTTTTCCCCTTTTGCTACAGAGTCAATCACTATACTGATGTCTCAGCAGTTCATTTGTCTCACGGTAATTCTTTTTCTTTTTTTTTTTTCTCCATTTGCAACATGTGAGATTTTCTCAAAAGGATTGTTCCTTCCTTCTTGCTACCGGGTTTACCTATACTGTAGAAACAATGGCATTCGACAGACTCAATGCTAGAAATAGAAGGTCATTATTTCAGTCAATGAAGCATCATGTATGCCTCAATATGGCTCGTCGTGCACATGATTTTATGTGCATGCAGCTTTTTGTTCTTCATTTTCCATAATGGAAAATATTTCAATAGGTTTTTTTTTTAAGGCCATGCTAACTTTTGAGATCCTGAGAGAAATTGTCTTGAATTGGAACTTTTTCAGTACATCCCTGAATATAAGGTTTAAATGAAATGTATTTTCGGGCAGCCTTAAATGCCTCCAGCATAAAGTCACAGTTTTATATTCTTTTTTTCATTTCATTTATAGGTGGGAAACAGGTATGGGTAAAACCCTTATCTGAAACTTTGTGAAGTGCTGCCAAAAGAAACAACAAAATAGTTCTGGGTATGATTGATGAGGCTCTTGACTGATTGATTGATTCATTCATTTGTTCATTCGTTCTACTTGTATACTGCTGAATCAATAAAAACTCACAACAGTTTTCAATTATGCAGATGAACAATAATTCATTTACAACATTCACAGAAAATATATCAATAATTACAGGAAATATAGTAAATCAATAATAAAGTTATACAGGAAAGGTAGAAAATAGCAATGAATCAATTAATTTAAAAATATAAATATGATAAGATGGCAGCAAGCCACTAATCTCCAGATAGGCATGGGAAAATACTTGTTTTAAGCAACTTTTTGAATCTTGAAGGGAGTGGATAAGTTTGACTTCCATTCCTAGCTCATGAAACCTATACCCATTTGCTCAGATATGGTTATTAGAATGTATCTATCTATCTATCTATCTATCTATCTATCTATCTATCTATCTACCTACCTACCTACCCATCCATCCACATCTGTCTGTCTGTCTGTCTGTCCGTCCATCCATCCATCCATCCATCCATCCATCCATCCATCCATCCATTTATCTACCTACCTACCCATCCATCCACATCTGTCTGTCCGTCTATCTATCTATCTATCTATCTATCTATCTATCTATCTATCTATCATCTATCTAGCCTCTCTCTATCTATCTACCTACCTACCTACCCATCCACGTCTGTCTGTCTGTCTGTCCTTCTATCTATCTTATCTATCTATCTATCTATCTATCTATCTATCTATCTATCTATCTATCTATCTATCTATCTATCTATCATCTATCTATCATCTATCATCTATCTATCTATCTATCTATCTATCTATCTATCTATCTATCTATCTACCTACCTACCTACCCATCCATCCACATCTGTCTGTCTGTCTGTCCGTCCATCCATCCATCCATTTATCTTCCTACCTACCCATCCATCCACATCTGTCTGTCCGTCTATCTATCTATCTATCTATCTATCTATCTATCTATCTATCTATCATCTATCTATCATCTATCTATCATCTATCATCATCTATCATCTATCTATCTATCTATCTATCTATCTATCTATCTATCTATCTACCTACCTACCCATCCACGTCTGTCTGTCTGTCTGTCTGTCTGTCCGTCTATCTATCTTATCTATCTATCTATCTATCTATCTATCTATCTATCTATCTATCTATCATCTATCTATCATCTATCATCATCTATCATCTATCTATCTATCTATCTATCTATCTATCTATCTATCTATCTATCTACCTACCTACCTACCTACCTACCTACCCATCCATCCACATCTGTCTGTCTGTCTATCTATCTATCTATCTATCTATCTATCTATCTATCTATCTATCATCTATCTATCATCTATCATCATCTATCATCTATCTATCTATCTATCTATCTATCTATCTATCTATCTATCTATCTATCTATCTACCTACCTACCTACCTACCTACCTACCTACCCATCCATCCACATCTGTCTGTCTGTCTGTCCATCCATCCATCCATCCATCCATCCATCTATTTATCTACCTACCTACCCATCCATCCACATCTGTCTGTCTGTCTGTCTGTCTGTCTGTCTGTCTATCTATCTATCTATCTATCTATCTATCTATCTATCTATCTATCTATCTATCTATCTATCTTATCTATCTATCTATCTATCTATCTATCTATCTATCTATCTATCTATCTATCTATCTATCTATCTATCTATCTGTCATCCATCTAATCTATCCCAATAGTTTCCCATTTATAAAGACTTGACTTCTTGGTCAGGTCAAAATGAAAGTGTTCCATTTCTTTGAGAGAATCTGAACCCTGTTGATAGGCAAAAAAATTTGACTTGTTAGACAAGTTTCCTAGCCTGGGACTTATGGTAACACAAAAGAATATACAATAACTGTGTTAATGAGGCTCCTGTCAAAGGTTTCTAAGGCTCCATTTACTTTATAGCTTTCCCCCCCCCTTTCCTTTGATGCTTTTTATTATTTTGAACAGGACTGGATGAAGGGTCAGCAAATCTCTTTTACAAATATCTTTGGAAGCAGGTATCTGAAAAAAGTGTGAGAACTAAATACAGGTGTGGACCTTCTTCCTTATCAGAAGGAGGAAACTAAACGCACACACACACACTACTGTTTGCGTACAAAATCAGTAAATTGATAAGCTGGTTTCACCCTCCAAGAGATGAATTCAATTTCATGTGATGTGTCAACAAGGGCAAAATGTGTCATTTGATCATTAGCAGTGATATTAATAGTGATGATAAATTTCAGTGGGTCCTCCCTATTTTGGTAGAAATTTACATATTAAAACAGAAAATATTATATTCAATACAGTACTCCATTTTAACAGGGCAAGTTGAGATTTTCCTTTTCAGACAGTAAGTCCAGTTTCTACAGACTTCTGCTATTGCATTTCTATGTCATTATCTTCTTCTGGCAGTACAGTAAGCATTAGCCATGCATTGAAGGAATCATTAAAGTAGATATGCAAGGCTTGTGAAGGTACACAAAAGAAAAACTAGAAGAGGACTCTACCATTTAAGTTAACACAAGTAGGCTTGCCATATATCCTGTTTGACTTAGGGCAGTCCATTGCTTGAAGGCAGCCTCAAGTTCAAAGGATAGTCCATTCCACTGTGAACATCAGGAACCAGGAAAATGAAAACAATCTGGAGCTTGATTATTACCATTCAAGACTTCACCAATGGACTCCAGATAAAGCAGGCTTACAGATGGTTACCTGGTCATAGTATACTATACCTGGTTTAGAATACTGTACAGAACAGTACAGTATGTCAGTACAGTACAAAAATATGTCTATTTTTTTAAAAATGGATTGTTTGATTGGTTGGTTGATTGATTGATTGAATGAATGAATCTACTTCTATGCCACTGCAATCAAACTACTCTGAGCAGCTTACATTGGAACAATTACATTTAAGTATGCATCTCTGCATATATTTTCCTTCCCTGTGATCCTTAGTGTTTGGCAGTTTCCCTTCATCAGCCAATTCTTATTTTTTCAAGAATAATTAAAGAAGGGGAGCTATTGAACTGTAAAGCAAGATGGCAACCTCAATATTTAATGTTTGTAGAAGTTAGAAATAGCATTTGTCTACAGCACAATTTCTGTGTGTGTGTGGTGTATCCACCTGCACTTCTAGCAAAGCTGGACCTTTGGTAGGGATTATCTGAAACAATTAGAGGATGGTGGTATGGGGGAGATCTTTGTGACTGGCTATGCCCACCATGGAATTAGGAATGTCCACATCCTAAAGATTTCCAATCAGTCCAAGAGGTTGGGGAATCTGCTGTATACATATGAATCAACACATGCACATTTTATGCAAATGTTACATTTCTAAAATGACCTATTTTTGCCTTTTGTGTCTATTTGGTAATGTATATTCCTGCAGGAGTAATCTTTGGGGTGCTTTGTGACATGCCAGTGGCTGGTTGGAGCTGAAACAAGCCCACTTCCACTTCCTCTAAATGTATCCCAACTTTTCCATTGAAGACAGTATACCAGAAGCTCTGTCATTGTTGAAGGTATTGAGGGATTTCATAAAGAAACATTTCTGAAACAATGACCCAACAGGACATGAGTTGTGTAGTCCCCAGCTAAAACCAGGAGTAAGCACAGTCAGATCTGTCAGAGTTTCTTGCAAAAATCAAATCCAGAACCACACACAGATAACTGATTCAGCTGGATTCATTAACTTCTTTATATACATAATAACAGATGAAGTATTTACAATACCAACAGCAGATTCACAGTTTCATTTCAGATCAGATCAGGAGACAAGTTCACACACACTGGTTTCAGTTTCCCTTTACAGACTCAGAAACTGCAGACTTTCTCATAGACACCTGAATGGATCTCTGAGAATGAATGCTGGATTAAAAAGCTTTTGGCCTGATCCAACAAAGCATTCCTTAAATTCTATCTCACCTTCACATAAGCAATCCTGGGAAGGAAGACAAAAAGCCATCTAAAAGATCAAGGGGATGGAAACATCTCTGCTTCTTCCCCCCTTCAGAATAATCTTACAATCAATCAAACAGCAGGACTTGTTCATGAGAAATGTTTCAAAGATTAACAATCATTTTTAAAATTGCCTGCCAGAATTTGAGTACAATTAAAATCCTTCTGTTTGGAACATCCTTGTTTTAAAATTAATCAATTATTGTTTTTGCTTTTTTCCTCCCCCTTTGCAAATGTCTTTGCTAAAGAGGTATTTTTTTGGATTTGGAGGTGGTAAGTAAAAGTCCTAGTGGTTTTCAGATCAATACAAATTTCACAAGAAAAGAAATATGTTTATGACACAAATAAAATGTATTTTTCCAGTTTGTGGAAATATAGCTTAATGTTTTCATTCTTTCTCTTAAAAGAATTCTAAATACAAAACAGAAATCTGTCATACTTTGAGCAATGGACTAATTTGTCTGTAACTTTGCATAGATTACTACTTTGCAAATTACTGCCAGATGATCATATATAAATTTTAAAAATGAGATCATGTTGCCTGAATTAGATATTTTTTTAAAAAAATGTGTCTAAGAGGCAAATAGGGATAGAAGCAATATGCCATGTAAAAGTTACACATCTTGAGCTAATTAAGTTACCGTAATATTAAAAAAGATATCAGGAATGGATAGAAGTGATGATGTGTCATAGAATTAAGGAAGAGCTTAGAAACCATCTAGGCAGTGGTGGGATTCAGCCGGTTCTGTCCAGATTGCACGAACCGGTAGCGGCGACTGCAGGAGGCTCCACCCACCTGCCCGGATGTAATTTGAAACTACTGCATATGCGTGCATTCACATTTGCGAACCGGAAGGGAAGTTAAGTGAATCCACCTCTACATCTAGGCCAATCTTTTGCTCAGTATAAAACCTAGACTATTTCTGACAGATGACTATCCAGAATTTTTCTGAAGACTTCTCATGAATGAGAACTCACCATATCAGATGGCAACTTGTTTCAGTGGCTGACACCTCACTTCAGTGGCTGGCCATGAAATTTCTACTGATGTGTAGCCTAAACTTCCTTTCTTGTAGTTTTTGCCCACTAGTTCTAATCCTGCTCTCTGGGGGCAATAGAAAATAAATTCAATTCTACTTCTATGGGACATCATAGAATCATGGTCCCTAGGTGACATCATATCTCCCTCAGCCATCTTTTTTATAAGCTAAATATACTCAGCATCTTTAGTTCTTCCTCATAAGGCTTGATTTCCAGGCTCCTTACCATCTTGGTAGTCATTTTCCAAACTCACTCCAATTTATTACTGTCCTTTTTGAACTGCATTGTCCAGAACTGGACACTTGGCTGATAGAATGGAACTACTGTATCACTTCCTATGACCTAGACTCTGCTATTATTAATGCACCCAAGGTAACATTTGCCTTGTAGCATCACACTGTTGATTCATGGGGTTGATAAAGACATCTGGATATTTTTCACATGTTCAGCTGGCAAGCCCAGTCTCCTATGTCCTTTACTTGTGCCTTTCCTTGTTTTCAACAGAGATGCAGAATTTTACATGTTTCTTTGTTATATCTCATCCTACTTATTTCAGTTCATTGTTCAGGTCTATCTAGATCTTTTGAAATCCTCTTTCTCTGTCCTCAAAAAAGCATTTAGCTGCCTGCCCAGATTTGTGACATTTGCAATTGTGACACATATCCCCCCCAACTATTTCAGTCCAAGTCACTGATAAAAACAATGAGTATCATAGGACACAGGAAGGAGCCTTGTGGCACTTCACTTGATCTTTCCCTCCAAGCTAAAGTAGAGCCATTAATGAGAACCTTCTGAATGTAGCCATTCAACTGATGGTGAGTCTGTCTAACCATAGTATTACATGTCCATATAGTTTTACCGTTTTAACAAGGAGAATATTATGAGAAACTCTGTCAAAGGTTTTCCTAATGTCCCCATTCTCTATGGCATTCCCTTGAGCTATAAGTTATAGGGGAAAATAGGAACAGGATGGAATATTAGGTATGTTTGCCACCTTGAGTTATTTATAAAAATAATAAAGGTGGTTTAAAAAATCTAAAAAGAAACTATAACACAGAAAGAGATACGGTTAGTTTGATACAGTTTGCTTATAACAAACCCATTCTGGCTGCTGTGCTCCATCTAAGTGCTCACAAACATGCTGTTTAATAATCTGTTTGATAATCTTTCCCTATATAGAAAACCTGCTGATAGGCTTGGTGTTTAACAGATCGTTCTTCCAGTTTTTGAAGATAAGGGCACATTAGATTTACTCTAGTTTTCTTCAACTATTATTCAGAGTGATTCTGAGTTCACTTTTGTAAGTTCTTTAATTACTGTAGGATTTAATCCACCTGAACCTGGAGACCTCAATTAATGTAAATTCTCCTTTATCCCCTTCTTATCCAGCCTAAACCACCGTTCCCTAATTTTCCCAATGCTGAACAATGGCAACCAGGGCTCCATTTCCTTTCTGAGCGAAGAGAGAAAGAAGCAAAACAGAAGTTCTGCTGATTATTAATTTTCCTTTTTCTTGTTGCAGTTAACTCTCTTTGGTTTTCCTTTCCTTTCCATCACACTCAAGTAACCCTTTTTTGCTGTTGGTATCTTTTGCAAGCCTTGGCTCATTTTCAGCTTTAACCCTTCTGACACAATTTCTGGAGACTATTTTTAAATCTTCTTGGGTTATATTCAGGGGTAAAATCCAGCAGGTTCTGACAGGTTTTGGAGGACCGGTGGTGGAAATTTTGAGCAGTTCGGAGAACCTGCAAATACCACCTCTGGCTGGCCCCAGAGTGGGGTGGGAATGGAGATTTTGCAATATCCTTCCCCCCAGGAGTGGGGTGGGAATGGAGATTTTGCAATATCCTTCCCCCCAGGAGTGGGGTGGGAATGGAGATTTTGTAGTATCCTTCCCCTGCCACGCCCACCAAGCCACACCATGCCTACCAAGCCACGCCCACAGAACCGGTGATGAACAATTTGGATTTCACCACTGTTTGTATTCATTTTTCTACACAAATTCCTTCTTTTTCTTCAACTTTCTAGAGCTGAAGTGGGGAACCCCCTTTTCATAAAAAGAACCAGATTCCAAATGCACCCTTTTAGCTTCTATTTATTAGGATTATTATGAAAATATAAGGTGGGCATTTGTTCTATAATTGGTTGCAAGTCTAGATTGGCTAGGGCCATTCAATAATCTATATAAATATTTATTTAGACTCCAGATACTGAAGTATAATTAGGTATGTAGGCTGGATCGTGTGGAAAAGAATTAAAAATAAAAATGTGTGCAGGTACACACACATACTGTATAGACAAATGGTGCTGTATTTCTGAATTCACTAGTGCTTGGCACTAACAATAACAATACAAGATAATATTAATTTCAACTCTCACACTGGATGAAAAAGGATATGAAGAGACATCAGAAGCAGCTAGATATTATTTGCAGAAATTACCTATGGTATGAAACAAAATATGAAGCATTTTCTTCAAATCAGGCATCCAAGCTTCCATCAATAGTAGCTATGATTGCTTCTATTCCTCATCATTCTCTCTCTGAAAATGATAACATATTAGCTATGCAGGGAACAGGAGTATATTTCTTCTATCCCAGCTCCATTCACTGTTCAACTTCCAGTTGATACCTTTGGTTCTTATCAGCTGCCCTGCATTCAATTCCTTTCTTAAACTCCAGTTGTTCCTGCCACTTCTAACCTCTGAATATCAGCTTGATATTATTGAAATGCAAAGGAGTCCAATTATTTGTTTTTCTTTTATGTGACTTAGCTGGGGCATCACTCTTCATCTTCATGCAGGCTTGGAAATTAATGGAATATAATAGAGAAATATAGTAAAGTCTCCCTTATTTGGCCACAATCTAAGACTGGATTGCAAATGAAATAGCAATAGCATTTATATACTGCTTCACAGTGCTTTACAGCCCCTCTCTAAGTGGTTTACAGAGTCAGCATATTGCACCCAACAATCTGGATCTCATTTTACCGACCTCTGAAGGATAGAAGACTGAGTCAACTTTGAGCCCGGTGAGATTCAAAATGCCAAATTGCAGACAGACAGCAGTCAGCAGAAGTAGCCTGCAGTACTGCATGCTAACTACTGCACCACCACGGCTCTTATTCATTGTCTTATCTAATACAACTAAGGTACATTACACTAGATATTAAATGATTGCCATAAAGGGGTGAAATCTAACAGGTTCTGGAGAACCAGTAGTGGAAATTTTGAGCAGTTCAAAGAACAGCAAATACTCGCCGGCCCCAGAGTGGGCTGGAAATGGAGATTTTGCAATACCCTTCCCCCAGGAGTGGGGAGGGAATGGGGATTTTGGAGTATCCTTCCCCTGGAGTGGAATGGGAATGGAGATTTTGCAATATCCTTCCCCTGGAGTGGAGTGAGAATGGAGATTTTGCAGTATCCTTCCCCTGTTATGCCCACCAAGCCACACCCACCAAGCCACGCCCATCAAGCCATGCCCACAGAACCAGTATTAAAAAAAAATTGGATTTCACCACTGCTGCCATGGCTAAGTGTAATGGAATGTGGGAATCACCTTGAGGTATGAGGGGAAGAGATACTTCTTAGGAAATAATCAGACATGAGAGGGCAGGCCCACAGTTGCTTAACAGTCAGAGGCAAAAAAACTTAGGAAGGACCTGCCCTAATTGATCAGACTGTTAGAAGTGACAGTGAGAGATTTGTACTTTCAGACTCGCAAGATTCTGTTAATTGAACCTTACCAGGAAGTAGAATTAGCTCATTTGGTCTTGTTTCCTATCTGATTTACCTGGCAGGGCTGATACTAAGAGTCCTTATTCCCCTAGTACAGGGGTGGGCAACTGTGGCCTTTTTACAACCTGTGGAGTTCAACTCCCAGAATTCCTGAGACAGCTTGGCTGTCTCAGGAATTCTGGGAGTTGAAGTCCACAGGTTGTAAAAGGGCCACAGTTGCCCACCCCTTTCTTAGTACCATAAACCAGTACATGTGACAATGAAGATTCTCATAGACATGAGGATGCAAACTGGCCATCAATCCTGTTTAGTGAATCCTGTGGAGACCATAAGGAATGGCCTTGTAGGACAGGAGGAAGAGCCACTAGCGAAGCAACAGTCAGATAAGCAAGGCTTGAGCCCAGGCCAAGAAACTAATTTGAGAATACATCTCAGACAAGCCCCTTCCTAGTTCACACAAATATAAATGAAGAGGGGGAAGCATATCTAGGCTTTTAAGTTTCTTTTGCTGAAGTTGTTATTTACATGACTTACATGACTTTGGTTATTTAGTCTGGCTTACCTTGTAGGCCTGACATGACATTGCCTAATTTGTGAGAGGGCTCGGGCAGTGGTGGGTTTCAAAATTTTTTACTACCGGTTCTGTGGGTGTGGCTTGGTGGGCATGGCATGGCTTGGTGGGCATGGCAGGGGAAGATTACTGCAAAATCCCCATTTCCTCCTAATCAGCTGGTACTCGGGAGTCAGAGAATAGATGGGGGAGGGGCCATTCACAGGTGGTATTTACCGGTTCTTTGAACTACTCAAAATTTCTGCTACCAGTTACCCAGAACTGGTCAGAACCTGCTGAAACCCACTTCTGGGCTCCGGTCTTGAGCTTTGTGATTTTGAGCTGCAGTCTGAAATTGTTCCCCAGAATGGTTTTTTTTCCCCCTGTTGGGAAGGCTTCACAACAGAGGCTTGGTTGGCTGTAGCTCCCTCCTTGCCGTCCTTCGCCGCAAAAAATGCAAAGGCATAGGAAGCCAACAATATAGCTGGACATGCAGAGAATGGAATGAGGAAGACCAAGGAGAAGATGCTGTTGAGCATCTTCTCAACAAGAAACAATAAAGAAACAATGATCAAGAAACAATAAAGGACAACTGCTCCTATTGAGGACAGAAAAGCTGATATGAGAGAATGTAAAGCAGAGGTGGATGATATCCATAGGTTCCCAACCTGCTGTTATGATGATTAGGAAAGGTTGGAACTGGAGTTCCAACTGTCTCCAGAGGGCAATATTTCTAAAGGGCACAGTATGTCTCCTTTGGACTCTGTAATGATGTTCCTCCGTTTCTTGATAGTGCAGCTGAATCTTTCTCTGCCACCGAGGGTAAAATTTTTCATAAAACTAGCTCAACAGCTGCTAATAAGAAATGAAAATTACTTGTCTGGAGATTAATTTGCTGCTATGGTTAAGGACTTTTCAACCAATTAGTGAAACAGTGGGGGAAAGCCACAAATATTAAAGCCTATCACATTCAACAGCAACATTCTCACTGAATTTAAGCTGAAATTTAATTACACTCATTGGAGTTAGACATGTTTTTCTTAAATACATTTGCATGCCATGTACTGGTACGGTTATTTTTCAAAATGAATGAGGACCTCCAGAATATATGGATAAAAAGCATCAGGGAATGACTCACAAGTCTCTGCAGAGGTTCCGCTGGAGATCTTGCTTTGGACAGGCAGATCCAGCAGTGGGATGCTGGGGGTTCGCAGGGGTTTGGAAGAACCTCTAGTTAAGATTCTGTGCAGTTCAGAGAACCTCAAATCCCACTCCTGACTGGCCCGGCTCACCCAGCCCCTCCTGTCCCCTCCCAGGAGTCCCCACGTGGCTCGTTTGGATGCAGGTAAGTGCAGCGCGTGCACGGAGGCTCAGGGAGGGCAAAAAACGGGCCCATTTCCAGCCTCTAGAGGGCCTCTGGAGCCTGGGGAGGCCGTTTTCTCCCTCCCGGAGGCTCAAGGAAAGCCTCCAGAGCCCGGGGAGGGCAAAAACAACCCCCACCATGGTGCAGGAGGCTGACATGGCCACGCCCACCATAGCCATGCCCACACAGCAACAGGGCAGAGAACCCCTTGCTAAATTTTTTGAAGCCCACCCCTGGTCAGATCCATACCTGATTCTGGTTTCGCATCACTTACTTTAGAGAGGGAGGGAGGGCATTATATAAAGTGACTGACTGATGACCAGCTTTTCATGAGCTTGCAGAAGATTCTATGGAAGTCCAACATGTTTTACCATTCAAACTGTCGATTTCTCTCTTTTTTGGGGTGGGGGGGAGGTGAAGCAGAGAAAATGGTGGCATAAGCCACTAAAGTGCCTATCATCCATGTCCTAATGTCCCCTTTTATTCATATCCCTTTCATGTATTCATAATCATGTTTATATTTATATCTGTTATCTAATACACGCTTGACAAAATAAATTAAAAAAAAAAATAAAAATAATAAAAAAGGCCCTGAAGGAAAAGTTGCCTGTCTACATCAACTGGAAATAGCCATTAAGCACATGGAGGATTCATTCATCCTGGACCATTAACCATACCGTTTACTGTAAGAAGCTTGTCAGATTTTATATTCTTTGCAACTCTTGTCTTTAGCCGGAAAGTACTCTTTAAATACCTGAACAATTAAAGTTGACCCACATTTGCTCGGGTCTCGAACCCAGATTGTCTGACAAGCTCAGCATCTTTAACTCCTGAGCCATTCCACCACCCCCTCCAGAACTTTATAAGCAATTGTCAAAACCCAAGAACATATCCTATTTGATTTGTCCTTTATGTGATGTATCACAGCATATAGGAAGCACCCAGAAAACTTTCACAGGCCTTGAAGAAGCAGGTTTGAACCTGATTAGTCATTAGATTAGAAACCATCAGGGAATCCCAGCCCTATGGATTAGACTGGGAAGTTGAAAGCAACAATCTGGAAGAAGATGTTATTTCCATAATGTTGTCCAGAAAACAACCAGATGTGGTCACCAGAAGTTGAGCTTGACTCTTAAAAAAAAAAAAGATCCAGCAGATGGCAGCACATAAATAAACTTGGTTGACTTAAAAGGTTAAGCAGGGTTAGATCTGGTTAGTCTTTGGATGGGAA
The DNA here is from genome assembly GCF_059756535.1 of Pantherophis guttatus. NCBI lineage: Eukaryota > Metazoa > Chordata > Lepidosauria > Squamata > Colubridae > Pantherophis > Pantherophis guttatus. Next base: position 198,470,439 of record NC_142063.1, on the reverse strand, counting down.
GTCACCAGGGCTGCAGACAAGAAGGAGAAATAAATCAATCATTCCAGAAAAAGGCACTTCCAGAGAAAACCTGTCCATGAAGACATCAAGACTGAAGTTCACTTTGAAGAACATCACTGACTTTAACTGATCTGTTTCTCTTTCTCCTGCTATGAATATGTCCCTTCTACCACTCTTTCTTTCTACATTCTGCTACTGAGACACAAATCTTCCTGGCTGCATTTAAGCCTTTAGACCTGCATCATCAAAATCTTAGTAGACCTACCATTCAGAGGTGAAATTCAGCAGGTTCTGACTAGTTCTGGAGAACTGGTAGCGGAAATTTTGGATACTTCAGAGATCCTGTAAAAACCACCTCTGACTGGTCCTGCCGCCATCTATTCTCTGCCTCCTGAGTCCCAGGTGATCGGGAGGAAATGGGGATTTTCCAGTAATCTTCCCCTGGAGTGGAGTGAGAATGGAGATTTTACAGTATCCTTCCACTGCTACACCCACCAAGCCACACCCACAGAGCCGGTAGTAAAAAAAAAATTGAATCCCACCACTGCTACCATTCTCTGTTGGACAAACAGCAATTGTCTCACTTTATCTTTTGCAATTCTACCATTGTGATTAGGGATGTGATGCTAGCCCAGTAGTAATTAGCTTTTTCTTCTGGTAAGGGGAGGGGGGGAAATAAAATGGGATCAAGTCATTGGTTATTTGGGAGAAAAATGTAAAATGCAATCAAATAAAATATTTGTATAATGTAAATATTTTTAATGCAGTACGTTTTACCACAATATTCCTGAAGCTGATTCTAGAAGTACGGCTGTCACTCTAAGTGGGAAAAAAATCCTAGCATGCACATTTATGACTCTCCCTCTCTCTTTCCCTCTCTCTCTCTCTCTCCCTCTGTGTGTGTGTTTGTGTGTGTATTGGACATATGGTATCACAGAGAGACCAGCTCATCTCCTTTTGGCAAGCCTTGTCAGCATGTAGTAACCTCAGCCAGTCTTTCTGTCTCCTTCTGTGGGTAGCCTCCTTCAGTTGTCATGACAACCAGTCCCTCCTTTTCAAAGAGGCACAGAGAGCCAGAGACTGACTGGTGAACCTCCTTCCTTCTATTGGGCAGCATCAACATGAAGTCACAATGGCAGCTTTAGCGCTTATCTTTTCCTGACTCTCATTGGAGCATTGTTGGCACAACTCTCTTTGTCAGCCTTAAAGCAAGGAGGCAGCATCATTTGTGGACAGTGCATTTCTCACCGAGGTGGACATAGTCAGGAGTAACTGGTCATCACCTTTTCTTCTGTTGGAACATTTATTTCACTGAAAAGGATAACTCTGGATGGAGAAAGGGGGGAGGGGAAATTGAGAAGACATGCAGGCAAACCAGTTCTTTCTAGCATTGAAGATTGATTAATTAATTTTGATTAATTTTCTATGCCACCCATTTTACTGATACAGATGTCACCTAGTCTGGTAATGAAACATCGGAAAGCAAACAATCAAGTTTAGAGAGCACCAGGGAACTAAACATTTCAACCCTGAGTTACATACAGATATTTATTATAAAAAATGCCTGCAGAATTTAGTACCCCTTAGTTCTATAGATATAAGAAGATATATCTTCCTATAGATGTAAGATGGGCTGAATCATGAAGATTTACAGCTGATCCTACATTCTTTGGAAGGATGAACCTATACAGATTCTAGAAATTGACTCAACCAAATTTGTCAGCTCTCAGTCTTTAAAGTGGCTCTGGATCAGCAAAGAAGCAAGATCAGAGAGTATGATTCCGTATGTCCTAGGTTTAAATCATTTTTTTAAAATGAATAATAATGACTTCCTGTATACAATTACAATACTATTGCTTTGATGTTATAGAAAAAAGTGCAAATAAAGAAAATTCTCTCTCTCTCTCCTTCAGTAAGTGAAATGAAATACAATTTTTCACCTTTATTCCTAATTGTTACTTGTAGTATCATTTGCATTGATTCAAAAACACTCTTCCTTTCTAATTTTGGAATCATTACAAGTATATATAATGTAGTTTATTTTATTTTTATTTTATTTTATATTGGATTTCTATACCGCCCTTCTCCCTGAGGACTCAGGGCGGTGTACAGCCAGATTAAAAAACATGCAGAACAAATATTAAAAACAATTAAAAGATATATAAATTTGGCCCAATTAAAACTCATTTACCAATTAAAAACGTTTAAAACATTTAAAAACAGTTAAAAATTTCATCTTAAGCCAGCCCGGCTTGTTTAAATAAATGGGTTTTAAGGGCGCGACGGAAGGCACTGAGGTCTTGGATTCTCCTTATCTCTGGGGGGAGCTGATTCCAGAGGGTAGGTGCCCCCACAGAGAAGGCTCTCCCCCTGGGGGTCACCAGCCTACATTGTCTGGCTGATGGCACCCCGAGGAGGCCCTCTCTGTGGGAGCGCACGGGTCGATGGGAGGTCGTTGGTAGCAGCAGGCGGTCTCGAAGATAGCTAGGCCCTATGCCATGGAGCGCTTTAAAGGTGATAACCAACACCTTGAAGCGCACCCGGAAGACAACTGGGAGCCAGTGCAGCTCGCGCAGGAGCGGTGTTACATGGGAGCGCCATGCTGCTCCCGTCACTACCCGCGCTGCTGCGTTCTGGACCAGCTGGAGCCTCCGGGTGCTCCTCAAGGGGAGCCCCATGTAGAGAGTGTTGCAATAGTCAAGGCGATGCAATACATTGTATTAAATCATTACATTAAATACTCATATGTGTATGCATGTGTGTAGAAGAGAGAAAGAGGTCCGTCTCCGTGTTGGGGGTGGGGGTGGGGAGTGGGGGAGGAATGCATATAACTTCTTGGGCTGAAAACCACTATTTACTCTTAGAGCTTTTCACACTTGCCCATACTGTTAAAAATTCTGATGATGATGTAAGAGATGCATTGATTATGAGTAGATTCTTTCAAGTAGTTCTCTCTCTCTCTCTCTCTCCCTCTCCCTCCCTCCCCCCCCTCTCTCTCCCTCCCTTCCTCCCTTCCTCCCTCTTTTCCAGGCTGAAAAGAAAACATGAAATAAAGAAGAGTTGCTTTAAAGATTAGCAGTGTTTGCTTTGGTTAACTTTTCAGAATAATTTTTGCAGCACATCCACTCCTACTGAAGGACTTGAATGTGGAGAAACAGACTAATTGGATAAAATAGATCTGAGCATGCACCAGAAATTATTCTGAAGTATTTTTAGATGTGATCTTACTGGGAAAATAATACAAAACAAGTCAACAGCCTGATTGCAACCAAAATAAAGATATAGTTTATGACTTGCTGCTTGTCTGTGATGTGTTTGTGGTATTTGGCAGGATTTTTCTTCAATCAAGTAACTCCTGAAATTGTATGAACATTTTACCTGCCAGGGTTCAAAAACTGAACAGGCCGAAGTACAGCAGCCTTATCTAGATTTTAAAGACTTGCTAACCTTTACATAAACAAAATATGTTTTCTTGTCCAAACAATGACCTTATTGTTTAGGCTGTACATGGCCAGCTCTCTTAGGAAATGGATGAATTGTGGGTCTGTCACTGCTATTTTGGTCCACACCTAACCTGAAGGAATTCCTCTGAAGCATTTGCCTTTAAGCAAAACATATTGCAAGTGACAACTTTCAAAATGGATTTGCTGTACCACCATGGCAGATGGATGTGTTTCTCGCTGCGTAATTTTAAAATGATCGGCCATCATTTCTATTATATTACAGGGAGAGCCAGTTTGATCTAGTGGTGAAGGCACAAGGCTAGAAACCAGGAAAATGTGAGTTCTAGTCCTGCTTTAGGCATGAAAACCGGCTGGTGACTTTGGGCCAGTCACTCACAGTCAGCACATGACATCAGGCTCAGGCAACTAGCCAGTTGATCAATTCCTGTCACAATCAATGGATCGATGCTCAGTTGAGTCAAAAAAAGCAGACCCTCAACTCGTAGGAATACATTAGGAAAGCAAAAGACATTTCTATTACTGATGTATTTCAACAATAATTATTTCTATGCTATTTGTTTTTCCAGGGAATCCAGAACACAAGAACAACGATCCAGTAAGAGCAATGTGTGGCAAACCAGAGTTATAAAAACAAACTAATAGCATCTCCTTCTGAAGTATATTGTAGCAATCTGAATAATTAATGGCTCATTTCTATAATAATAAGATTTCATAGAGAGTATTACTGCAAGACATTACTAAACGATAATTATTTATCTACTGTTAATCTGTCTGAATGAGACTCAGACTGCTTTCCAAACAGATCTGATATTGTTAAATACATTCCTGTTGGCCAATTTTTCAAAGGGCTCAGAGCAAAACACAGTAGCCGGATTTCTTTATGGCAATAGTTTAAAAACTTCAGGGATCATGAGCAACTGGAGAGGTTATAAGTTTTAAAACTGTTTGTCTCTGCTATGAGACTTGGATTTTGGTTTATTACTAAACTTGTAAATTGGTTTTCCATCTGCTTGCTTTTTTTAAAATAGAGACACAAGGGCTCCATGAATCACCAACAGTATTGAATTCCTTACATTGTTATTATTTCTATTAGAGAATGCTAGTCTGAAAATTCTTCTTGCATATGTATTTATTTATTTTACAGAATGTTTAAACTTAGCCATCAAAAACCTCTCATTGTGTCAAAAACATCGATAAAAGTTTTCACATTGCTTTGTTTGCGGATTGGCATTTTGAATTCAGTTGAATAGAGAAAACGCTCATATCTGTGGAGCATAAAAACTGACATCTGTTGATCATAGGACAGATTATTATCATATATTGATGATTTATTGACCCTGGCCACTAATGGGATAAGAGCCTTGGTACTACAGTGGTTTAAAGCACCCTGTTATTAACACAGCTGCCTGCAATTTACTGCTGGTTCGAATCTCTCCAAGGCTCAAGGTTGACTCAGCCTTCCATCCTTTCTAAGGTAGGTTAAATGAGGACCCAGTTTGTGGGGGCAATAAGCTGACTTTGTATAAATATACAAAAGTATGAAGGCTATTGCTTAACGCACTGTAAGCCGCCCTGAGTCTCCGGAGAAGGGCGGCATATAAATCAAATTTAAAAAAAAAAAATGGCTAGGTTTGTCTTTTCTCAAAACGAATCTTGTATTTCATGTAAATTTATAACCAATTGGGACCAGAATTTCTTTTACTAAGCAAGGCAGTTGTAAGGTGAGTCATGTCCAATTTTACAATCTTTTTTGCTGCTCTTGTTAAACAAATCAGTGCATTTGTTAAGTGAATCAGATAGTCATTAAATGAATCCAGTTTCCCGCATTGACTTTGCTTGTTGGAAACTGGCTGGGAAGATTTCAAATGGCGATTCCATGACCCCAGGGTGCTGCAACCATTGTAAATATAAGCTCATGGCCAAGCACCCGAATTTTGATCCTGTGACCATCATAAGTGCAAGGACCAGTTGGAAGAAACTTTTTTCAGTGTTGTTGTAACTTTGAATGGTCACTAAATGGAAGATTGTAAGTTGAGATCTACCTGTGGCACTACTGTACATCTTAGACTATGGAGTATTTGTAGAAATGTGTGTATCAGTGAAATTCAAAATGAAATTGCATTTCTAGTTTCCTAAAATGTAATCTTTTCTATTGGGAGGTAAGAGCCTTGATAGTACAGTGGTTTAGTGCACCCTGTTATTAACACAGCTGCCTGCAATTTCTACTGGTTCGAATCTCTCCAAGGCTCAAGGTTGACTCAGCCTTCCATCCTTTCTAAGGTAGGTGAAATGAGGACCCAGTTTGTGGGGGCAATAAGCTGACTTTGTATAAAATATACAAAAGAATGAAGGCTATTGCTTAACGCATTGTAAGCCGCCCTGAGTCTCTGGAGAAGGGAGGCATATAAATCAAATAAAAAAAAAAAGAGAAAATGTAGAGATGACCAATATACTGTTAATGCTAATAAAAGCAAACTTAAATCAATGAAATATTTTGAGAGTTACATATCTTTTGGTTTCACAAATCTGGGGGGTTATTTTGAACCGTGGAAGAACATATTTACGATATTGTTTGTTGTCTGCTGAGGATATGAAATCAAGCAGATTAAAACATTCTCCAGAGACAAGTCATGTAAAAACATTATATGATTACTTCACTGTGTCATTTGATAAAGAGATCAAAAATTAATTATTGAAATTTGGTGGTATATTTCTTACTCGATCAATTCAAATCCCAATTAAATCCTTCCTGGAGCACGACATTCGTTATCATTGTAATTTGTGGCAGTTTAGCAAGATTTAGGGAAAGCATGAGTCTTTAAAGAAAGGATGAATCCATCAGCTTTGTTTTCACCAAAATTCATGGGCTTTTTAAAAAAATTAAAAAACAGATTCTGTACATTGTATGAACAAAAATAAGAAAGCTGTTCTTAGAAAAAAAATAACAAAATGGAATTCTCTTATTTGCCTGTTCTAATCAAGACCATTTTGTCTCTGCCTGTTCTATAACTATGAGGACCCTTTGGAAAATAAAGAAAGTGGTAAGTTTAATTCAGTGGGACACGGTGGCTCACTGGCTAAGACGCTGAGCTTGTCAATCGAAAGGTTGGCAGTTCAGCAGTTCGAATCCCTAGTGCCGCGTAACGGGGTGAGCTCCTGTTACTAGTCCCAGCTTCTGCCAACCTAACAGTTCAAAAGCACGTAAAGAATGCAAGTAGAAAAATAGGGACCACCTTTGGTGGGAAGGTAACAGTGTTTTCTGTGCACCTCTGGCGTTTCGTCATGCTGGCGACATGACCACAGAGACGTCTTCGGACAGCGCTGGCTCTTCAGCTTTGAAATGGAGATGAGCACCACCCCCTAGAATCGGGATCGACTAGCACATATGTGCAAGAAGAACTATTACCTTTATCATTAAGTTTAATTCAGCATCACATCTATAATGACTTATTTAAGAACTCAGTCCACACTATTGAAAGAGCTACATTCTGCCTGGATAGATGAAACTGTCACTTGTGTTTTCTTCTCTCATTTGAAATTCTTAAAAGTTTCAAGTTCTTTCTGTCTTATATTTAAAATGGAGTTTACAGAATGAAAACAGAAACTCATTTCTTACTAGTCCCTAGATTTCTTACAGCTACTTTCATGTGTGTGTGTGTGCTTGTGTGTGCGCGCATATGTGTATATTTTGGTATCCTCAGATATTCTGAAATTATAATTTCCAGAAATCCCCACCAAATATGATTGTTCGCTCTGCTGCCTATGGAATTCTGGGAATATTATCCTACCGCATCTAAATAGTGCAGGTTTTGGAAAAGTGTGCCAGGTTCAGAAGTACTAAACAGCAGGAAAGTCTCTAAAAAGCAGATTTGATCTGAAGTCTGAAGTAATGTTCAATCAAAAGAAAACTATTGAAATTAAATTACTTGCAAAATTCGGTAAAAATGACAGGTGCTCTTTCATCTATCCATTCTCTAAGTAATGGCCACGTTAAAATTTAAATGTACTTATATGGAAAAAATTGAAGGGAAACATTTTAAATACATAAGCACTTAAAAAAAAAACAAATTCAACAAAAATAAGGCAAATAGGAAGTACCAAAAGAATGTGGTGAGATCTTCCTTTTTTTTTTTTTTAACCTGGGCAAATGTGGCCACGTTCTCTGTAACATACCTTGCTTTCAGCCAGTAGTCCATCTTTCTAAAAAATGGAATCTTACTCATAAACATTGCTTGACTCTGATATACCCATCGTATAAAATAAATCCTGAGTTTCCTGTATCCTCTTCTTGCATTTGGCTTCTACTTCAGATATTGGCAAGAGCTGTATTTCATTTTTTCAATTTCGCCTAAGCCACTGTAGATCTCCTCTTGGAGAACTTCATCAAATCTTAGTCTTGCTTCAGAAAGCAGCTTGGTATTTCCTGTAGTGTGTCTAATTGCATTCTATAACTCTTGGTCAATCAAGTAAGGTGCACTCGTTTTTTCCTTTCATGTCAATTCTGAAAAATAGGGCTAGATTCTTGGACAGCTGTGAAGCTTCCCAGGCTTGTACAGTTTTGTGGCTATTCCAGAAGAGATGGATGGAATAACACATTTTCTGTGTACTTGTTGGCATTTGATTTTTTTATTCGAGAGCTCCCCTATAAAGAACTCCCAAAACTGGAGGATACACACATGGACTAAAAAAAAAAAAAAAAAAAAACCATAGAAGAAAAAGAAAAAAAATATTTTCCTTTAAATTTGCTCAGAAACAGGATCAGCTGCACCAACCTCGTCTTCTCTTATAGGCAAGCAGAGAGAGAGAGAGGTGGATGTTTTAATTTTATTAACAGATGGCGTCCTTAGAGATTATGAGAGTACATAAAGCCAATAAATAGGAAATCTAAGAATATTTATTTTCATGGAGACATGGGTTGGACTACATCCTTCCAATGTTTCTGAGTAATAGAGGTGGTATCCATAATGCTAAAGAAATGATGAAATGGGTGGGTAACTCCCTTGAAAAGTATCCTTTTGGATCTCCAGATGCTGCTGAACTGCCAGAAGCCTCAACCAACATGCCCAGTGTCGGGAGATGCGGGAACTATACTTCAACATCTGGAAGACCATAGATTCTGAAATCATACTGTAGGGAAAAGGTGAGCAATTCGCCATCCATTTGCAGTCCTCAAAAGCACGGTCAGATCGCATCACCGAAACATAATGGCAGAACTGCTGATTTTAGGCAGTGTCATTTTATACCGAAATGAGTGCAGTAAATCTGCATCAGCCAAATGCACTATTTCCATCCTTAAAAAACAGTGGCAAAATTCCAGCATTGCAATGGGAGTTTTGGAACAAAAACAAGGCTACCCATGAACATACTTTGCATCAGAGGTGGGTTTCAGCAGGTTCTGACCAGTTCTGGAGACCCAGTAGTGGAAATTTTGGGTAGTTCGGAGAACCAGTAGTAAAAATTCTGACTGGCCCCGCCCACATCTATTCTTTGCCTCCCAAGTCCCAGCTGATCGGGAGGAAATGGGGATTTTGCAGTAACCTTCCCCTGGAGTAAATGGGAATGGAGATTTTACAGTATCCTTCCCCTGGAGTAAATGGGAATGGAGATTTTATAGTATCCTTCCCCTGCCATGCCCACCAAGCCACGCCCACCAAGCCATACCACGCCCACCAAGCCACACCCACAGAACCGGTAGTAAAAAAATTTGAAACCCACCACTGCTTTGCATCCAATTGATCTAACACAGTCCACTATGATTGGCATTAGTTCTTGGGGAATGATAGTAGAGAGAGATTTTTGCTCCCTTTCCATTGGCAGTGCAAACCAGAGACATTTTGTGTATAAGACTTCACCATTAACAACTCTTTTTCACAGATCTTCTGGTCCAGTGTACTCTCCTCCTATCTCCCGGAAACATTGCAGAATAAATGCTTCTTTTCCAGTTCATTCTACATAGTGGTTGGGACAGAGTCAACTATTTTAAATAAATGCAAAAATATACAGTAGTGGCCAAAATTGTGGAAACCTTTTGGGAAAAGTATATTTTCTAAAACTAGCTAATAACACCACTTTTTTTTTTCAGTAGTACCATAAAATTATATATCAATGGAATTTAATCAAGAATGTAATGCAATAACTTTTATGAAGGATTTGCTATTAGAATAGCAGTTACGGTATAAAGAAGAAAAGTGAAACATGTAGAAGAAATGAGATATACAAAAATTATCACCATAGAAAAAATGAGATGTACAAAAATTATCACATCAATTTAGTATGAATTATGGCCTTACAACGTCTTCCCATGGAGTGAACCAAGTCTTTTAGTTCTGCATCTGTTCTAATGTGAAACCAAGATTGAATGATTGCTTCTATTAACTGGGTTTTATTGCTGGGTCGCTTCTGACTAACAAGTTTCTTTAGTTGGCTCCATAGATTTTCAATTGGGTTAAGGTCTGGGCTATTCCCAGACCATTCCAGCAGTGGAATGTGATTATCTTGAAACTCCAAAAAAAAAAAAAAAAAAAAAGTGGTGTTATTAGCCATTAAACCTCAAAAACACACTTTTCCCAAAAGGTTTCCACAATTTTGGTCACTACTGTAATGTCTCTCTTAGTGAGAGAGAAAGAGTGCCTTCCTAAATGTCATAGCCAACCTTCATAAGAACGTGCTAATAATAATAGACAGATAGGTAAATCATTTATTTTGTTTGTTTTAATTTTTCTTATGAAAAATATATAAGAATATATAAGATAGCTTTTTGCAATCTTCATACATGAAGATGTGTGGATTACAGTTCCTACCATCCCTTAAGTAAGCATGGCAACCTTGCTGGATTCAAATATTTTTATATCTTAAATCAAATATTAGGGGTCCTTCTAGAACTCTCTCAGTGGATGCAAAAGGGTCTCTTTGTGTATATTTACATATGTAATATATGCAATATGTGCATGCTTCTGACCAGTGGTGAAATCTAAAATTTGTTACTACTGGTTCTGTGGGCATGGCTTGGTGTGTGGGGGTAATGTGACTGGGTGGGCGTGGCCAATTTTTTTTTTACTTTTAAAACCATTTTTTTCTACAATCTCTTCGGCGAAGAGGTTGTAAAAAAATGCTTTCAAAAGGCTCTGACGATCCCAGCTGAGTTGCCTGATCGTCAGAGGGTTTTTTAAAAACCCTATGCCGATCAGGCAACTCAGCCTGGATTGTCAGAGGCATTTAAAAGAAAAAAAGCCTCTGATGATAGCGCAGCTCAGCTGGGCATGGGGGGGAGCAGGGATTTTTGCTACCGGTTCTCCGAACCATCCGCCTCCATCACTACTGGATCGGGCAATCCGGTCCGAACCGGAAGCATTTCACCCCTGCTTCTGACCGTATGTGTATGAATTTAAGATATTTAGACTTATTTCTCAAATTGTTGCTTTTCTAGATTTCTGCATTGGACACTATACCTCAATAGATAGTAAAATATTATATAGCATTTTTCTAATTCAGAGTGAGGTTACAGAACATTGTGGTATAACTTACAAGTTTTTGTTTTTAAAGCAACCCCACAGTGGTTTGGGCAACAAAGAGTTACAGGAATCCCTTTCTGAGTAGTAATCAGAGGAGAAGATAATGGCCTTTAGTTGCTTTGGCTTTGCAAAGACGGATGTGGGTACCCTCCAAGCAAACAAGGCAGCAGCTGGATGACGCTTCTTGACACTGGAATGTAGATGTTGGCAGTGGCCACTAAGCCTTTGGTTTGATTTCTGGCTGGCCTCTGGTAACATCCTTGATTGGCCTCTGATGCCGGCTTGTGCTGAATTGCAAGTAGCCCAGAAGAGCAGCTGGAGGTCAACCCACTGCTAGAGATGGATGGGTTTGAGATTCACACAGAATCTAGGTCACACGGTATGATGACTCTGTGGTCATAGATGCACACATAAATTGCAAACTTTAGGCATCTCCCTTCCCTGGTTATCCTTAAAGGCTAAGTTTCTTAAGGTGTCTCAAAGTGTCTTTTAAGGAATCAACTCCCAGTATGAGCATCTCTCTGCTGTCTCACTGAAAGCCTAATCAACTGCAAGCCTGGTTGATTTGGGAGAGAGCTGATGATGAGCTTTTCTAACCACGTACTGTTATGCTAATACAGTCTGGAGAAGGGGACATTTTCAAGTGAATTTTTTTAAAAAAAAATCTTCATGGAATGGGTTCTCTCCCTATCCATCGACACCTGGAAACACAGACACACTCAGTAATTTAGAAACTGAGCATCCTAGGCAAAATTAAATGAACCAATTAAGGGGATAGTTATATGCCCCTCAAGAGTGGTAATACATAGCCATCACATTTGACTTTATTAACACATTAGATCAGCAATCATTTCAAGCAAGATTTGGAATGGAGAAAAAATGTTGGTGTGGCGGGGAAGGAACATAACAGCACAATCGTTTTTGGCACATGTTTTTTTTCCAGTTTATTTTTGGAAATTGTGTTTTCAGTTCAAAACAAGGAGATTTATTCATTTCACTGTACAGGCTTCACTGATATGCCACTTGTTCAATGTCTTTAGAAATGTGCCTCATTTTATTTAAACCATCTCTGGGAATGCAGCACAATGGTGTTGGCATCTGGTCACCCTAGCTTAAAACTTTCCTCCCAACACTGATGCCTTTCCTGGAACAGTCCTCATGACCATTCAGCCAAGTGCTGGGTGGTCCATGGATCAGCGTCTCCCGTGTAGCCCAACGGGAATATTGCTTCCCTCTGGCAACTCCACAGCTACAGAAGGTGATTGGCACCAGAGCAGGACTTAATGGGACACCTCCCATTAAATGTATACCCATCTCCTCTGCCAGTTTGGTTACTCATATCCTTCACATTTCCCCAGCAGCAGGCTGAAGCTCATCTTCTATTAGGGCAGGACATTGGAACACAGAAATATGGGGGTTTTTTGACTAGCAAGCATAACAAATTTATAAAATGCAAACTTACAAATTATTTTCCAAAAGAGGGAAAATGAGACAACGGACGCATTAAGCCTTAATTTTTTTTTTCCTTTTAACAAAGTGCAAGATTGCATTAAAAAAATCTAGGTCAGAGATGGATAATTTGTGGTTCGCAGGCCAAATGTAGCTCATCAACATTCTCTTTGAAGTTCTGAGAATGTCCCTAGATCATACAACCATAACTTGGCATTAAAAACATGCCAGGATTTTGTCTGAATAATTGACTTCTTGTTTAACTGAAATAAGAGTAAGAAATAAAGATACATAGGTGCATTTAGCTTCGTTAATCCCCTAACAGTACAAACAACAATAAAACAGTACCACCCAAATCTAGTCATGTTGCAGGCTGCAGGCTGCAGGAGGGAGGGAGGGAGGGAGGGAGGAAGGAAGGAAGGAAGTGCAGAGCTTGTAAAATGGTTGCCTGCCTCATTCTATATAACTAAAATTGTCATCTTCTGGTACCACAACAGTTTTTTGGTTCTTTGCAGGAAAGACGGCAATTTCATAAAATAATTGAAAGTCAAAAGTCCTTGATTTCCCTTCTGCCTGCCCTTGCTTTAAAATACATGGATAACTTTGCATTTCCAGTCCCCTTGGCTGCATTTGGATGCAGGGGTGTTTTTATTGCAGATTTCCCTCCTTATCAGACAATTCTATGAATGCTACTCAGGTCCTATGGTTGGGGGTGGGGGAAGTCTAGGCATTTTGGAAACAGCCTGTGGATAATATGGAACAGAACCACCAGTTGTGGGAATGTCTCTCCCTGAGACTATCTGGCCATCTTAATCAGAACAGATAGTTTAGGCATCAGTGGTGGATTTCAAATTTTTTTACTACAGGTTCTGTGGGTGTGGCTTGGTGGGCGTGGTTTGGTTGGCGTGGCAGGGGAAGGATACTGTAAAATCTCCATTCCCACTCCACTCCAGGGGAAGGATACTGTAAAATAGGTGTTGGTGATTACCTATAAAGCCCTACATGGCTTAGGCCCGGGGTATCTGGTGGATCACCTGCAGCCAGCAACAGCTCCCCATCGCCTGGTGCGCTCACACACCACGGAACCCCAAGTAGAGAGGGCCTACTTGGGGTTCCGTTGGCCAAGCAATGTCGGCTGACAGCCCTAGAGAGCAAGCCTTCTCGGTAGGCACACCTACCCTCTGGAATCAGCTCCCCTTGGAGCTCTGGGTGGCCCCTGACCTTCGCTCTTTCTGCCGTGACCTTAAAAAATGGTTGTTTCACCAGGCTGGCCTGGACTGAAGGGGTTTTAATGGAAATTTTAGATTCTTTTATTGTTTGAATTTTAATTTGGACTTCTTGGTGCTTATTGCTGTGAGCCGCCCTGAGTCCTTGTGGAGAAAGGGCGGCATATAAGTCCGATAAACTTAAACTTAAAATCTCCATTCTCTCCCCAATCCAGGGGAAGGTTACTGCAAAATCTCCTGATCAGCTGGGACTCGGGAGGAAGAAAATAGATGGGACAGTGTCACTGTGTTAAGTGTTTGCCAGCTGAGCTTCCATTCTAAGCAGTACGGTAGTTTGCCAGGGAACTTACAGTATCTGTAGCTGTGATAAGGCTGGTCTTGTGAGACATTGGACTACTGCGCATGTCTACATTTTTTTTTTCTTATTTCCTTTGTCCGTCTGTATTAGATAACTGCCGGTAAGATGTAGTTAGCTAGTTTTGTACTTTTATAATAAAATGTTTCTTAGAATATATACTTTGGGTTTTCTTTCTTTTGAGAGTATACACCATGGAAAACAAGATCCATTCACCTCTAATTAATTACAGTTTCCCGGGGGGGGGGAACGGAGCTGATTCATGCTTCGACAGACAGGGCCAGTCAGAGGTGGTATTTGCCGGTTCTCCAAACTACTCAAAATTTCTGCTTCCTGGACTGTGGTTTGGCTTCTGTCACTGTCAGACGGTCCCTTGGGACCGCCAGCCCTGTCGCCCGTAAAGAGCCGCCTTCACAGCTGAAAGGCGGCTCGAAAAACTCCATTTCCATAAGGAAATGTGAGATAGAGCAGGCAAGGGCAGGTAGAGCCCTCTGCAAAGTCCCCAGAGTTTTTCTTTTACTCTTGGGGACGAAGCAGGATGAGGCTCCCTATTTCCTTCGCCGCTGCTCCGGGCTTCGGGAGACCTCTGCCTTTTGCAGAGCCAGGCGACGTGACCAAGCCTCTTAACGAAAATCAACAGAAGGTTTAATTAAAGAGGACGAGATTTGGACTTGGGACCCTAAATCGCAAGTATTTTTAATGATTTTACAAGCGTTTTTAAGTGAAGGGAAAAAAAGTTTAAAATGGCGACTGCTGAGGCTTGAGAAGAAGAAAGCCGAAAGCGAAAGTCCTTCCATAACAAGCTACAAAGTAGCGGAATAAACAGTGCTGGCTAGAATCTAGAAGAAAAATATCTATTTTAAGTTTCTTTTTTCTTGGAGATTTGATATTGATCTTGTTTGGGGAGAAGTTTTCTTTCTTTAAAAAGAGTTTGTCTGTGTGGCAGGATGGCGTTAAAACTAATAAAGCCTGACAAACAAGCAGCGGGGGGGGGGTGTTCCCCCATTTACAATTATGTGAACAAGTTTCAAGCTTACAGACTCAGAAGAATGGCTTTAATTTAAAAGAATTTGTCCTGGAGGAAATGGCAAGATATCACGAGACTGTGAACCAGAATTTTGAAAAATTTAGGCAGGAAATTAAAGAATTGATACAACTAAAGTATGATAATTTGCAACGAAAGATTGTAACAGTGACTAATGCTTTTTCAGAAATAGTTATAAAGATGGATACAAATATCAAGTTATTAGAGTCTAAAATGGAGGAAGTTGATGATAAGATTTATAATTTGGACAATAAAATACAAAGAATTGAAAATAATTTGATAAATATTCAAAACAATAGTTTAGAAGTAAAGTCTAAAAAGGAAGCTGGTCACAAGACTTACAATGCAGAAGATATAAAGCAAGGGATTGAAAAAGAAGTTACAATGATGCAATACAGGCTCACGGAATTTGCGGTTAGAATGAGAGGGTTACAGGAAAATAATAGAGATGATTTAAGAAAAATATCTGCTCAAGTTCTGGCCGGGATTTTAAAGGTTCATTCTGAGGAGGTATCTTGTAAGATTGACAAGGCCTATAGAGTAAATTCTTGGACTGCAAAGCAAAGGCAATTGCCTAGAGATGTGGTGATTTACTTTACAGATAAAGAAATAAGAAATGATATTGTGCAGAAATCCTTTAATTCTACTCTACAATTGTATGGAAGAAAGATCTGGATATATAAAGAGTTGCCGCCCAAGATGTTAAAAGATAGAAAGAAATTTGGATTTTTGGTGACTGAGCTAAAGACACAAAACATCTCATTCAGGTGGGACATTCCAGTTGGCATAATATTGAGATATCAAGGAGAAAGATACCAACTAAATACTGTTGAAAAAGCGGAAGAATTTTACTACAAGGTTCTCAAAAAGCAAAATCAACAAGAGATAGAAATTCAGGATAAGCAGAAGGAGGTGGAAGTAATGGAAAAACAACAAGTTACAGGGGTTTTTGTAGATGAGCCGCTTCTGGATTCTCCTTCAGAGGTCTCAGCTGGATTATTTATAAATACAAGAGAGGCGGCTCTGGATTCTAATGTGATGATTTATCAAGTTACAGACCAGCATGGAAATCAATCAGTTGATATACAACTCATAGAACCAGAATGGAGCCACAAAAGCAAAACCAACAAGATCAAGTTATAGATCAGCATGAAAACCAAACAGTTGATATACAATTTATAGAAAGGAAATCAGGATGGAGATCTAACCCACAAAAAGTCAAGAAAAGAAGAAGCAGATCTCACAAAAACAAAAACTTTTAAACTAAACAACCGTGTAATGCCATTTATCTAAGAGATGATTGAATATATGAAAAGATAGCTGAGGCAAAGTATTGGTTTATATTAACTTGAGGAGAGTGACAGACCTCTGCAGTGCTGTACTTTTGGGATGTGAAAAGGGCCTTAAACTGAATGGATTGGAACTCTCTTTTTTTGGATTCTTTGATAAATGTACTACGTTTATGCTGAGCTACAAGGCAAGAGAGTTATGGGATTGGGGCACGCAGATGATCTGGTTGTTAGCCTATTACGCTGGTTGGAATTAATAATTTAGATGAAAGACACTACTATAGACACTACATGGAATACAAATATAAAGTCACTCGGGTGGTTGTTTTTTTTTTTTTTTTTAGAAGATATTTGCTATTGATGGGGGCAGATGGTAATTGAAGATACCGAACATACTGTTGGAATTAGGATGTGATGTTACCCTAACATGGGTGATGGAGTTAACAATCCAGCTGAAAGACATTACAGAAAATATCATATGGATTACAAGCTTAAAGTCATTTTAAGAGGATTTTATTTACATAAGGGAATACTTTTTAGTGGTGTGGGCAGAAGAATAAAGATATTAAGAATTATTAAGTATGGTAGTCCTGTAGGAAAGTGGGTGGAGACAGGTTAGCTTATTGATTGTTTAGTTTAAGAAAAGGGATATTATGTTTAGATATGAATATATGTAAAAGATTTGAGTTAAGAGATATATCTATGGGGGTGGAGGAAATGGGCAGACTATGAGTTGAATCAATGTTAAATTAGGAATTATTATATAGTCTTATAGTGGAAGGTTGCTTTGAAATGTTATATTAATATACATAAAAGATTTGATTTAAGAGATATATGTATGGGGGGGAGAAAAAGGGTAGATTATGAGCAGAAATCGCTAAACTGGGAGATATAATATGCTAAATTAGGAGTTATTATATAATGTTATAATAGAATGTCATTTTGAAATGTATAGTATAAGGGGGATATGATAATACTATTAGAAAGAAAGGGTCAGCATATGGGGATGGAGTAAGGGGATGGTAAAGTATTATATAATCTGTTATGAATTTGGGTTTTATTTTGAAGAAGCCACAGGGGGAGGGGAGGGGGAGGGGGGGTTAGGGAGGAGGGGGGGGAAGGGGGAAAAATTTGTATTTGAAAAACTTTTTCAATTAAAAAAAAAAAATTCTGCTTCCGGTTCTCCAGAACTGGTCATAACCTGCTGAAACCCACCTCTGGTAGGCATGCTCCAAGTGCCTTGCCTGAAATGTTGCTCTCTAGCAGGATCTCAGAAGTATGCCTTTTCTGTGGCTGCCCCTACTTGTGGAACACCTTCCCCTTGGTGATCCGGAAGGCCTCCACCCTTTTAGTCTTATGGAAGGCCATTAAGACTTGCTTTTCATCCACTGGGGCAGAGTAAGGATGTCTGGAGTTGGTTGATGGACAGTCCAAATGGACAACCACCATGACCTAGATGACTGAGAATCTCTTTTATTTTTATTTCAAATGGATGATGGAAGCACTGAGTTTTGTTTTGGTTTTATGATTTTTATGCTTTATACTTTTTATAATTCTGGATTTTATTGTGAATCTTCCAAAGTTGTGCTTTAGGATGAGCAGCTATACAAGTCTTTTGAACAAATGAATAAACAAATAAACTACAAAAGAGTAATAAAAAGAAGGCCTTTTGCTGTTCTCAAGAGTGAAGATTCTTCGTTGGCTCTGGGATATGAGAAACACAGACCCTAGAATCACTGTCAGGGGTAAAAGCTGACTTTAAAGAGTGAATTTCAAATGGAGCACAGAAGATGGAAAAGAAGTCCTCCCTCTGCCCAGCTGCTGGATGAGCTTCACTCATAGAAGCCATCACACCCCAACAATGGAAAACTGATCGGTTTGCCATTTTCTGTCCTCTGATACTTCCCACATCAAGCCAGAATCACATTTTGAGCAAAGAAAGTAAAAGCAACAGGAAATCAGGATCCTTTAAGGAGGTCAATGAGTAAAAAAAAAAAGCAACTGTACCCCAATAGAAGGACATTTTCCTCTTCTTTCCACCTTATTTTCCTAATGACTGATTTTTGTTCTCAGAGTTTTTAGGAAAAATATTTGGGGACTATAATTTTGTATTCTCTTGGAGAACATTTTGTTTTAAAGTTATTTTGAACATGGCCTTTTTATAGCTTTCAAGCTACTCTTGGCCTTTTATCCTGGAATTAGCCTTTGGGCCTGAATGCTTAACCCTTGAGCAAACTGTAGAAAGATGAGTCTTTTGCAGTTTGCAAAAGATCTTCTTTTGTAAGGTCTTCTCTTTTCTATTTTGTACCTTTTTCCTCAGCAAGCCGATTGCATTTTTCTTTCTTGACATCTTTGAATGGGTCCCTTCAAACTTTCACCCACAAGAATCTCTTCCTCAGTCCCTTCATTGACTACAGTAGCTGGAAAAATGTAATATTTAGGCCAATCCTATAGCTGGAAGTTGCAAGATGCTACATTGAATTAGTTAGACTGGTAGAAGTTTAGGTTAAGCAAGAGTAAAACAATAACTAGAAATCGAATAGTTATAAAATGCAAAACCAATAGCATGTTTGTCTGACAGTTAAAAATTAAACTGTGTGTAACACTTTAAGACTCGTTTCCTCATCTTTCTCAACTGTTAATAAACTCAGTTTGCTAATAACATCAGATTATTAATACACCCACAGTTTTTTATTCAGAACATGTTCATTTCTACCACTCTCCCAGTTCTATCTCAATTACTTCTCATTTTCTCCAAAGAAAAGAACACAAATTCCCTAAAAAGGAAATAAAAATGAAAAGTTAATCTGTAAGTGAAGAACTGGAATTTGTTGGCATATGGAAACCAGAGGGTAAAAAGATTTTGTTTTCTTGTTATCAATTCAGTTTTTATAGTAATAAAAGGAATAGTTCTTATGCCCCCATGGGAGGCCAAAAAGACATATGATAGTTGTAAAAGGAAATGTAAAACAATATATCTAAAATTTGGTTTCCTTTGGCTTTCTAGGCATGGAAATATGGCTCCATTCTTCATTTAAGTTCAAAGCTTCTTCAGGGACATTAAGGAGGCAAATGACTATATTATCAAATGTCATAATTTACATAATTTACATACCAGGCATTATGACACAAGCATGTAACTGTTGTTTGAATTATGATATGCATAAATTAAACACTGTTGTTCAGTCCTTTAGTCACTTTTAAGTCTTCATGAGCCAATGGACATCATTTAAGCATGAAAAAGAGCTGTGGTGGTGTAGTGGTTGGAATGCAGTATTGCAGGCTAACTTTGCCCACTGCCAGGAGTTCGATCCTGATGGAGGTCAAGATTGACTCAGCCTTCCATTCTTCCAAGGTGGGTAAAATGAGGACCCAGATTGTTGGGGGCAACATGCTGACTCTGTAAACCACTTAGAGAGGGCTGTAAAGCACTATGAAGTGGTATATAACTCTAAGTGCTAAGTGCTATTGCTATTATCAGTAAGTGCTTCTTTGAGGTCTTGTGAGCACATACTAGCCATACTGTCTGCCTGATTTATCTTGCTTCCAGTTTCTCCAACCATCAGAATCTTCTCCCATGATTCTTGCTTTAACATTAAGGGTCCATCATATTAACTTCTGTTATCAGTGCTTTGTTATCAGTGAGCAGTTTGGTTTTATTTCATCTAGAACAGAATGAGATCCTTGAGATCCAAACTATTTTCAACCATTTTCTGCAGCAATGTGATTAAAAGGCATTTTTTTAAAAAAAAATCAGCTTTCCTGATTATCTACCTTTCACACTCAAATATTACAACGGAAGAACTCACGGTCTTGACAGTATGTACCTTAGTTGTAAGCATGTTTCTTACATGCTTTAGCATTTTGGGTACGGTTGGCTATGGAACCATTCCTGTGAATTTCTGAGCCTAGGATTTTTTTTTTAAAAAAAAATGAGCTAAGGAAAAGAGAAGTACAGTATCCACTAGAGAACAAGTATCTGTAAATATTCTAGCATTTTAAAAAAAAGAGTGGTTATCAGTTATGTATTCATTTACAAGCATTTATTAGCAAGTCCACTGCATCCTTTTAGATCTGTTCCAGATGGTTTGATCACCCTCTACAACTGATTTTACAGTTTGGGCAGATATAGAAAAAACACAAGCAGGAAAAACTCCATTATAAAGTCCTCTTGAACAATGTTGAATATAGCTCATTTAATGTTAAAGGTTACTGGAAAGCAACCTTTCCTTGTTCTAACTCTATTTGAAGTCCTGCCAAATGACACCTTTCATTTACTTGTTTTTAAACTTGGAACAAACTAAATGTGCCAAGAGATAGAGTTTAATTGAAAAAAAAATTCTTGAGGCATGAATTTGTATTATAATTAATAGTAATTTAGATGTCTTTCCTCTAGAAGCACAAGGTAATATACATAGCTTTATCTTCTTGGCGATCTAAAGTCATCCAATTTTTTTCTTGGCTCAGGATTGATATTAACCTGGATTTCTCTGGTCCTAGTCTAATACTTTAATCACTATCCTCCATTATCTCTCTCGTGCAATCATTTTAGTATCCCTATATTCCAGATTAAATTGGGAATGCACTTTCCTAAAGTACATTCTCTCCTTTGTGCAGAGATCTGAAGAAACTTCAACCTGTAGACATAGTATGGTCATGGTTGGAAGAGATAAGCATCATTTAATTGCATGTAATATACGATATAATATAATTTCATATAATATTAAGTTATATCACATTTACTATATGGATGAGTTTGACTTGGAAGAAGTCCTTAAAGTCAGTATCACTAAAATAAATAAATATTTTATTTTCAAAACTATAGAAACAAAGATAGGACAGCAACGAAAAAACATTTGGAAGCCTAAGAAAACTTGTTCAATGTTTTATGTGCAACACCACCCCCAAGCCAAATCTCCCTGAGACTTAGATTTACTATCTTCACACACAACTACAAGTAATCCTCAATTTATGACCATTCATTTAGCGGTCATTCAAAGTTACAATGTTCCTGAAAAAAGTTATTTATTACACTTCCTCATACTTATGACTGTTCCCCCTGTATCCCCCTGATCACGTGATCAAAAATCTGGATGCTTGGCAACTGGTATGTATTTATAAGTGTTGTAGCATCCCGGGATCATGTCATCACCATTTGCAACTTTCCCAGCTGGCTTCCGACAACCAGAGTCAAGGGGGGAAGATGTGCAGTGATTCCCTTAATAATTGCAGCCAAAATGGTCCCAACATTGGGCATAACTCACTTAACTACCAGCTCATTTAGCAACGGACGTTCTGGCCCCATTTCTGGTCGTAAATCAAGGACTAATTGTAATTTCCAACTAAAGGCTACATTTGCCCAATGAAAGACATTCCAGGGCCCTACTCCTAGTAACAGTAGCTGCAGCCAGGGCAAAAGTTAAACCTGGTTTGATGAAATTTACATTCACGTATGATCAATATGCTTATTGTTACTGTCACAATAATACACACAATCTGGAAAAATGTTTTGAAATCACACCCAGGCTACCAAAGGCCACAAATGGGACTTTGGTGCTTTTAGCTTTTGCCATGCCTGAAACGCATTCCCCATCTCTTTTTAAGAGCTTCTAATGCCTTGGGGGTCCTTAAGTTAACATTGTACATTGTCAAACTTTCTACTCTCACAGCCAATCATGTGATTTAACAAACATTTAATCTGTCTTCTGTCAGGCTAGAGCTAGGGATTAGCAGCAAAGTATATTCAGATGCAATTTGGAAACAAAAGATCCATAGATGCATGTACAGAAACTTTCTCCATGATTACTACTGTCTCATTCAAGTAATGAGAAACAACAATATGTGGGAAAGTGATATTTGACACTGAAATGCTTCTATTAGCTTCCACTCTTGGGACCAGTTCAGAGGATATAAGATTCATTTCAGGTCACCTGTTGGTACGAGCTTCCCCCACTGTCCCATTTCCTCCCCCCTCTTAGAGACGATAATCGCTTTCATTTTGCCACACCATAGTCCTCACGTATCATTTCTCAAGAATGAAGTAATTCAAAGTTGCAAAAATGTAGCATTCTGTAGGAAAATGGTGCTGAATTTCTGACTTGAGAACCGTCAAGCAGGCTCAAGACTTGTATACGTCCCTGGTCCCCCCTCACGCCCCCCCCACACCAGCCAGCCATGGGCATCCCAAATGAAGCCAGAAAACAAATAAAAACCATTTTAAAATGCCTCACAAGTCACTTCCTTTTCCAGAAGTTTCTTTCCCTTCTTTTTCTTAAACTGAAGGGGTGGAATTTGTCATCTTTACACAGCACAAACCTCTGCTAACTCAGGGGCTTTTGGGCTTGGCTCAAGCTGTTCACCCATTTGATAGGTCTTGCTCAAGGACACCAATGTATGACCATTCAAAGCCTCTTCTAATTGCTGGATTATCTGTATTCTATCCTTTTACGTATGAATAAGGAGCGAAAGGAAGAAGTAATGTATTAGAAAGTCAGGGCCACATTGCCCAGAAGAGATGCGAGTGACTGTCGTATTTTTATTTATATGGATTTCAATCAGTGGTGGGTTGCTCCTGGTTCGGTCTGGTTCTATAGAACCGGTAGTAAAACCGGCGGA
Source organism: Pantherophis guttatus (assembly GCF_059756535.1). Taxonomy (NCBI): domain Eukaryota; kingdom Metazoa; phylum Chordata; class Lepidosauria; order Squamata; family Colubridae; genus Pantherophis; species Pantherophis guttatus. Next base: position 198,447,485 of record NC_142063.1, on the reverse strand, counting down.
AGGCTCCACCCACCCACAACAAGGTCATCATGGGTGATTTGTGCGCTCCCGTTATGAACTGGTAGTAAAGGTAAGTGGAACCCACCCCTGATTTCAATGGATGCCCATCTCAACAGGGTGACTCTGGGCAGCTAACAGGAATTCAAATGCAACATGAATACAGTGTATATACTCTGCCACTGTCATAAATGTGAGCCTATTGTCAAGCATCCGAATGTAAATCACATGACCATGGGGATGTTGCAACGGTCATAAGTGTGCAAAATGGTCATAAATCACCTTTTTTCAGTGCTGTTGTAACTTCTAATGGTCACCAAGTGAACTGTTATAAGTCAAGGACTACCTGTAACATATAGGACTCTTAACTAAAATTTACAAAATGACACTATTTCATAAGGGAGATGTTTGCACCACAAACATGCATAGAAATGGACCAAGATGAAGAAGGATCTCTTGGAATACAACTCTATTTTTAATTTGTCAGTTAAAATTCTAAACTGGAATAGTGTGAGACGCTGGATATGCAAGCTTAAGATTGCTGGTTTAAGTATGCCCATGAGGCTTGCTGTCTGGTTAGCAGGATCAACAGAAGAAACAATAAAGCATTTTTTATTAGCCTTGAAGTCGGGCCATTAGGAATTTTTCTTTCCAGGGAAGGGCCCACCCTACATATATTTCATAAATTGACTTCCTCGTGCCCAATCTATTTATACAAAAGAAAGCAAGCAAGAAAATAACTGGGAATATGATGGATTCATTCTTCAACAATGCCGTATAAGCTTCCATCATATTTCAATGTTAAGACATTTTTAAACATAATGGTAAACATTAGGCTTTTTTTAAAAAAAGGATTGTTTTCTGAAAGTGGCGTGAAACTTTCCATTACAGGACAGACTTAGGAATCAGAATTATTATTAGTTTTCACTTGAGAACATGTGTTTGGGTCTTGATTCAACCCATCAGATTCATACATATCTAAAGTTATTGTAATTGGATGCAATTGGGATTATTGTTTCTGATATGTATACTTGCACAAATCCAGGAAACTATCAAAGAGAGTTTACAGTTTTTCTATCCACAGACCTCCTGCCTACCTGCATGCTTGATGAGTGTCAAACCAATCCATAGAAAATTCATAATCATCTACAATCATAGCTAAGAAACTGCTTCATTCAAAAGAGATTCTATGAAGTCCAATAAAAAGTTCAACTGGAACCCAAATGAGCTCCAAGAATATTGCAGAAATAGATTCTGGTCATCCAGGAGAACTTTTAGGTCCAACACAACAAGGCTTGGTATTGGTTCAAACAATGTTGCATCACTGACTGCTTGAAACCGAGGATTTTATAGCTGGTTATTTCTGGACACAGCTACTGGTCATCATAGCCATCTGGCAAAATGAGGGTGTTACTCCTAATCCTCTTTTATTTAACAAGGTTTTTTTTTTCCTCAGGACAGTGTTTCTCTACTTGTTATGACTTGTCATTGGAGCTGGATAATTCCTCAATCTTGTTCTCTTGAGTCTTTGGGCCACTCAGTCACACAGGCATCCTGAACCTAGAATGGAAGTTTTAGACAATCCCTAAATCCTTGGTTCCAGTCCACTATGTCTTGAAACCAGGGATGAAATTCAGCAGGTTCTGACAGGTTCTGGAAACCTGGTAGTGGAAATTTTGAGTAGTTTGGAGAACTGGCAAATACCACCTCTGGCTGGTGCCAGAGTGGGGTGGGAATGGAGATTTTGCAATATCCTTCTCCCAGGAGTGGGGAGGGAATGGGGTTTTTGCAGTACCCTTCCCCTGGAGTGCGGTGGGAATGGAGATTTTACAGTATCCTTTCCCTGGAGTGTGTTGGGGAATGGGGATTTTGCAGTATCCTTCCCCTGGGGTGGTGTGGGGAATGGGGATTTTGCAGTATCCTTCCCCTGGGGTGGTGTGGGAATGGAGATTTTGCAGAATCCTTCCCCTGCCACAGCCACCAAGCCACGCCCACAGAACCGGTAGGGAAAAATTTTGAATTTCACCCCTGCTTGAAATTATCTGCTGTCCTGGAACATCTATATTTGGGTGATTGATTTGGAAATCAATAAGGAAAATAAGAGAAGTTGAAATCAGAACTTTTGCAAAAAATTAGAATTCTATTTCCAATTTTGGAAAAAGTAATCAAGGGATTCTATGGTCTTGGGATAATGTTCTAAGGACCATAAAATTAAAGCCTTAGCTTTTTCTACTTTAAAGGAATGTTGATACATTACATTATAGGGAACCAAATTCCTTTTCACAGACTGAAAATGGCAGAAACTAGAAAAAGATCTAGCTGTTCACTAAGAACAAGATACATATTCCAGATGTGGCATTGGCTAGATATAGTTATGGATTTGCATATATTCAGTTTAATGAAAATTCTAGTACTGTATATCTGCAAAGTTTAGCTAATTATCATTAGACATTTAAATACAATTTATGTTTGTTGCATTATGAATGAAGACCAAACAATATTACCACAGTAAAATGTTTAATAATGATCTGATTTTAATTTCATAAAGAAAAATCAAAACAAGGGAGAAATGTCATATCCATGAACAAATAATCTTGATTTATTTGTCAGAAGTGGAGTTTTTATTCTCGTGTCCGGGTTTATCAACATCATTATTCTTTTTCAATTAAAAAAAAATCAAGCCAGAGAATTTAATAATACCTAGAAAATAAAAATATGTAAAGGTCTTATATGCATTGGAGCTGGTTATATATTGATTTGCTCCTAGAAACGTTTAACATTTATTTCAGTAGAAAGTTTTTTTAAGTGTTCAGAATTAAGGATTTATCAGTATGAATCTGAACTGCTCCAAATCCTGCTAATATTAATCTCATCCACATTTGACTATTTCGCTCATATGCTTTTAATAATTTTCACTTTACCCCCAGCTTGGAAGAACTTAGTGTTGCCAACTCACCACAGCTAACTTGCCATGGGCAACTTGCTTCAGTCAACTCAGTGTGGCCAACTTGCCACAGAATATCTCACTGTGGCCAATTTACCGCAGGACAACTCACTGCAGGACAATTCAACAATTCAATTTAAGTATTTAAAATAATTTTTAAAATATTTTAATTTTTGTCATTCACATTTCATTTTGTCCCTCCTTTTGCATCCCTCTTTAATGATTTTATTCCACTATTTCTTTGATATTAGTATAACTCTTCTCCTGCAATGAGTTATCTGTGCTATGAGTTGGCCGTAGCAAGTTCTCCCACAGTGAGTTGGCCACACGGAGTTATCCTAGACCCCCCCCATCCCATGCCAGCTGGATTAGGGCTAGAATAAGATTTGGGCCGTGATGAAATCTGAACCAGTTTACTACCAGTTCGCTGGCTGCGCATGGGCATTGCGCACCATGTACCAAATGCGAGGTGTGCACGTGCAGTGCACGTCAAAAGGAGGCATGCGGTAAGTAAAACAGCATGCAAGGGGAGGTGATCAGCTGTGGCGCGCAATCCTTTTTTTTTACTTTTAAATGCATTGCTTTTAAAAGTAAAAAAAGAGCCTCTGACGATTGCGCTGCTCAACTGTGATTGTCAGAGGCTTTTTTAAAAACCTTTTAAAAGCATTTTTTCTACAACCACTTTGGCTGAAGAGGTTGTAAAAAAAATGCTTTTAAAAGGCTCTGACGATCCCAGCTGAGTTGCCTGATCGTCAGAGGCTTTTTCTTTTATTTTTAGAAGCTTTTTTTACAACCTCTTTGACTGAAGAGGTTGTAGAAAAAATGCTTTTAAAAAAGCCTCTGATGATCGTGCGGCTCAGCTGGGCATGAGGGGAGGGGAGGGATTTTTGCTACCAGTTCTCTGAACCACCTACCACCATCGCTACCAGATCAGACGATCCAGTCCGAACTGGGAGCATTTCACCCCTGGGTTTGGGGGGAAAAAATAAACATATTTTTGTTGACTAAAATGTTTTGCTATTGGAGCGCACAGGCCCTAGAGCGGATGAAAGCTGCTCCAATTTCCTAATTTTGACCAAAATCTTGAAATCATCATCAAAGAATGCTACATAGTTGCTTTCTAATAAAATGTTGAGATTTCACAGTGAACAATACAAGTTTGGTAACATTCCCTCCTTCTTCCTCTCTCTCTCTCTCTCTCTCTCTCTCTCTCCCTCTCTCCCCCTGTAACCAAATGCCTTTATATTAATGTCAGCCTAAGTTCAATCAATTTTTTCCCCATTCCTTGACAATCTAGAGGAAACATATTAGCGAGTCCACCCTTGGCAGCATTATTTACTCAAGCCTGGCCTTGACAACAAGAAATCTCGATAAAGTGTCTGAATTCCTATAGAGCAAATGAAACAATAAACACAGAAATATGAGGAAGAAATTATGCCCATTAAATACGGAGGGGGGAGGGAATGGGGGAAAGGACTGATGAATGATATGCTGGCTGCTTATTCAACTTGGAAATTTTACACATGATTGAAGCTTTATTTAGTCTAATGAAATGTGCTTCCTGAATATTGCATCTGAGTGACTGCATGACCCAGAGGACAAAGGAAAGTATTATGCGATTAGACTGAGATCATTCGCATTTAAAGTCATTGTGATATGATTTTTTTAAGGTTTTTAATTAGCAGCCAGGGCTTTCATGTACATTGCTGCTTTTATTGCCAGAATTCCCATTCTTGCCCTGCCCTGCGCTCTTTTAAGAAAAGGAAAAGGCAGTAAATACGTTTTTTAAAAATAATTAATAAATTTGCTAAGAACACTGATGACAGTGATGATGATAATAATAGCCACAATATCCCCACAGTCCGATGAGAATTACAGATGCAGACACCACGTTTTTTTATCTGTCAGTGGCACAATTCCTATCTTGAACTTGTTCAGCTTTTGCTGAGAAACTCTTGAAGGATCATGCAAGAGAACTGAAGGTTCCCAGCTGTGAAAATTTGGAAAGGGGGCATTTCCATTCAATTATGCTCTCCCATAAATTTGCTCTTATTACTCTCTAAGTGAATACAAACACAAGCCCTCAATTCTAGATGGTTGCAGAAGTTTAAGAAGGCAACATTCAAAGCAGCAGCTGAATCCCTAGGAATGTAGATATATAGCAGTAGTGGCAATACAATTTTGCATTGTGGTAAATGAAATTTCATTATCCGGAGCAAAAAATATAACTTCTCTTGCTGGATAGGGGTGGGGGGAGTAATTAGAGCATTTTGAAGTTCTGTATAAAATTGGCAATAAGAAAAATATGCCTGACAGTTTTGATTTGTCTTGGGTCAAAGGGACGTAGCTCATAATGGATATGGCATCTGTTTTGTTTCCTCCAGCCAGACATGTTGAAGGAAGAGCATTACATCGGACTAAGGTGAAGGACCTTCTCTGATTCAGGATCTTAAACACAGTTACACAGTTGGAGCCATAATATATCTCAGGCTTTCTGCCACAGGAAACTGAGTGGTATTGCCAGCTTCTGTTTGATGGTCTATGTCAGGGGTGTCAAACTCAAGGCCCGGGGGCTGGATCCAGCCCGTGGGGTATTTAGATGTGGCCCATGGGGCCCACCCTAGAAACAGCGAAGGACTGGCCCACGGTGCTTCTGCTAGCGAAAATGGGCTTCCGAACTCTGCTTTTACTGGCAGAGGGTTATAGGAGGCTGTGGCAGCTGAAAATGGAGTTCGGGAGCCCATTTTCACTGGCAGAGCACTCAGGCCATCCTAGGTGCCCCCGACACAAGTGATGTTGAGCTGGCAACACCCACCCTGGCCACGCCCCCCTCCCCAAGGTCAAACACAACCCTGATGCGGCCCTCAATGAAATCGAGTTTGACACCCCTGGTTCAGTGGTGGGTTTCAAACATTTTTACTACTGGTTCTGTGGGTGTGGCTTGGTGGGTGTGGTGTGGTGGGCATGGCAGGGGAAGGTTATTGCAAAATCCCCATTTCCTCCTGATCAGTTGGGCCTCGGGAGGCGGATAGGGGCAGGGCCAGTCAGAGGTGGTATTGACCGGTTCTCCAAACTACTCAAAATTTCTGCTACCAGTTCTCCAGAACTGGTCAGAACCTGCTGAAACCCACCTCTGCCCTGGATTATGTCAAGCAAATGTTGCTTGAGTGTGGCCCTTGCTTACTCATAACCCAGAGATAGTGAGTAAGTGGGGCAAAATCCTAGGAGAGACAGCTTATTGTAAACTGCTTGTTACTACCCTCTGTGAAATGTTCTCTAATGTCATGGAACTAAGCCTAAAGGGAAAAGCTTCAACCAATAGCCATGGAGGCTGGGATGGTGAAAGTGGAGACTAGAATATGGCAGGTTGTGTTAAACTATTGATGGAAACTAATAAAATCAGCCCCAAAATTCAATGGGGCTGATTCCAGGCAAGTTACACTATCTGGCAACAGCTAAAGTATTCAATGCTTTTGCTCATTCATGTCCGATTCTCTGCCTGGACAAGTCCCTGTAGTTTTCTTGGCAATATTTTTTTCAGAAGTGGTTTTGTATTGCCTCATTCCCAGGGCTCAGAAAAAGTAACTGGCCCAAGAACACCCAGCTGCCTTTATGCCTAAGGCAGGACTAGAACTCAGAGTCTCCTGGTTGCTAGCCTGATGCCTTAAGCACTACGCCAGACTGGCTCTCCCATTCTGTGATTACATTCAGCATGCTCAGTGGTACCAACTGAAAATAGGCTTGGCGGAGAAAGTCCAATTGATGCCAGATGCCGATCTGACTGTACTCTTAAAAATACCATTAATTCTTTATAACATCCTTAACCTTTACAGTATTAACTTTGTTCTAAAGTGGTAAAAGGGCTTTGTGCGTACATGCTTTTAACCGCAGAGAATGGTTTAAATTTTGGAGTATGTCATTAAAATCACACATTACTCATGCAGCTTCCCTGCCTCCACTCCGTAACAGAATAATCTCACCTCTGACAGTTTATCATGCATTTTATGTGTTGCTGAGGTTTTGGCACTTTAACAAGGTTTGTTTAATGAGATGCAGGTGATATTTTAGAAGTAACAATGGGGAGCAGAAACACAAGATGGTCATTTTGCCTCTTGGGTTTGTAAAACTCTTTTACATTGTTTTGGCTACATTGTAGATGGATAACTTTTTACACAGCTTCCCTTGAGTTCCTCCATGCACACTGTGAATCCATCTGGTCTGAATATGGACTCCTGGCCCAGAGCAGCAAATGTGTCTGTTGCATAGTGTAATATGAAGGTTAGCCATGGAGTAAGGCAGGAAAGTAATATGAGGGAATATAAATTGTTTCCTTAAAAGCACCATCATTCAATACAGTTGATGATTTCCAACTTAATAAATCTTTACTGTCAGTGCCTCCAGCTACCCCACGCAACCTTCCCATAAAATGTCATGCCGTGGGTGTGCACCTGTAAAAATTCTGGTTTGTGTCCATTTGGAAGAGGCAAACTTTGTTATTGCAGGCTGCTCGTGATCGTTGCAATAAAATGTAATCCAGATTGAAAAGTAGGGAAAGAATTGCCAGCATTATTACAGCAAACAGAATAAAGAAAAACAAAGATTTGGTGACTATACAGATAAATAAATTTTTAAAAAGTGATCTAAGGATTAAAATGAACATTTTAAGACAATTCATGACAAACAATTTTTCAAACATTCCACAATGTTTGGATACAACAATCCTTAGAATGTTGACCTGAAAAAACCGAAACTATCAATAAACTTTTTATTGTTGACTGTTTAATTCAATATATAACAATAAGTAACAAATGTGTTTTCTTTGCTTGGTTTTTGCTCCCCAAGCCAATTTGTCTATCCTACATCATACTAGGAAGAGTTTCCACTGCAAACCATACACAGTCCTTGATTTACGACTGTTCGCTTAGAAAAGGTTCAGAGTTATGATGGATTCCCCAAAAGCTACAACCCTGTTCCAAAGTTCTGACAGCCAGTCCTCCTCCCCCACAATCACATGACTGCATTTTGGGCATTTGGGAACTGGCCCACATCTACAGATGCTTGCAGCATCCTGCAGTCCCATGATCACAATGTTTTTGCCAAGAACCAGTGTTTACTTCTTGTTTCCAGCAAAAAAAAAAAAATCACCCTATAGCAAACAATAGGTTTTACTTAATGACTGCTCCATTCACTTAACAACCACTGCAAAAAAAAAAGTCATAAAGTTGGGTTGGTCATATGATGGCCCACTTTACAACTGTCACAACGTATGCCCATAATTGCCAGACTCAGTTACTGTTGTAAGTTGAAGACTACTTGTATTGGTGAGATGTTCAAGAAACATGGTAGTATTATATCTGTGGATGAGAAGAAGCTGTTTCAAGTTAGTAAATGTCACTTCAGAAAGGGCAATTGATGAGTGTATTAATGCATTGGCTTGTCCTGCCTCCTCCTTTTGAAACCCTATCATAGTAATCTATTGGTTTAACTAGGTACAGGCGCCCAGATAGAAAATTACTTGTATGGTAGAATTCAAAGAGAATGAAACTTTACCAGCAGGATGAATTCAGAGTTCAGAATAAATAGCATCAATTCTCCTTTAAATGTATGATAATAAATAAGGAATGTATGCTTAGGCATTAGCGTTAGAAGTAAGACACTCATTTATTGGCTAGCAAGTGAACAATGATGGATATTCTTTTAAAGTTGGTGTCATAGTCTTGACTCAACTGCTGACTTGAAAGTTTCTTCCTGTTCAGAAAAAATGAAGGAAGCTCAGAATGCTTTGAAGTTTCACACTCCCAGTGATGATGTCATTTGACAAATGGAAACTTCACCTCACTCACATTGTGTTTCCACGTGGAAGGGCCCCAGGATTTCTAGAAATGACCATTTACCTCATAAAACTTAGTTCCAATAACAGTGAAAACACTCGATAGCTCAGGATGTATTTTATTGGATTCCAGCCCATGAAACAGCAAAAGAATAAACAGGTAGTAGATAAGGCACCTATAAAAAAAAACCATGTGGAAAAATGACAACACAATAGTACTAATACAACATTCATTGTCAGATTATTGCTGAAAATGCCACCTGCTTCCACAGTACTAACAGCTATCCAAAAGAATTTTGCTCTGACTGAAGAGAGCTGCTGACAATAATATTTAGAGGAATGCACAAAATCCCACCAGTTTATTTATGAAGGAAAAAATGACAATTAAATCCAAGCTGGATGAATGTTTCTTCATTCATTAAGGCAATAGGAAATGCTAAAATTGTTTTAAGTGTACACTTGCAAGAAAGCTCTTCTAGATTATCTAGTAGTTTGTAGCTATTCTCAATGGGAACTGCTCCTCATTTTTCAGAAAATACCGGGATTTCCCAAACCATTGCTTGAAAACAGCTGGCAAGTAATATTCCGAGTATTGTAATGATATTGCAGCTGTTGTTTAACAACTACCTATAAACCTGCAAGATGGACCAGCATTATCTGTTTAATTTATTGGCATTATTTCTATCCCATTTTTCAGCTTTCGATAGGCCAATGGGGAGATAATAAAATCTCAAGTAGAACATAAATAGTTATGTACCAAAAATATTAATATAGCAGAAAAATTCCTGAAATGTCATTGAGCCCTGGCCTGGAATAAGGGGACAATCTGAAAACTGCTTTAGCAATAAGTGTAGGTGAAGACTCAATCAATCCACTGTATTCTCCTGCCACCTGTTTTTTGGTCACTTTAAAAAGGCCTCTTCTTAACACAGATGCCAGTGAAACAAAAATTACTCCAAATTTCCTTAAAATATATATATATTTTTCCTGAGAAAACATCTGAAATTCTTTTTCTCATTTTCCCCAAGGAAACCCTCTTTGCTGAAATGTCTTCAACTGTTATCCATTACATTATTCTGATGGCTATCCTGCCCTCAACTCCTTCCCAGATTGAGGTTTAGGGCTACAGCATTGTGGAGATTGAAAATACTAGTTAGACTGCCATTGTTGCCCTTGTTGGTTCTTCCTGGAGGGCCAAAAGCAAAACCAAGACTCTCCTCACCCTCCTCCCTCAAAAAATAAATTTAGGAAAAAGAACCATGAGGTGTTCCTGATTTGGCTGATGAGGAGCTCCATATCCGAGAAGAGGTTGGAAGATGGTTTTCTCCTAGCTTTGGATTGGTAGAGAATTCTGAGAGACAGAATTACAGAATAATGGAAGGCATCTTCAAGGTCTTCTAGTCCAACTCCCTGCTCAGACAGGAAACCTATACCATTTCAGATATGGCTGTCCCATTTCTTCTTAAAAACCTCCAGGGATGGAGCAACTTCCAACTTCCTGTAACCATTCATTGTACCCTTTAGCCACCAGTCCCCTAATCATCTTTGTTGCTATTCTCTGCATACTTTCTAGAGTCCCAACATCTTTTTTTATATCATGGTGACAAAAATTGAAGAGCCTTGGTAGTACAGTGGTCTAAAGCACCCTGTTATTAAGACCAGCTGCCTGCAATTACTGCAGGGTTCGAATCTCGCCAAGGCTCAAGATTGACTCAGCCTTCCATCCTTTGTAAGGTAGGTAAATTGAGGACCCAGTTGTGGGGGCAATAAGCTGACTTTGTATAAATATACAAAAGGATGAAGGCTATTGCTTAGCACATTGTAAGCCGCCCTGAGTCTCCGGAGAAGGGCGGCATATAAATCAAAATTTAAAAATTTTTTTTAAAAATGGATACAGTATTCTAAGTATGGTCTTACCAGAGCAGGCTATGTTCTTCTGTATTTGAAGACATGCATCTTTCTTTGGATCCGTGCTTAGGTTCGAACCTGGAATGGTGGGTTTATATTTTACACCAATGGCCATGGTGCTTGCTGATCAGTTTTATTTACCTTTTTCTTCTTCTTCAGTGACTACAGAATGCTCCAATCGCTTACACTTTTGAGTTTTTGTCATCTCCAAATAGTTGTCTTTTAATTACTTGTTAAGGGATGCGGTGGCTCAGTGGCTAAGATGCTGAGCTTGTTAATCAAGAGGTCGGGCAGTTCAGCAGTTCGAATCCCTAGTGCCACATAACAGTGTAAGCTCCCGTTATTTGTCCCAGCTTCTGCCAACCTAGCAGTTCGAAAGCACGT